>NC_139720.1:37547740-38080531 GCF_964211835.1 Anser anser | reverse complement strand
AGAAAGAAAATGGAAGAGAAAAGGAAAATGGAAGAGAAAAGGAAAAGGAAAAATAAGAAAAAGAAAAAATGAAAGAAAAACAAAAAGAAGAAGAAAAAAATGGAAAGGGAAGGGAAGGGAAGGGAAGGGAAGGGAAGGGAAGGGAAGGGAAGGGAAGGGAAGGGAAGGGAAGGGAAGGGAAGGGAAGGGAAGGGAAGGGAAGGGAAGGGAAGGGAAGGGAAGGGAAGGGAAGGGAAGGGAAGGAAAGGAAAGGAAAGGAAAGGAAAGGAAAGGAAAGGAAAGGAAAGGAAAGGAAAGGAAAGGAAAGGAAAGGAAAGGAAAGGAAAGGAAAGGAAAGGAAAGGAAAGGAAAGGAAAGGAAAGGAAAGGAAAGGAAAGGAAAGGAAAGGAAAGGAAAGGAAAGGAAAGGAAAGGAAAGGAAAGGAAAGGAAAGGAAAGGAAAGGAAAGGAAAGGAAAGGAAAGGAAAGGAAAGGCTGTACTTTTTCCTCTGCACAAGCAAAATCTTTTCCTGCAGCCTCACCCTGCCCTGCAAACCATCAGACAGCTCCTGTCTTTTTTCACCAGGTCTGCAGCCTGCTTTTTAGATCAGCAAGATTAACATCACTGGCATAAAGCAGCCAAAAGTGAACTAGGCAGGTGCTCAGTTTATGACAATCTCAGCTGCAAAATTTCTGGCCCTGCGGCAGTGAACGACCTCAATCCTCACTGTGTTCTGGTCATGGCATTAACTTTTTTTTTTTTTTCCAACGAGGTCTTTTCCACGGGAGTGATTCTATAATAAATAATAAATATATCAATTAAAATGTTGCACATATGGCTGAAAACCATAGCAATGAGCACTGAGACAAAACATTCTGGGTTGGAAAACCTTTTGCTGCACAAATCAGCTATCCAGATAATGGATTCTTATAAGCATGTAGGACAAATAGCTGTATGAACCATCTGGGACTCACTCAGCAGCAGGGAAAAGACTGTTAGTCTTGCAAGATCAGCACGCAAGAGTGACTGCTCCAAGGCTTCTTTGTAGAGAAAACAAAGGCTTTGGCATTTGAGCTATTAATAATTTTAATGTAGTCCAAGTGTTGTAATATATATTTTTTGCCCTAAACCGTAAATTCAGAATTTGTTAGATATTTTTCAGATTGAGGATTCACAATAGGCTTAAGGTCACCTATGTTCCCTTGTTCCCTTGCCTCCCATGTGCCAGTGCTAGAGTCTGTGAAGTCCCCAGCTGAGCCTAATCTGGCTGAGTACTAACCAGGTATAAAACCCAGCAAAACTCCTTTTCAACTGATAATTCCCTGGCTCGACTCATCCTGCAGCTGCAGGGACACTGCTGCTGGAACAAGAGGGAACAAGCAGCTGGAGTCAGGTCTTTTGGGGTGAGCCTCCCCTTAGGCCAATTTATGCTGATAGTGAGATCACAATCTAATTGTGCTGGATGCTTTCTTCACCTTAGTATTACAATTGAATGAAAGAATAGTTAAAAGCAGTGACAATTTTAATCAATTACCAAATGTGCAATTTCAGTATAAATCTAGCTTGTGATTTCTGCTAACTGGAAAAATGTCTGACTGGGGAAAAGTGACAAAGAACAATAAAATAGTTAATGATTTTATAATCAGGCACATGAAGTTTTGTACATTGTCCCCACTGGGTTGCAATTTCCAATTACGAACTGATATGTTTAACAATGGATAACTAAATGCTCAGCTATCTAAAGTTGCAGCTCCTTAGCAGTACTTCTGGTGTCCCACGCGAATTTGGCTCGATCTGAGAAGGAGACCAAAGGCGTTACTGTTGGGAAACACTGAATATAACTTGCCTCTGGAAAACCAAGGCTAAGATTTGTCTCCAGATGAAGAAACCCGTGTGTGGGTGTCAGTATGCAGGAGACGGCCCCAGCATGGAGTGTCCAGGCTGCCTTTCTGGCTAGGGGAGGCCTATGGTCTGGTTTAGTTGCCTTCACCCAGGGTGCAGTGACCCCCTGATGGGGCCAAAAGCTGTGACAGAGGTTGTGCCCTCCTGGGGTGGCACGTGGAGGCCAGGGCTCATAGAGCAGAATTAGAAACCCATGTTCACAAGGCTGAATCCTTCCACTACACCCACTGGCCTTGTTCATCTTGTCGCCCACCAGGAGCTTGGTTCAGCTGCCCACACATGGGTACCTAGCACCACTCAAGAGTTCCCCAGGTACACAGGACACCTGCATGGGGTTGACAGATGTGATGAAGGACTTGTAGGAAACCTCTCTCCTCCTGGAGGAGCAACACAAGGGCAGGTGAGGACTCAGTGCTGGTTGCCTGTGTTGAGGCAACAGAGTAGATTGTGAGTGCCGGTGTTCCCTCTGTTCACATG
Organism: Anser anser; assembly: GCF_964211835.1. Classification (NCBI taxonomy): domain Eukaryota; kingdom Metazoa; phylum Chordata; class Aves; order Anseriformes; family Anatidae; genus Anser; species Anser anser. The sequence continues at coordinate 38,078,173 of NC_139720.1, read as the reverse complement.
AACACCAGCACGCTGGGCAGGACTTTGGTGTTGTGGCTAATATTCAGTGACCTCTCCCATTGCATCTGTGGTATAAGATTCTTCCTAGTGCAAGGCAGGACATCTCAATCTATTTGTTTGGAAATGACAGCAAGTAGGTGATGCTAATCACACGGTAGCGATCAGCACATAAATTAGATGCTGCTTTGACAGGATTAAAACCACCAGGCCTCGCCGAGCTGACTCTGCTGTCCGGCACTGCAGGGTAATACCAAACGTGAGCGAGGCCATCAGCTTGAATAATGGGGTCCAATTAGAGATGTCACAGCATCCACCTCCCGGCAGACTTTTGGCCAGGAAGGCCAGTCTGTGAGCCAAACCACCGTCTTCCTGCAAAGGTCAGAACGTGTCCCCAGTGACCTGTAATTTTATCTTGACTGATGGCCCTTCCAAAAATATTTCAACAGCTGTAAAAACTGAACATCTGGCCATGCAAAGTTTCCTGAGAGCGTTGCCTTCTGGAAGCAATAAAGATGGACCAAAAGCAATGGGAGTGCTCTGTTCTGTTTAACAAATTGCTGTTTCCAAGTGATCGAGCCTGTTACTTTCTGTCTTCATTTTGGAATGAGGTTGTTCCCACTAAGGCCTATTTATGTAAGGCACTTAGAAGAGAAGATGTTACTGTTTTCAAACTTACAAATATGAAATAACAGAACTAATGTGGTGATGAAAATGCTGAGTAACATGTGTCATGTAGTATTATCCACTGCACTCTCAACTGCTCCCTCCAAGGCAGGCCGGTGTGACAAAAAAACTCACACCGCCTTTGGCAGGAGATGTAATTAGAAGTGCACCGTGTTAAAAAGAAAAGGCAGGGGCTGGATTTAGCAGAAATACATCTTTACCAGGGACTAATGATGAGACCACAAATGAATTAAAGCAGGTGCACATCAACCATGAACCAATAAACTGAGATAAAAGTACCAAAGAGAGAAATTGGCTAAGCAAAATTGATCTGCTTGTGGGATTCATATGTACTTACAAGCCTAGGAAATCACTAACAAAGCAAAGCCCAAAGCTACTGGAATTTGGTTAGCACTGTCTTTAGACGCTTTTTGCCCTTTGCAAACTGCTTTAAAGGCCCATGGGACATTCACTTCATGTGAATATGAAACAGAAATGTTGAGTGTATTTCTAACGGTTTATTGGCCATTTTTTTTCAGACACTCTTTTCATGGAGGTGATGCAGAGAGAGATGGAAAACATTGTAGTGGTGCATAAAACACTAGCAATGAGAGGAACCAGGAGGCCCTGTGTGGTGATATTAAACACAGGAGCGTGCATCCTGAGCATCACTCACCTGCTTGGCAGCAACACCACAAGGGAGCACTTACACAGCCTCATACGGCAGCAGAGGAACTTCAAAAGCAGTAGTCACTCCAATGACTGCTCTGGAGGAGCAGAACAAACTATTTTGAAAATAGCCCCAATTATCATGTGTACCTTTAAAGCTCCCGTCACAAAGGCCATTTGAGAATATTATTATTTACATTGCATGGGAGGTGCCAGCCAAGACTGGGGGACTGGGCTGCCACAATTTCAACCATAACATTGCCTTCCTTCATTGCCAGTTGCTTGGGACAGTAATTTATGGCAGTGAATTGTATTCACCTTTAATTACAGGTTTTTTTCTTGGGTAGCAGAATTACCTATAATTCCAAGACTGCAGTTAAATCCTGAATCATTCCTTCCTGCAGTTGTTTATTTCTCATTCAATATATGGATACACCTTTTCTCATTAGGGACTTTGAAACCCAGGACCATTTTTCCATGATCTTTTTTTTTTTTTTTTTTTTAACACTTTTGCCTTGACCTTTTTTTGACTACGTTAAGCCAGGTGATGGTCTAGACACACACACACAAAATTGCTCAACAAGGTGTGGCCAGATTATTTTACACTGGGGAAAAAAACATTGCCTCAGCGTATCAGATAAACACAATGTCCTTCATACCTAATGTTCTAGGAATTGGAGTTCTGAGCTCAGCAGCAGAAAGATTATGAGCAGGCATTGCTTCAGCTTCATTAATAACAGAATCCCCACTAGATGAAAGAGGTCATCATGAGGACTGAAAATAAACAGTAGAAGATTAGGAGAGAATCTGTTAGGATGAGGAGTTAAACTGTTATGAAATATAAAGGGGAAATCATAAGCAGCCTGAAGGTTTTCCATAGGAATTGGTTGCATTATGCTGGTCACACTTAGGCTTATGAGTTTGAGAATATTTGTTTAATAAAAACATCTTTCTCAACGTCTCCTGTTTGATGGCTGCAGACCGACCCCTAGTTTGCATTTGTTCTTGTACTGGTGAAGTTGACCAGTAATATAATGAACTATGATGTGAAACCAAATTTCTGAATCCTCTCTTGGCTAAGGAATACTGTTAGCATCAAATTTGCTGAATGGAAACTAATAGGGAGGCAGGCGTCACTCCTGGTACGCTTCGCAGATTTGCAAGGGTGCATATGAATGTAAATGCTGCTGCAGAGCACAGAAACCGGACTGTGATGCTCTTTCAGTCCACACACTGGGGTCAGTGTGTTTCAGACACGCACTGTGGTCCTGATCGTGCCCACCTGGACACACAGGTAGGACAGCCTCAAGTCCTTCTTCCAGGCTCTGCTGGCTTGTAGCCCAGTGGGGAGAAACCCCGCGATGTCCAACCCAGTGAGCTCAGCGGTGGCGCTGCCATGCTGTCTGGGAAGATGGGAGCTGTGCTGATATGGGGGTGACATGGTTTCTCTGGTGGAGCATGCAAGGAATGAAGAAGGCTTTATGTCTAATATTACCTTGGATTGATATAGCTCATCTCCAAACTGCCTCAATGCTTCTTTCTACTGCTTGCTATTTGTGCCATGTGGGGAGCTGTGCCGTCGCTCTGTGCTTTCCCTCTCGTGACTGGGTAGCAAACATTTATGAGAAGAGAATAATAAATAGAGAAGCATTTCATTTCAGGCATGAATTCTTAGATGAATGATCATTCGTGCTAAAATTAGCAATACTCAGAAGGACATAACAAATGTGGAGCAATTGTCCAAATAGTTTCCCATAAGAAACGTCATGAATTGGAATAAGCCAAACCTTGCTCTTTTATTTGTTAAAAATCTGTATTACATATTTTTTCTGTCATATAGCCTTAGCATCCTAAAATGATTTATGTACTAAATGATCAATGCTTATCTCTTTCTCCTGAGAATGGTTTATGGTTTGTATTGCAAAAGCAGTATGATTCCAGGTATTAAAATGTGGGGCTCAGCCTACACGTGCTTTTGATTTGACATTCCTAAATATCATTTATTCCATTTAGGAGAGCAGAATTTCATTGTTTTGGAAACATCAGCGCATTAAGTCAGGCAGAGGACAGGCTGCTGGTTCCTGGAGGCAGCCTTGCACTCCAGGCTGCCTCTGCGGTGCTCAGCCCCGCTATTTCCAGTGGAGTGGCAGCTACAGGAGACCATGCGGCATGTCCCAAGGCCACCTGAGGGTCATCACTTCACAGCTCTAAAGCAGTTAAGTGTTCATTTATAGCCCACTTAAACCATAAGTATTCCCAGATCAGACATACAATATTTTTAGCAGGGTACTGTATTCCTCTCCATATATTATGCTTCTCGCTTTTAAATACCTCAGGCTGCATTTTCATACAGCATCAACTTGTTATGCAGAGCTGTAAGGATGCAAGTGCCCATATGTGCACCTCTGTGCATGCCCACAGAAACATGCACACATTTTTTTCCTTATGTAGATAGGATGGTTTTGCAAAAAAGGATCCAAGCCAGCCTTTGGTGGGCTTGCTTGTGACACTTGCTATGGGGGAAGCCTGAGGAGTGTTGGTCCCACCAACCAAGAGTTTAGGCATCAAAGCACGCAAAAATCACTTGCATGCACAGTCTGAAGCCTGGGAGAAGAAGCACTCAGGAGCACCTTTGCAGGCTGCTTCAGAGTGGAGATAGGAGATCAAGCCGTGAAATTTATTCATTGGGATTTTTCCTCCTCGATAGTTGAACCCTATGGAAACCATGCCAGGTTCATCCAGTGATCGCAGGGGGAGGGTGGTCTGGCACCCACTGCAGTTTGAAGATAAAGATGCTGCCTTGGGTTTGGAAATGTATACTGGCGTAGAACATCCTGGAGGAGCAGCCGGGAAACAGCACCACAGCACCTGCAACCCAACTCCTCTTGGCAGCAGGCCTGGCAGGTTTCTGTAGCTTGAGAAGAGCATGCATTCAGATGTGATATTTTAAGAGCCAGTCTCTCCTGAGGACGGTGCTGACATTAACCTCTTGCCTGCAGGTGACTCACCTGGTCTTGTAGCTGAATTTAGCCCTGGTGCCCAGTGGCCTGCTCACGCTGATACGCTTGTCTCTGTCTTAACACCACGACCCTCCCTGCCTTAAAGTATAGCCAGTGTTCATCTGCCTCTGTGTGACAGCCCATTTAATTAACGTGAGCCACAAAAGTCGTCTTGCTAAGAAAGATCTGGTCAAAGCACACGTGAGAGAGGCAGCTCTCTTTTTCAGCTGAACTTCTCTCCCTCTGCCAGGATTCAGTATCTGGTACAGCTGGCTCATCCTTCGGGCACGTCTGCGTGCTTCTTGCTTTAAATCCCAAATTTCACAGGTGAAATCCAGCATGAGTTCTTTGGCCTCAGGTTCCAGGCACAAGGTGTGAAACTTTTTGCAAACTCTTCTGCAACAACACCAACACCATTCACTTGAGGGCGCAGGATGGTAGAGCTGCGGGGTCATGCGAGCTGTGAGCAGGTTGTCCTGCTGCCCCATGGCTCCTCCGTGAAGGACACATCATGTCCCGGGCCCAATGGAAGTGGGTCACCAAGGTCTGCTGCCAAATGGGAGAAAATGATAACAAAATAAATGTAGTAATGTGGAAAATGTTCTTACTTCGTGCTTTGCCTGATGCTGGTGGTGCCTTTTCGCTGGACTGGATAGTGCTTAATGGATGGGATTAGAGTGTAGGTAAAAATGAAGCATCCCAGTACGAATTTTGAGCCTACAGAAAGAATATTAACCCTTTGACTGCCTGCTTCACCAAGGTGCCCCACCTCGGGAAAAACAGAATATTCATGTGGTCAGCCCTCTTCCGGTCTTCTTGCTACAACAGGGTCCTTAAAAATCATTTACTTAGTTTTTTCATCTGTCCATTTTATATTTGTTTATCTGGATTAAAGTGAAGAGCAGAGACAGGCAGAAGATGAACTGTAAACCCCTGAACAAGACTCTGCTCCTTGTGCTCGCCAATTCCCTCAGATAACCCTGCTGAATAATTTGCAGAGGATTTTTTTCAAAGCAGCACAGACTGCTCAAAATAAATTAGACCTCATAAGCCCTTTTGCCCTTCATAACTTTGCAAGGCTTTCATGTGTTAGGTGTTTTGCTTTTTCTCCTTTTGATTTCACTGTAATTTATAATCATCAGGAATATACAAAACATTTCACAGTGGCCAGCCAGTTAATGAGTGCTAAGATTTATTATTTACTGTACTATGCTACTGTGTGTTAAGAACCTCAGATGAAGAGGTAACACACACAAAATCTCCTGTTTCATCTAACACAAAAGAGAGCTCTTAAACTTGCAAAAATCCATCAAGTTATGTCAGGGTGAACGCTCAATATGATATTGCTCTTGTAGGGTTGACTGCAAGGACCTTTTATGAAAGGTTTACTTGCAACCATCTCTCTGCCTGGAAAAGCTGTTTGGGACAAAATATTGTACAGAAAATATAGTACAGAAAATATCAAAAAATATTGAGATTTTTTTATTTTTTATTTTGGAAGTTGAGAAATATTCCATGTACTACCCCAAGAAGAAATGCCAATAAAATTAGTTTAATATTGAGCACAGAGCTCAAGAACTCATTGCCATGTGGTATTTCAGATGTTAGAAGTAATTGGATGAAGTCAAAGAAGGACAAATGTCAAGGCCACAGTAAACTCAACAGGAATGGATGGACGCATTGGTTACTGAGAGGGATCAGCAGGATATACGGTGGGAAGCTCTACCCCGCTCCTCTCCCATTTCAAGCATGCCTCCTTACATATTTGTAAGCTGTTTGATTAATTTGTGGCTGTTTGACTAAATCTGGTATGTACTCAACAAAACTTGGTTGAATTGTATGGTCAAAAAGATGTGAGAGCTCCGCCTAGTTCCAACCAGCAGGCGTGATCTTCACATATTTTATTTCAAAGCCATAATTGTTTCTTCATCTGCACACAAAACCTTGTGTTGGTTAGTTGCCTAGAGAAACTGAAAGCATGTTTTGGTAAAATATGGCTGCATCTTTGACTTTTCTGGGGCTCACAGTTGTTGTTAAAAAATGCAATGCCTTGCAAATAATGCTGAAATTTTCTTCTTTGTCTTTCATATAACAAGGAAGATCACTAAATAATTTATCTTTCCTGCCTTTTTTCCTAGAGCATGCTTCCCTGAGGAGCTGCAAGGCACGATTCCTGACCTAGCATTGCCGCAAACCTTTCTCTAAGTGACCCGTGCTGTTACGTGCTCTGAGCTCAGATTTCTGACCAACTTTGTTCTACCGTTCCCCATTTGCTTAATTATTTATGTCTGACCCAGTTTGTTTATATTTACATTTTCATTGTTGGTTGTGCATGCAATATAACACACCTTGTGGGCTGTGTGTTCCACTCCTCTGCCTTTACACTTTGTGCTGAAGCCATACAAAAAAACACATGCTTGAACATGCCCATGCAAATCAGGTGTTGAGCCAAAATAGTATAGTCCTTAATTACGGCTCTAAGTCAAGTAAAAATCTGATTTTTCTAATCAGGTGTTAAACACAGTTTAGTTTTAAAGAGAAGAGCAAATTTATGATGATTTACAGTGTATTTTTGATCAGAGGTAGTTTCTTTAAAAGACATGATTTTCAAAGAAAGTGTGAATTGCATCCATAATTTTTGCTGGATCAGTTTTTCCTGCCAAGTGCACGTATCCATCATTCACTTTCTCTTCCACCTTCATCTGCATTTTGTGTTTATTATCCAAATACATCTGAGAGCCTTGCCGAATTCTTTTAAAGCACCATGCACTTCCCTTGGATGCACCTGCTGAGCCCTCCCCATTCTCTAAACTAGCTGTTTATAGCAGCGTTCAGCATGAAATGCAAGTAAATAAATTCAGTGGAGTGATGTTTTTTGACATTTGGAAAGACCTAGATGCTAAGAGCACTCTGACAATTTCACAGTGGTGTCATGCTGGGGCTTGTGCTGGAGTGGCCACTCCAGCAAGGCTCCCCAGCAGGGTTCACAGCCTCACCAGCACCAGGTTTGCATCTCTCAGTCCATCCACTGATGATTTCTGCCACACAGGCCACTCATTGGCACGCTCAGAGTCCCAAATCTCTACATCGAGCCAAGTCCCAGCATCTTACGTCTTGGGTGTACTCCTTGTTGGAATAGCTGCGGATGATTTGCAAAGTATCCCTGAAACAGAAAGCCTTAAAAATAATTTGCCCAATATATGGTGAGTCTCAGTGTCACTTCAATAATGTTGAAATTATTTCAAATTGAAATTTTCCTTTTGAAAAAATATAGAGGGACATTTCATTTTATAGACTTTCTTACCTTCTAATGAAATATTTGTATATTACATGGCAGTGGAGAATTTCAATTAAGGTATAATACATATGTATATATAAGAAACAACAACAACAACATTATGGACAACTTCTGGTTAGTTCAGAGTGGAACACTGTATTCTATTTTCTCTATTAAATGTTTTATGCTTGTTGTAGTTAAACAACCTTTTTCAAGAATGAAAACGAGCCATTCTTGTTATGTTATTCAAACTGTCATACATTTTCCAAGTTGTCTCTATGTATTGGAAAACATTATGTTATGGAAAGTAAATTATTTTAATCCATATTAAGCAGCAGCTGATTACAATGCTTTTTTAATAATTCAAGTCAGCTGTAAACTAACCAAGTATTTTTTTTTCTTAGCTATTATGTCATAACAGCATATTACATTATGCACCAGTAATTCTGATATCACAAAATAATACAGAAATAGCAAAAATAATATACGAAGACTTATGCTCATCTGGAATGTGAGAAATCACAACAGCATACAAATGCTTTTAAACTAAATTTCTTCTTTTTTTTCTTTAAAAAAGTTATTTTTTGTTTCAAAAACAATTGCTGTCATGAGAAATGTTTTCAAGGTTGCTGTGATTTTGCAAATAAAGACAATAATCAACACTTCTGTCAAAAGGCCATTTTCCTGGCTGCCAGGGGAGCAGCCCCATGACCCAACATGCTCTGTCAGAACCCGTGCCCACCTGCAGGGCACTGAAGTGCTGCCTGAGGCAGTGTGTTGCTTTGAGAAGGTGGCAAGGGGCGATGGGTGGATGGCCCAGAAGAGGTCAGAATGTCATGGATTTGGGGAGAGAAGTGGAAGGGTAAAGAAACATTTGCGGGTTTCAGATACAATAAAAATAAGGCATGATATTAGTGAAATTAAGAGCTGACATGGACAGTCTTCCTCTTCTGTCAGAGATATCAAGGCTGGGACATTTATCAGTGTGTGCATTAAAGTCAGGGAATTTATTTCAGATGAACATATTTCCACCTGTGTTGAGTGCCTGGTGCCTGTACCATGCACACCACTGCACCCAGTAATATCCTGTGTCTGCTACTGGCCAGGCAGGTGCACGCCACAGCAGTGGTTTATCTCTAGCAGCAGCTAAAAGCTCTTCACAAGTTCTACCAACTTTCACCTTCATCAATAACCCAGCTCACTGAAGAAAGTATATGTTTCAGCCGTGTTGTTCCTCATCTTTTATTTCTTCAAACTACAGGGCCACAGAGCAAATATCCAAGACTTGTGACATTTCTAGCCTGGCAAACACTGGGAAAGTAAAGGCCATAGATCAGACTTCTATCATAGAACCGTTTCTAATACAGAAGGACTGTGGAATAACAGCAGGGCAATGCCATTTCTTTTGTAAGGGCTCCACCTGTAATCTGAAGGCATCATTTGCTCTGCAGCAAGCCACAGTATGGAAAGAGCCACAGAGAAGGTGTGGCATATAGTTTCTCACCTCAGAGGTAGAAGTGCTGTGCAATGTTCCTGCACCAGAAGTGGGAAATCCACCCGTGGGACCGCATCCTGCATGGCACGCGTGCTGCCAGGAGCCACACGGGATGTGTGCCGTGAGGACAGGCAGCTGGAGATCACGACAGGGGGATGTGCCAGAGCCTCAGCTCACTTGGTCACCTCATTTAGGGTCCTGTGGTGACATCCTCATGTGGTGCATCCATCTGGGGCGGCAGTGCCAGCAGGTCTCCCCATGGCTGCCTCCAAACATCACCGGGAGGAGGAGGCTGCACAGACAGACTGTAACTGGACCCTGAGAAATAAATCCATTTTGAAAGCACAGATAGCCACCAGAAATCAGGAAATGAGCAGTTGCTCAGCAGGCAGAATAGTCCACTCCAGGCAGCCAACACATCCAGGCCCATGGACATCTGTAGGCAGGCAGTATTTTTCTTTTATATTGCGGTCAGCGGTGAAGAAAAAGCACAAAACATTTATATTTTTCTGCAGGTGATGTGTGCAATTCATTTCTTGGTGCAGTGAGAAGTGTAATGTGGCACCTGTGGCCATTCCTGGCTGCAGGGGACTAATTAACCCCAATGATTACCTGGTTCACTTTGAAACATAAGCTGCTTTTCTTCACCACAAGTCAACCTCTGTAACATATAAAATCTGTAATGTCTGCTTAGAGACGAACACGTTTTGATATACTTAAAAGGGGGGAGGACACTTTCTGACGCATCACCAAACAAGAGTTTTCAGAGTGTTTTTTTTTCCCTCTGCAGCCCTGGAAGTGCCAGACCTCTCCATTTCCCTTGCAGCTGCATTAACTGGCCATTTCTTCTCAATTAGGAAGAAGTAATCAGCTGGCATAGTCTGTTCCTGGTGCAATGGACTGAAAAATATCACATTATTTATTTTGGATTAACTGAATGAGGCTGGAAAGATTCATTTCTTCTCAGTCTGCTTTGACAATGTAATTTGTTACGTGGCATTTAATTCTACAAGGTAGAATTAAGCTGGGAAAATGGAGGATATCAGACACTGTCTGCAAGGGAGTTCAGTGCCTGTGAAGGACTGGGTGCCCTGGAACCCCATGGGCTGGACCAATAAGCCATGGGACATGAGCCATACACCATTATTTTGTAAGTGGAAAATGATTATTTCCATGACCCTATTTTTTTATTTTATTTTATTTTATTTTATTTTATTTTATTTTATTTTATTTTATTTTATTTTATTTTATTTTATTTTATTTGTGGTTATTGCCATCTATAACACCAGTTACAGAGATTTCAGCAACAGAGACCTATCTACTAAACGTGCACTGAATTAAATGCCAGTCAAAACCTCTATCAGTCCAAAGTGATTTATCAGGGGGTGAATCAGCAGACAGAGGTTCGGGAGATCTGGTTAATGTTTCAAGCCTTGCCTTCAGGCTGTCTCTCTTTTATACTTGTCAGCTTGTCTCCATCATCTGCATCGACCATTAACACCTTGGGGACAGGACCATCCCTGGGAAGGGTCTGTACAGCACCTAGCACACTCTCCTCCTCCTCCTGCTCCTCCTTCTCCTCCTGCTCTTCCTCCTTCTCCTCCCAAGCTCTGTTGTGCACATCTGTGTGCTACCACCATGCATAATCATCAAAATTGTTCTTTATGTACTGTTAATGCAGCAGGGGAGAAAATTTTATCCTTTTTTTTTTTTCTTTTCCCTCTGACTTCACGTGCCCAACCTGTTTTAAACACACAGCACTGTTGCAGAAAAGTCACTCTCATAACCTTACCTTACTTTAATTATTTCTTAATTCCTTCATGTTTTCCTTGAAAGCACTGTATTTTTGTCCTTTCTCTATACTTCCTGCCGGCTACAGGAGTTGAAGCTAATTCATGCTAAGTGCTTTGGGCCAAATTTTGCATGGCTTTACATGGCGAAAATCAAGGGACTTTCAAATAGTGCAGAACTCACTCCACTGTCTCTTAAAATGTACTCCATTTAGGCAATATTGTTAGCTGTACTATGAGAGAGGTTGTGATTACTAGGTTCAGACACAGCTCAGGCAAGCATTGAAACTTAGAAACTGTTTTTCCATTCCTTCCTTCCTTCCTTCCTTCCTTCCTTCCTTCCTTCCTTCCTTCCTTCCTTCCTTCCTTCCTTCCTTCCTTCCTTCCTTCCTTCCTTCCTTCCTTCCTTCCTTCCTTCTTTCCTTCCTTCTTTCCTTTCTCTTTCTTCCTTTCTTTTCCTTTTCTTCCTTTCTTTCCCAGCTTAAAGTATTTTCTTACAGAAAAGAAAAAGCTGTGAGAAACCCTGGTAGGTCACCTGTCCACCCCTGCAGGCACAAGGCAACTCCCCTCTGTATAAACCATTGCTGACACATGTTCATCTGACTTTGCACTTCTTCATATAGAATTGCTTCCTACTTTTCCGCACCATTTCTCCAATTTGTCACACTCACATTGAAGTCCAGGCATTTCCTTCAAAGTGCTTGCAGTCCCTCCTGGCTACATACCAGCTGCCCCTTAGTACCTATTCTCCCCTTTCCAGCACCTCAAGCACTATAGAAAATACTGACTTGCCCTGGACTTTAGACAGACCTCTGAACCCTCATTCATTATAATTTTCTGGCTTGGCACTAAACCTCTGATAATTACTTCTTGAGTGCAGGTTAGGCAACGACCTTATAGTGGCTCCAAGAACATGTTACTACAGTCTGATTTTAAAAATGCCAGGGGAAACAAGGGGTCAAAACCCCTACTACACTTATGTTATCTGACATCTTTTGATTTTCTGTTTTCCAGCAGGCTTCTGGCACTGCCTGGGAAGAAAAATGAGGTAACTCTGCCATGTTTCATTCTTGAGAAGTCCATATTTGTTGTGGTTTTTGGTGCTTATAGATAGCATGCTTCTATGCCCCAGAAATTAAATCGAGGCTGGTGGATCCATATCTTTCCTAGTTTTCCTTTCATCTTCTTAAATAAATACAGTAATTTTGCTGCTTTCCAGTTTTTCAATAATATATGTTAATTGTTTTGAAACTGTGTTGCACCTTACTGTTTGGGTTTTGGCTGGACGTTGTGTAAGAAATTCCTGCCTCACAGCACCTCCTGCCTCCCTGTCTCTCTCCACTCTGTCTCTCTAACACTTTTTCCTGCCCTCAAACCACACTTAGCCCTCTCCTGCATGTATAAGTAGAGTTGCTGAGGTCAGCCTGTAAACTGTGTCGATGCAATTTTGCCAGTTAAAAAATCACACTCTCCCCCTTTATTTGAGAAGGACTATTTTAACCCAAGGTTTATCAGCAGTCTGGTTTGTAGAGCATAAAAGAGGCAGAGATGAGCAGCCAAAAGATGTTGCCACTGGGCAGCTTCAAAGCACAGCCTCCTCCAGCACCCTGGGCACTCAAAGGTGAACATCCTTGGTGCTAGACAATTGGAAAAACACTGTTTTGGCTAAGCTCACGCTTCAATTTTTAGACCAGAACATTTCCTCTTTGCTCTGATGTTGGTTTTGTTAGTCCTTGGATCACAATCAGTGAAGACTCTCAGTTTTTTAATTGTTTGTGTCATTTTAGGTGCTCTCTGCTATAAACTTTAGCTCCTTGTTGGTGCCCGAGCTTGCCTTGACTGCTTCCTAGCCACCACACAACTTACAGGCTGTTTTGTTCATAGCTTTTATTTCTCTTGCTAGCTGAATTTTGAGCCTTGACCTTTCTTATGCTTCCTTTATTCATTCTTTGTAACTTGACTGAGTTTCTCCTTTCTCTGCAACTGCCCTCTCAGATATTCCCAGTAAAGCTCTGAAGGGGCCTCAGGATGGTCCAGTGCTGAAAACTAAAGGACCAAAGTCATAGAATCACAACATTGTAGAATGGCCTGGGTTGGAAGGGCCCTTAAAGCCCACCCAGCTCCAACCCCCTGCCATGGGCAGGGACACCTCCCACCAGACCAGGCTGCCCAAAGCCCCATCCAGCCTGGCCTTGAGCACCTCCAGGGATGGGGCATCCACAGCTGCTCTGGGCAGCCTGTGCCAGGGCCTCACCACCCTCTGAGGGAAGAATTTCTTCCTAATATCTAATCTAAATCTCCCCTCTTTTAGTTCAAAACCATTCCTCCTTGTCTTGTCATTATCTAACTGAGCAAAAAGTTGCTCTCCATCTTTTCTTTAAGCCCCTTATAAGTACTGAAAAGCTGCAATAAGGTCACCCTGGAGCTTTCTCTTCTTCAGGCTGAACAGCCCCAGCTCTCTCAGCCTTTCTTCATAGGATAAAATTCTCTCTATATTAATTCAGCAAATTGTGATGGGTGTTGCTGTGGATCCACTGAATAAATAATCTTAATGTACCGCTATCCTGATCTGCTGGAGGACTGCAAAGGAATCCAAATCTAACAGTGAGCCTGCCTCCAAATTTGCATCTCTATCCGCAGTTATAGGTAAGAGCATTTTTGAATGGAGTTATAAGCAAAGGAGCTACTGCAAGATGTCCAGAAACCAGTGGGTTGCCTGGTGGACAAAAGCAAGTTTGGTGCTGGGAGGGCAGTGTCTCTGGGAGAGGAAGAAGCTGTCTATTCCCCTGCCCTGGTCCCCAGCCAAGAAGAGCACCTGGACATCTAACGAAGGCTGGCAGCTGGGAGGACAAGTGTGGGGCCAATATAGCCTGCTTGTGAGGCCATTAAAAAGCAGCTGGGTGTGAAAAGATAGACCTGTGATGCTGCCAAGTTCAGCCAGACCAGTGGCATGATGAGCTTCCCAGTTGGTAATCCGTGCATTACTGCAGAGCTGCATGTGGAGGCTTTGCCATTTTTTCCCAACATATTGAGCCATTACAGGTGAGAATATGAACAAACTTTCATTTCTTAACCTGTGTCTTTCTTAACCTTTCCTTTTTTATGTGAGAATTTACTGCAAATCTCATGAGACCTGGTGTACTGGGTTAGTTCTCTGGTGCCAGCATCCTCTGGTGTCACTGTATTGCAGCCCTGGCAGTGAGCTCTGGGGTGACCTGTTTATTTATGTGCAAATGCACATCTGATATTCCCACTGCATGTACCTGGGCGGATAAGCCTCCCAGAGGCTGATGTGAGGGAGGGAGTTGTAGCTAGCTTGGAGCTCGTAGATCCAAGGATGATTTACAACAATTGAGTCCTTCTAGACACAAGCTAACTCTCTGCAAAACCAGTTTCCAGAGCGCAGTGGGATTATTGGGCAGAGATACCCTGGCTGACCCTGCATGGAGCTGAATGTATTAATCTGGGTTAATACGCTCCCCAGATAAGTTGAATACCAAATAAATCAAATGTCAGGCAAATCAGGCAAATGTCCACACTGGTGGATCTATATCCAGTGTAGCTGGCTCATTGAGAGCTGATTGCAGACTGATTTCTGAGAAATCTGAATCAACTGGACCTTAAATAAAGTGAAAATCCATCAAAGTCTGAAAAGAATGAGGTCCCTCAGGTTTTGGGCTTTGTGAAAAGCATAAATACTAGCTTGTTCATTTCGGTTGCATTTTGCTTGCAAGATAATCCTTAAGTCAGAAATCTATTTTAAAAAGGGGATGAATAATGCATATTTTACATTTAGAGAATGAATTACATTGGGAATCTCAAAATATTTTGCAGACACTGAAGGGTAAAGCCTTTCAGTAGACCTCAAAAGGAGGTAAAATTATAACATTATAGGTGCTTAATAGGTGGCAAAACAGATGGACCAGTTGTTGCAGGACCCACAGGAAAATCCGTACAAAGCTGAAAATAGCATGCAAGTCTTCCAAAATTCTTAGCATTTTCTGCCTTGCTTCATGTCAGCACACTAATTCTCTGACATATTTAGATTGCCACATAATACTTTGCTTTTCCAGATGATAAAGAGAGCTAATTCTCATTTAAACAAATGACTTTTCAATCTCTATAAATTAGGAGGCAGGCAGCATTTCCTCCAGCTGCCATCCAGCAATTACACTGTTTGGAAATGGTACACAGTGATTTGTGATAGTGTAATCCCTTTGGGGTGTGGAAGTAGCTCCAGAGTCAGGCTTGATTAGAAATGCCCAGTTGACTGCCAGGGACACATTTCAAGCAGGCTTATTGTGGGGAGCTGATATAGTTGTAAGCACAAGTCAAACAGCCAAACATATAAACGACCCAATCTGCATTTGCAAAGCTAAACTGTGCAGCTCTAAACCCATTTTCTGGCCTAAGGAGTGCCGCATGCCAAGCACATAGCTAGAAAAACAGTTCCTCGTGTGTGCTCAGAACAGGGAGCGATGTTAATCCGGGGAGCTCGTCAGTGTTTGCAGACTGTCAGCTTTAAGCTCGGGGCGTCGTTGCACCAGGAGCACATTCTAAACCTTATGAAACGTATATCCACAAACTCTTCTGCATATCCACAGAAAGCTAATACAAACCCACTCCAAAGACAAAGCTAGTCTTTTAAAACCTGTGCCAGAGCCTTCAAATTTTCTCTGCTCACTTGAAATCCATCTTTAAATTCCATGTTGTTTTTTTTCTGCCTTTGCTTAACACAAGACAAAGAGCAGCCAGACAGAGGAAATGACAACAGGAACATTTCCTCGTGTTGTCTCTCAAAATCTTATGCATTACATAGAAATTTTTTTCTTAGAGAGAGACAACTGAAAGGTATTTTAAAAACTGAAAACAAAATAATTGAGGACGTCAGCAAGCAGATTCCTACTCAGACATCAGGCCTGGGGATGCTGAGGCTGATGTGTGTGATTTCTCTCCTGAGCTGAACTCTGCTTTCCTGGGTGTGCTCTGAGCACAAATCCCACCAGGTCCCTTCCAACAGCCTGCATGCAGCTGATGTAAAGCCCTCTGGCCAGCCACCAAAGGATGCAACCTGCAGACGAGTAAACCTAATATAAGCTGCTGCTCTGTCCTGGCAAGCAGGTATACTGGATCTCCCTCTGCAGTTATAAAACCTACTGGATGTGTTTGGAAAGCTAGCATAAGAGGACAGTGAGCTACAGGTCCTACCAGCTACCTCGTGGAGACAAGGGACTGCTTCCTACAAGCACAGCAGCTCTTCAGGTCTTGTTGAAAATTCAATGGAAAAAAAAAAGAGGGGGGGGGGGAGGTTTCTGTTCCTTGATGGCTCTGACAGACCAGCCAGTGCAGCGTAACTATAACTGCAATGCAGTGTTACTAATGAGATCTGGATCACAGTGAGCTACTACATTATTAGCCTGGCTCGAATTTCCATTTCAAGTTTGCATTTATTTTTTCACTTTCCTAAATCTACCATATTAACGTGGCACCAGACATATCCACTGGAAAAGAAAAGAAAACAAAACTTCTGACCCTGAGGGGAAGGATGGCAGGGCTTCTGGGGTGGGTGGGTGGTAACATCTCTTTAACCTTGGCTTGCAAGGAATTCAGCACCTTGTCAACTTTACTTTCAAAACTTATATTCCTGATCAACGTCATTCATGGAAATTGCCCTAGCTATCACATCACTTAGTCACACTCATTCACCCAGAGCTCGTGTCTGAGTTGGAAGCTGCTTCAAAAAACCACCTTGGTTCAGTTCTCCCTCTTGAAAAACGTTATTACTGTTTAATCATTCTTGGAGGTAAGAGGCAGGGCCAGGTTTTGCCTCTCGCAGGGTGTCCTGCATGTCTGATAGAAGTGCAAGGGCCCTGAGCTGAGTTATTCTAAGACAAGTCATGTTGATCCAAAAAAAATTCCATCATGGAGGTGAGAGAGGTATTTTTAATCCATTAGGATGCTAGTTATGATTACTATATGAAACAACTAATCTCCTCTGACAGGGCTTCAAACAGCATGCCATGTAGCCCAGACCTCAGTCTCAGTAAAGCTGAACATCTTTGCATACAAATTGACTTTGTTTCTTTTTTTGGTGAAAATCCTCATATTTTCATCTCAAATCCCTTCTCAGAGGTGTAATTATTTAGTGTTGTTTACTACTTTCCTTAGCTGAAACAAGTAACAGCTTTGCCAAGAGTGTTCTCCCTCTTGCCTCCGCATCAGGAGGAGTTTAACATGCTGACAGTATCCAATATGGTCTTCCCTGATGAGCCAAAGCAAGTTTTCCAAGGGCTTTTCGCGGAAGGTGGCACTGATCCAACCCCAAGGGCGCTTTTTCTCGTAAATGCATGTTATGTAAAACATGAAAGTCACTCACCTTTGAGGAATCCAGCCCAGCTTCCTCTCAGGCTGCTACTTAGTGATGAACAAAGGTGAAGCCAAGACTTCTGTGCCCCACAGTGAGGGTTTGGGGGCTACATACCACTTCCAGTCTTGCGCAGGCTTGAAACTTGGAGCAGAGCTTGTCGTTTGCATGTGTCCTGAAACCATAACAGATAAACATCTCAATACTGCATAGCAGAAGCACTACATCAGGGGGCCTTGAACTCTCCCAGAGTGAAAAAGGGGTGTTTTTACTCAGATTTCATGAACAGGAAAATTGTCATCCCTTTTGCTTACTGCACCTGCAGACACAGCTCACCTGGACTAGCCCATAGATGGAGGGGCATCCCAGCTTCAGGAGTGAACTTCCACTTCTGCCCTTGCAAACAGAGGTTAGTACTGCTTTTTTTTTTTCCTATTTTTTTCCCTACTGTTCCAGTTTACAGCCCACTTAAGAGCAGGAGGTCATTTTTTTGAGAACTACCCCCACGCTAAGACTGGCGTGAGCAGAGGTAAAATAAAGAGAGGAATTTTCTTTATCATGCAACTAACTTTTTGCTCTGTTTCAATTTTCCTTTTTAGTCCTGTGCTTATTTCTCCTTTACATTTTCATTCACTTTTTTCCACATTTTGTGTTTCTCCTCATCTTTCCTTCCCACCTGTGTAGCAGTGGGTGGTGGATTTCCAGGTAAAACGTCTTTCCCTCAACTTGAACGTAAGTGACCAGGGGCTCCTCTTGGTTCAGATATGTGCTTTAAGGTTAGGCTAGAGCAGATGCTGGTTCCTCATGGGAGGTCAGGATTTCAGCATCCCTCTGCTTTGCTTGAGCAGGCTGTTGGTGAGGAAGAGGGAATCTGCAGCAGTTGAAGAGCAAGAGGTGGTGCTGTTGTGCTCATGGCACACAGCTGGAGAGCTGGCTATACTGCCACAGGGACAACATGGAAAGACTTTTTGGCATGGTGGCCCACCTTAAAGTGCCTGAAGTCGACCTGTCCAATCATCCAGCATCTAGCCTTTTTATTTGTTCTTATTGCTCATTTTACCTCCAATATATTCTGATAAACGAAAGAAATGGCAGTGGCAGACAAAGTTCTACACTGAAATTAAACACAGCTGATCTTTATGTGTAGGCTCACACAAAGTAACTTTCGTCCCTTGCCCACGAAGCTGCAGAAACAGCAGGAAGTCTGGCTGAATCTGAGTAGCAGCAATCCAAGGGGTAAAAAGAACAGCAAACCACTCACAAATAAAATTTCTTTCCCTTGTACCTTGGGGAAGGAACTGTTGTGCCACAGACAACATCTCAGTGCACAGCACACTGGTTTCAAGGGACTTGATGGTGGGGGTCAACAAGAAGTGCAAGTACCCAGCTGGCATTAGTGCAAAAAACCTCTCTGCCCTGTAAGTCTCTGTACCCAATGCAGCACAGGGCAAGGAGACGTTATTATATATCATAGGTGCATATAAATGATTGCTATGTTATGTTATTTTTGTCACATTTTGTTATTACATTATATGCCATGTTGCCTTATTATGTTACAGTAATTTATGTTAGGTTATGTAAGGGAATACCAGCATTTCAAAATGCATCCCAGGCTCTGTCTACACAGGGTCAGTATTTTGCTCTTACTGCTTGGGCATGTGCTAAAGCAGCAACTAAAAAGTGCAGCCAGGACCAGTCTGGTTGTGTCATGCACTGTGAGCAAAGAAAACGGGACAATCCTGTGACTTGCTGCAAGATGTCAGGGCTTGCCATCAGGATTGATGAAGGCAAGAGGGAAAGGGAAGAGCAGACAGCCCAGAACTACCAGGCTTTCAATCCTGTTTTTCACCTTACAGCAAGAAATTGCAGCCCTGTTGCTCAACCTGGAAGGTGTCACCGCTCCTCTTTCTGCCCAAAGCCTTTCCAAGCACCCCTGTTGCACAAGGGCACAGGCAAGATGGGAGCCGGGATGAGGCTCCACCTGAAGATGAACATTGCTTTCATTGTGCTCAGCTCTGAAGTGCTGAGCATCGCAAGCCAGCAGCATCTCAGCTGCACCCAGAGCAGGGCTCTGTGTCCCATGGCGCATGGGGAGCCCACGGAGACGAGGAAGTGCTGCCCCCAGATCACAGCACCCCGTCCTCCTCACACAGCCCCCCAACATCAGCAGGTGTGCCGGGACGTGTGTCAGTGTTAGGAAAAGGCAGACGGGGAGGAAGGATGATAATAGCCCTGCCACGCTTTGTTTTGGGACACCAGCAGCTGGATGGGAGCACTGGTGGGGACAGCAGACCCCAGCCTGTCCCAGCACTTCACCCTTGCTGTCACACGTTTGCTGGTCCCGTGCAGCTCCAAAACCAAGATGCTGGGGGTGCCTGGACTATTTGGCCTCTAGGATGCCACCTGAGAGGTTAGAGGTGGAGAGTGCTGGTGTAGCCCGGGGGCGTGATGTTCTCCTGGCAGCACGCCTGCACTGCAGCAAGGACCGAAGCCATCGCCTCCCTCTCCTCCCTCTCAGCCAGTGGTGACAAGACCAGCAGTGTGCAAGAGCACCCAGCTCACAGGTGCAGCAGAAACTTGTCTTGTCTGGGTTTGCATGCTTCGCACCTCCAGGACTTTACTTGCCAGCTGCTATCAGCTCTGTTGGCTTTCTTACCACTCCAAAACCTCAAACTGCAAATTCTCTGCACCTACTGACTTTAAAGGTCTCGTGTCAAAGCCATGTAAAAGTACTGAGTTTTTTTCAGACCCCCAAAACCAACCAAAAAATAACAACAACAACAAAAAGGCAACCCATAAACCAAACTTATAACTCACAACTGAACAGAGTTTCACCCCAAGTTGATACAGTTTTATAGAGAAAGTTGGACCAGGTGACTTTTGCGTGGATTCATTCAAAGCATCTGTAGAACATCAATTAAATGTAGCTCTTCTGTAAAGCATAGATTTATACATTGGATTTTTCCACTGCCGAGTGAAGGGTATATGAAATGAAAACATACTATTAGGACTTAAAAGTTTTAAATATCTTTTTAGAAGTTGAGCTAGGCATTATGGATTTATGGACAAGTAGGTTAAAGTAGAACACGTGCAGCAGCCTATGGAGGAGCTGGAAAGCTGGGAAAAGCACTGATGAAAGTCAGGGCCAAGAGCAAAGGACCTGAGTTCACCCAGAGAAGACAAGGGAAGACAGAAATCCTGGCTGGTGCTCCACAGTAGTCTTAGGCAGGAGAAAAGTCGGAAGACTGATCTTTATCTGGAGTAAAAGACAGGCTGGAAGATTTTATTTCCTTACTTGCAATGAAAACAGAAACTCTCTCGTTCAGTGGAAGGAAAATGGGCAGCAGGATAAAGGTCATAAATGAAATGGGGAACCTGAGCAGCTCCATTATTTATGGCTACACACCCTGCTTTCCTTAGAAATCATGGCCAGCAGCTCAGTGTTTATTGAAACACCTCAGGAGCTGGAGGGCTGCGTGAAGAGAGAAATCCCGAGGAACAAGATGTGTTTCTGGTGACAGCAGCTTCCTGAGTTTTGAGTGAGAGGCTTCATAAAATGGTGCAGGCTTTTGTCTTGCTCAGGAAGCACCTGGCAATCCTGCAGTGGCAGGTGCATGGAACAGCAGCGCATCGTTGGGGAATCCTATTCAGGGACAGGACGCAGGTATTTTGAGCAAACAGCAACGAGGGATTATCATGTTTGCTCATTTTCCTGGGCTGATGGTGTGTCTCGGCCGTGCTCCGTGCTTGCTGTTTCACCTTGCTTGACTGGTGCAAAAACTCTCATTTGCATGAGAAGCAGCTGCAGCGAAAGCGGCTGGCTCTGAGGAAGGAAGCAGAGGGAAGGAGTGAGTGCACCCTGCAGCTGGTGGGAGGTGTCTGTGCACATCGGTGCACAAACCCCTCTGGCAAGGGAAAGCTGCTGGCATGCTCCAGTGCCGTGAACAGGCCACCATAGAGAGGCCTTCGTACATCCAGGGGAGAGGGAGGACCAGGACACGGTGCTGATGGTCAGACCTTGCTGTAGAAATGGCAGAGTCCAAGCCTTGGAGCAGGGAACGGGGCTCTGAACCCACAGGGGATTGCAGTGCTGTCACCTGGCTGTTTTGTCCTGAAAAGAGCGGTGCCACACCAAGCAACTCCTCCCAGAGAGGTGACCTGTGAGATACTTCAGAGACCTTACACCTGCGAGGATGAAGACCAGTTTCACCTCAGAGAGCACATCTCTGTATCTGTTTCTGGGACCTGAGCTTTATCACAGACCCTCTGCTGCTCCTGCACGTCTTCACACCTGGCTCCAGCTGGTTTCCCTGGGTGGCATCCTGGAGCCCTGCCGGCCAGATGTCGGCTTTGAGGAGGTGTCCTGGAAAACAGCCACATTCCAGCTCGCATGCACTTGTGGGATCAACACCTCTTTTGCCAGGCACACACAACCCAAGCATGATTTCGCTGGGAAATCTGTGCCTTGCCAGCTTACACTACTCCATCAGGGCTGTGCCAAGCCCTCCTCCAAGCAGCCTCCAGGGAAGACAGAAGGCACAAGAAAATCTCAGAGGACAGGCACAGAAATGCAGATGGATTTTAAGGCTTTACTATGGTACTGGCTGTTAGGGGGCACAATGCTGGCCTGTGCAATGTGTTGGGTAAGGTCCTACAGCTCTGCAGGTGGGGTAAAGGCAAAACCCAAATGCCTGGCAGTGATACAGCCAGATTTTGGCAGTGGATGGTGGTTTAAACTTGCATTTCATTTCAGGCACAACCAGCAAATGAGAGTGCACAAAGGTGAGCATTCGTAACTTCTCCTGAGAGGACGCACACCTCATCTGAGACCTCACACAGACAGCTGCTGACTTCTAACCCCAGCCCCTCTGCCAGCAAAGGCACGGCATGTCATGGACCACTGCTCAGGGGCATGAGAAATGTCTGCACACACCCATGCCACGGGCACAGAAACCCTTCTCCACCCAGCTCCCAGCTGCTGCAGAGAAAAGCGTACTGTGAACACAGAGAACCCGTCTCACTTCGTGACGGTCAAAGCAAGGCATCTTCACCAGCCCCGTGTCCACTGGGCTGGCTCTGAGATGCGTTGTCAGGGCCCTTGAGCACAGCCAGGCTTCTTCAGGGGACAGGTATGCCATCCTGATGGTGTACAGCCAACCCAACATACACCAAGGCACAGCGTGGCCAAGGCAGCACCACAACCTCGGCCTCCACACAAGATTTATGCAGACAGAAATTTCCAAAATCGTCACGGTCGGTTTTGTTACGGTCTTCTCACTGCCCCACTTCACAGGCGCCATCCACGGGCATTTGCAGCCATGAGACTCATTTGGGAGGTAACCAGTGAAGTCTTTATATGTTTCAGCTGTTCCCAAAATAGAAGCTTTCTTGAATAAGCTGCTGCCTGAGCATGACTGGCCACGCATGAGCCCTTCTAACTTATTAGCATTGAGCCGATTATGTGCCGAAGGATGTGCATTAGCCTCGTAAGCCAGCACTGAAAATCACTGATTTCCACATGGAAACATTGAAGCTTTATGGTCTGTAATTGATGAGTGGGAGTTTGTGAAGGATGTCAAGTGTTACCTTTGTTTTACTGTGAGTCACTATCAATGTTGGCAAGCATAATAAAAGCAGAGGAATGCATTAGGCACCAAATATTGTACTTCTTGCAGTAAAAGACACTAATCACGGGGATAGAGATGTTATGCTGCCTGTGCAGACTGATGTCCTGGCAATTTGATCGCTTTACTGCTAAGTGCCGTGTCTCAAAGCTCAGCATGTCCACGTATGTCTCATTTGGTCATGCATTTCTGGGGGGCAATATTTAGTATTACAAGGAATAGAATCACACTGAACTTTCCACTTACCTCCAGATGAAGACAGCAAAGCCATATACATAAATTTTGAAGCACCTATATGCACAGAGGTACCTACCTCCCCCGTCTCTACAGTGAGCAATCACTTCTGGTTTTATTTCTAAAACAAAGTCATTCAAGGGACGGAATTTTCAAAAATATATTACACAGCTCAATACGAGCCCATTTTTACAGCATTGGCTTAGCCTACGGTGTAACTGCATAGGAGGTCTCTGCATGGGCAAGCTGGAGGGACACATCTGGTTTATGCCAGTCTCTCACCCGAATCCAGTGTGATTCCTGCTATACTTGGCTGGACTGTCAAAACTCCTGCAGCTACAAGACCTGGGCTCATCAGCTGCCCTAATGACTGGGGAGGCTAGATCCATGTAACCACAGACAGTATTTCCTCCAAATATTTTTGTTGTTGTTATTTGTTTTTTCCCTGTGAGATAAAATTTGGTCATATCTCCATTCACACTAGGAGAACTAGATGATATGCTCCTTTACTTTCCTTTGCAAATCCCACTGACAGAGAATGTTCTTCTGCCGTAAAACCTGATCCAAATGCCTCCCTCCAAATAGTTAAAGCTCGTGTAAAAGAACAAATCAGTCATTCTGTGGGTATTTTCCACCAAATATCAGAAGTCCTGAGCAGTTTATTGAGCGAGTTCAGTCTCTAATAAATGCTTTGCTCACCTATTGGAGAGTCCAATAAGTAATAAAGTGCTGAACATACATCCTATTCAGCACTCACTATTTAAGAATCTTATACATCCTATTCAGCATCAATATTTAAGAATATCAATGTTTAATGCTGTCATTTTAATTTCATTGTATTCTTTGATTTATTTCAGCATACGGGAATAAAATCAGAAACTAATTTAGCTAATGAATTCAGTTAAGCTTTTCTTTTGAAAAGGCAATGGAATAAATTTGAGGAGGCCTGATGTTTAAAAACTGATCATTTTCAAAGGGTGACAAAGTTGCACTCAGAAGAGGTGTTTTGACCAAATCAGAGTCAGCTGTCAGGGGCATTTAGGGACAAAAGTTGATTTTTTTTAATTTTTATTTTTTACCGTAAGCTACAAAGATTTGACATGAATGAATGAGCTCATTAAATTCACACACTCTCTTTGCAAACACTTGTGGAGTTGCCAGTACAGTGATAATAGTTAATCCCCAGTTGCATCTATTTTAAAAGTCAATTTTAAACATACGTTCAGTGCTGATATGTTTCTCTGTAGGTGGCTTTTTTTTTTTAGCATAGTCTGTTGTTTACTACTTTTCAGCTAATTTCCCTCTGGGATATCAGTTTTCAAGCTTCTTATCTCGGTTAGGAAACTAAAACACCTCAGATGAACAGGTCAACATTGAGAAATTGAGTCTGGATCACTCAGTATAGCTCAAGCCCATGCAAAAGCAGGAACTGGACGAGGAAAGACCAGATGCAGTCACATCCTACCTTGTTATAAACACCAAGTAAAATTACTTCTGTCCCAAAGAACTGTGCCTTTTAACTACATATCAGAAGCCACATTTTTGTAGATCTGATTCTAGCTCTGCCCCTTGGACTAACAAATCTCTTCCTGGAAACAGGTAGCACCTACCTGGGGAAGGGAAGGCAGCTATCAGTCAGCTGGTCTTTGATCCTCCTCCTCCCCATCTTCATCTCCCTGCACACAAAACCCAGAACTTTTGGCATTTATGTGACAGTAGGAAGGGGCAGATCCTGGCCAGTATAAGTTCTGGACATCTTTAAAGATAGAGAGACTAAGACCATGTTTTTATCTGAGCATTGGTAAGCAACCCCTTGCCAAGGCAGCTCAGCACCCAGCTGAACTGAGCCATGAACAACTTTTACCCCCAGAAAACCTACCACCATGGTGCATGTTCAAGGGGTGTTATAGCTTCTACCACATCTCTTTATTTTCATACTTTGACTGTTTTTTGTTACACCCAGAACAATAGTTTTAGGCTGCTGCCATCTTCTTGATTAAATTTTCATTTGCATTATGCTTTCACTATGCAGGAAAACTGTGATTTAAGCTCCACTACACACAAGTAAATGAAATTAAAAGAAGGAAATAAATAAGATTTTAACTGCACTTCATGAATTATGAATAATGCATGTTCTCAGCCGTGCTCTTCAAGAAAGCCATCACAGAATCTTTCCAAACAAATTTTTTTAGGGGAAAATGCACCTAAAAGCAGTAACCAACTTTTCCATTAAAACACATTCATTATAAAGAGAAGTCCTCTGCATAAATGCTTTTCTTCACTATCATTTTTCTCCTATGAAGACACAGGAATTATAATTTATATGAACCACAAAAAGACAATATTTTAGCTTTTATTCGGATCCATCTGAGGAGCACGCCATGTCTGAAATGTTGTGTTATAGTCCATAAGTAGCGGTGGCTCTAGCCTCAAGGGTTCAGGACTACTTCACATGAAAATAATCACAAATACTCAAGTTCCTCCTTTTTTTTTTTTAATTTTAAAATAAAGTCAGATGAAGATAATGTAGAAATGAACAAGAAATACTGATGAGTCATAAAGCTACAGGGACAGGGAAGTGTATTTTACTGGGTATGGTCCCAGAGCTGGAGTCAGTGCACTTGTCCTGCAAAGGACTTGCCACGTATGCGATCCTGAGCAAATCTTTCTTTGCCTGGTATGGTTTCCCTTCCAGTATTTCTCTGCCCTTTTGTTGTCTCTGGTAGGGACTGTCAGAGGAGACAGATCCCAACAAGAATTTGCAGAATACCTTTTATTAATACCTTCAGGGAGGGGGTCTGAGCCATGCAGCCAGCATGTGCTGGTGGCCTTGGACTGGGTGCCCCGAGTTTCTCACTTCTTGCAGATTCAGGAGGAGCACCTGAGTCCAGGGCACTGCAGTACCTGGGAGGCTGTCACACCCTTCTCAGCACGTTTCCTCTCTTCAACTCACTTCTTTTTTTCTGGTGACTGTTTCTTCATTCACATCCACAGATACTTACAGGTCCCCTTCACACAAGCCCACACTGAAAGGGCTTTCATGAAGCTTTATTTCTCAGCACTATCCCAGTTCATACAGCTGTTCAAAACTCTGAGGACCTCTAAAATGAAGTGATATGCACTTTTATTTGAAGAAACGCTTCTCATTATAACTCCTTTTCTGGAAGTGGAACATGTCCTGAGGTGGAATTTATACATATTCATGATGATATCTTTGTTTTTACATCCTCTGGGGAGTGAGGCTCTGCCTACAATGGAAAGAAGGAGAGAAAAGAGGAACTCTTTTGCATTGGAAACAAATGAAGGAAATACTTCGATTTTTCCAGATCCTTTTCAAAAAATATCGAATGAAATGTTATATGCAACAGAGAATGTGTTCGTATTTGCAAAACAGATTGTATATATTTTGCTTAGTTCCTTATAACAAATGTTACCAAATACATTCAGGGGTGTAAATTTTCTTTAAAATATTTTTTTTTTCCATTTAGAGTTTTCTATTATATCACACCAGAAATAATAAATATTATTAACACAACTAAGAAGAGCTCACATTTTGGACAGTTTTAGAACATGTGAAGTAATTTATTAGGGCTATTTAGAAACAAACTTCTGTGATTTTTTAAAGGATGATCATGTTTTTGTGCGGAGGTGTGTACAAGCTCGAGAATTTTTCCTTATTTTAAGGTTTTCTTCTTTTGCTGAACCTTTTTTTTTTTTTCACTTCGGCAGAACAGTAACTAGTAGGATGAGCAGAAGACAAAGTATATATATCCCAGTATGCGGGGCTCACAACAAAAGCAATGAAAAGTGCCCATGGTGGAGAAAAGATGAGAAGAAAATGGTCCATAGGTTGTCTCACACACGCACATACACATGCGTGCTGAAGACCTAAGCCAAGTCAGGAAGCTTTACAGAAAAAAAGTGGAGGTAATTTGATACTCCGTTAATTGAAGCAATTAAAGCAATGCAAAGCTGAAAAGCAGGTTTGATTTCTTTCATTATTTTGCCTCAGCTTTTACTTTCAGTGCATCCAGTTTTTGAGTTCCCCGGCAATCATAAGCCCTGTAAAAGTATTCTCTGTGTGACTCAAAGGTATTTGATTATGGAGACCAACCTACCAGTTTATTACCTGTGATCTCTGGACTCCTTCAGACTGTACCTGTGGTTTATCTGCCATTTATCTCCCCAGCTTGCACTCCTACGCTGCCCGTGGGAGCTGGAGTCTGCCCTGGGCCTGTTAGCCCCGGCTGCTCCAGGAAGGGAATTTCTTCTGAACACTTCGGCTTTGTTCAGGAAACGACCACAGCAACCAATGCACATCTTTCCTGAAGGACAGGTGGAACAGTGCCAGCAACGTACACAGCCACCTTCCAGCTGCTTGTGCTTGGAGAAAAAGAAGCCATTGCTGCCCTGATGTCGCGGTGAGGGACTTCCCCAGCTGCGCTTAGTCACCGAGCCCTCTGGTGAAACCTTGCTCTCCCCTCTGCTGTTTTATTCCCCTGCTGTGGCCCTTCTCAGGGCGGCTGCTGGGACGCAGACTAAAGAAGCAGCTGGCCAGGGCCCAACCCGACTTTGCTCCCACGGGAGGTGTAGGTGCTGCCTGTCCCAAAACCACAGAGGCTGGGGTGCGTCAGTTTGTGCTACAGGAAAGAGACAAAGAGTTGGTTTATATTTTTTTTTTTACATCCAAAAAGAACTTCTGCATGTAAAAAATGGGAGTTCCCTCAGAACACTGAAATGATATTTCTGTCAGCCATCTGACTCTTGCCTTTCACTGGAGGCTTGGCTCTTTCAAAAGAGGGCATGACTGGGAGTACTGTATCACATGGAGTGATTATGAGGAACAAAAAGAAACAGAAATTCTCACAGATGGACTGTTTTTTTGTGGTAGTAACTTCAAAATGGGCTTTTATATATATATATATATCCAAATCCAGCCATGTGGAAAAGAGATACTCATGGCTAACAATAATAGGGAATTTATTTGTATCAGATTAATTTAGGAAATCACTAGTGACTTGAAAGTGTGACTCATACCGATGCCCAGAAACCATTGTCAGAGCAAAACACCAGCATCTTCAAAAGCAGGGTGTTCAAAAATATGCTCATCTTCATTGAGCAGCCTCCCTTAGGACTTCATATCTGCAATTTTGAAGTATTAAAAAAAAGTTTCTTCCAAATGATTGAAGGAAATGACCCTATGAAGGAGGGTGCAGGTAGAATTTCAGGGGAGAGAGAGTTACAATGAAAAAAGGAACAACACTATCCTGAAGCTAGAACCTCCTAAAAGCTAGAACAGGACTATAAATAAGACCTGGTGTTGAGTGGCAGCTAAAGGATTCACAAATCTGTCAAATTAGCAATAATTAATGCATGGGATATCTGTCTGCAGAGATCCTGGTTTAGCAAAGCTCTTGCTTGCTTCCTTAAGTTAAGGAAGATAGGAAGTTAAGGAAGATTTTCCTTAAGATAAAGTTTATATAAAGAAAATATATCTAAAGAAAATATAGAAATTATATGACTGGGATAACTGGGAATATTCAAATTTTTTGGTGGCTTTCCAATAGCATGGGCTGACCTGAAGCAGGTTACTCGTTTGCTTCAAGTTAAGCACATGCTTAAGCTGATTGCCAAATGGAGGCCTAAATAGTATTGATTCAGTGCTGACCGGAGCCTAAAAACGGCAGTCTGTGTGGTACACATTCCTGCATACCTCTTTCTCCCTTTTCCCTCCTTGTAACTATAGTACTGGCTTTAGTGATCCCTGTGGCTGAAGACCTACCAGTTGACCACAGTCAACAGACTGATGCAGATCTTTATGTCTCTGCAGGTTTTTATTCGTTCCCAGGAAGAATTGTGTACCTTTGTTGCTATTGATAAGTAATCACCAGGCTCACCGATAGATGGGAGGTGGTTAGCTTTAGAGCCACTGCAAAGCAGTATGGTAGATAAGATTACTGAGAACCATTATTTCCTTTTTAATAGCTTGGTCAGTATTTTATCACATTGAAAAGGTTCACCACTCAACAATAATATGATACAATTAACTCTTCTTACCACTGTGGCACACACTGTAAATGTTATGTGGCATCCATACGTTTCTAGAGTAGATTTAGAGATTTGAGCTGGGTGAAATACTGTTCCCATCTGTGATAGCATTAGCTTTAAGTCCTGGAAGATATGTTCCAGATGTACTGTGCTAATAGGACTATTTTATAAAATTGTGGACAGATTTTAGGAGCAACACCCTGATTAAGCACTTTGCAATCCCTGTGAAGCTTTTTATTATTATTTCTTTCCATCCAAATTAATGGTTCTTCGGTCTCACGTTAGTTTCATCCAGTTGTCATAGATCACAAGAGAGTCATCATTTACCGGCAAGTGACCCTTTACTCATTTAGATTTCCAGGCCTCTTAATGTATTCATGCTGATTCAAAGGAAATGCAGTGAATGCTTTAGCTGAAATCTCGGTGATGATTATTTACAAGTTAGCATGACAAAATTGATCAGTGCAGTTTATAGAGATTCTCAATTTTCACACACGCATGTATATATGCATGCATACAGTGGGTGCTTTATATATTTGTTATTTATGTGTATGTGCATATATAGACACAGCTATGATTCACATACTAACATTAAATACAGGGAATAAAGTTGAAGAATGTAAAGGCTGACATTTCTTATTTATGTTTCATTTTGAAGCTGATGGGTGGATGAGCATGAATTTTCCTTTTAGTTTGTATTTATCCCCAAAGCATATTAAAAAGACAGCTTCCCTTCATTTCTACTTTGAATGTGTCTGGTGCCCTCAAGTGAAACCACTGACTCATGCTCCTTCAAAAGCCTCCGGTGATCTTTAATTCGGGAAATTAGATGCAAGAGAAAATACTTGGCTTTGCTGTCTTGGAGCAAGTTAAAATAAAAATCCTCGGCCATAGGACTGTCTTCTTATTACACATTCCAAAGACTGACTTTCTTTTTATTGGTTGGCCTGCAACATTTTGTAGCCAAGTATTTTTCCCTACATCTACTTCATGGAATTAGAGCAAAGCTGCTATATCTTACAGACCACGTCAAACACACCTCAAAGGTGGTTGCTGCAGAGCACTTCTGCAGGCAAGTCAGAGAGACCACATCTTCCAATTCGTACTTGATCTTTTTGATTTCTACCACTCATTTCACAGAGCTTCGCCAGAACCGGGAAACTGAAATATGCCTTTCAAATTCCAAGAGTAAGAAAAAAATAATTTAAATGAGCTGAAAATACACATTATTATTTTTAATACAATGACAGTAATTTATTAAATTCCTCTTTTTTTTTTTTATTTTACTAGTTGCAATGTGTTACACTGGATCTTACAGTGATATGTGGATTTCAATTTGTTCTATTCTCAGAAAGAAAAGAAATATAAGGTAAAAATAAAAGTTCAAAATTTTTGCCCATCATTTTCAAGGAGCCCTTCTCTCAGTGTTAAAGGGCTAGAAGAAACTAGGATTAGAAGAAACTTCCTCCTAAAAATCCTACATTACCTCTTATTTACTGGTGGCAGCAGCATCTTTACCTCTCCTACTTAGGCCAGTAATACAGAAGTGGCAATTAAGAATTCTCCTCGTAAGAGTAAAATGGCATGAATATCCTATCTCATGTATTATCTCATGAAAGTTTGTTTAAAAAATATAAATGTATTTTTTTAAAAGTTTCATCTTCTTTTTTTCCTTTTTTTTAAATTTATTTTTTTTTCTATGAGTTTCCTTTACATGTATATCTTGAACTTCAGTACCTAGCCAGCCATGTATGCTTTGATGCTTTGGGGAGAGCTGGTGGAAAATGCAGTGTTTTAACTCATTATTTTAATTCAATTAATAGAAACCAGACACCAGGCTTGAATCATCCCTCCTGCCTTTAATTGTGAAGACAAGTATATTAAACAGAGATGGGTCATTACATATTCTCTATGCATAGATCAGAATGCCTAAAAATAGATTCAGCAGAGAATCATCACTTTAAAACCTTATATCATCCAGGCTGTGTTCATTTATTGGATAACAACCCCCTCTGTAGAGTAGCTTGATGAAATAAGATATGTACATTCCATAATCCCTAAAAGAAGACCAATAAAAATGAACTGCTGTTGGCTCTGTCAGTGTATTAACACAGCAGCACGCAGCCCCTGCCTCTAAAATTTATACCTTAAACACTTCAGAGAGACACAAAATTACAGCAAGAGTAAATAGAATAATCAGCATGGTAACGACAAAGTTGTTAATTTCATATTTTTTTTCATGCATTTACTGTTTTTACTCAAATAATAACATGGTTTTCCTTCCTTTCTTTCCCCAGTCATGATTTAGCCCTAGAAATCCTAAGGCTTTCCATTAAAACATTGTGTGAATGGGAATTATGTTGCCTAACTTCAGGCATTGATAATCAAGATGTTGACAGTTGACATAGTCATCCCAGCTCCCTTCATGCTCAGTGGAGAGAAATAGGCATGCTTTAGGGAGCAACTCATTAGCCCTATTTTAAGCATTTGCTTTAGGGTAGGTGAATCAGTCATTACGGTGAAAGTTTTTTCTCCAGAGAGAACCATGAAGACTGGCTCAGATGGGGATGCCTACTCTGAATTTGGTTATTTCTCTCTGTAGGTCTCTGCTGCTGTGAAAAGTGTCAGTCCAGGGTAGGGGCGCTGATGCAGAATGGTCATTCCCATGTTCTGGGTGGCTCATCACAGAGCCACAGCCCAGTCGCTTGTGTTGTGTGACCATTCTCTGCTAGCTGATGATTTGGGCTGTGAGAGTATTAGCTGGAACAAGAGACAGGGAAGGCAGTGAGGGGGACAGTGGAGGGGAAACAGGTTGCTAGAGTCTACCCCTATGAAAATGTCTTACGTCTGCCCCTAGAAAACCAGACTTTTCATGTTTGCCTCCCTAGGCACAAGTGCCTTTAGTGTTGAGGAAGAGATTACAAGATAAATAATGGAACAACTGGAACCATCCACAAAGGAGCTGCAGTGACAACAGAAAAAAAGGGCTGCTTGGGGAAATACTAAGGAAAATCTTGCACTGCACTGCCAAATCTAGGAGAATGTTTCTGTGAGACTGAAGCCGTGATAACTCACCCCAATCACATAATCACATCCTTCCCTTCACTTACTCTTATTACACAGCAACATGGATTTGATTATTCTGTCAGCAAATACCCTACATCCTTGAAATGGATGAGTATGACATGTTTGGAAATATGGAAAACGCCAATAGGTTAAACATAATTCATATAAAGCTAATAAAAAGAGCAAAAAACATTTACATATTAAACACAGAATTCTCATCTGCCAGAAGACAGCAGGGAAATTGATCTCTCACAAGTACAGGCTGAGAAAGTAGGCTGAAGAGGGAATTGAGCTCAAAGACAGGACATGGCATGACTTTCATCACATGCAGCCTGAATTTAAAAGCTATCAGTTTGGTAGGGAGAAATTCATTAGCCACAGCGCATCAGCCCTTGCCTGGTACAAGGGTATTCCCTAGCTGCTCTGAAGAAATTCACATTGACCAGGACAAAGAGCTGCTTATACACTGGTACCCGTAAGAAATCCCACATAACCTCAGCAAGACAGGCACACGCTATGGTCATTTAAAAAATGCCTAGATAAATTATAAGGTGAGAAGTTAAAGAGCAGTTCAGAAATACTAGTTTATCTTGTTCCTGAACTTAATGGTTATTGTACCCTTTACTAGAAATGCTCTCAAAAGAGTTGTCAAGTGTTTTGTGTATGAACTCAGACACACGGTTCCGGCAGATGAACCTTACATTTGTGTGTGCGTGTACATACACTGGAAAAAGGACGAGGTGAAATTAATGACTTTGCTTCTGGAATGAAGACTCCCAAGGAGGCTAATTACAGTGCACTATTGCTAGCAAGCAGGTACAACACATGGAAGCATACCCAGATATGTTATTAATATACCGACATAAAATGCTACATGTGGCACACACCTCTTCAGATTTTTTAGGCTTAATTGCAAAGAGATTCTGTCTATCAGCAGGATATTAATTATGCCATCATTTCAGAAAAAAAGGAGGAGTCCTTCACTCACTAAAAGGCAGAATGATGGAAGTTGGCCGTGGTATCTGCCCGCCACCAGTTCCCCTAATGCCAACAGTACACAGCCATTTATATTTTGAAATCTTAACTACTTCACCAGTTCCTGTCCTTGAAAAGTCATTACTGTAGCATTAAAGCATGTGCCTTTACTAGTATATGAAGGTTGTCTGAGTTTTTAGCTGAAGTTTTCCTTATGGGTTCAGTGTGTCAGACAACACAGCCACTTGTTTTGTAAGCTCTGATAATAGTCTGGCTCTTTCTGAGAGAGGGGTGGATAAAAACAGGGACCCTTGCTTATTGCAGAGGGGAAAAATGATTATGATGACTTCTTCAAAGTCATGCCTTGTAGGAGACGGTGAAATTTAGCAAGGTGACACTTTCTCCCTAATTTTAAGATATCCATGTAACCTTAGGGCTTATTTTTTCTACGGCTACCACTACCTTTTTGGCAGAAATATGATTCCAGCCCATCTTTGAAATCAGAGCATCTAAACAAAATAAAGCAACAGCCAGCCAAGGGAAAACTCTGGAAGAAAAAAAGAAAAATCAACCTTTGTTTTTCTTTGCCTAAGCATATACTGCATCAACCAGTGCTCTCAAGATTGAGGCAATCAGTACACAGAGAAGCAAAGAAGATGCTGAGAAGTGGCAAAGCCTACAACAAATCCAATATCCTTAGCATTAATACACAGACCCTCCGGTATAAACAATTCAAAAGGTAAAAAGTAGAGCTTTTACTTTATACTGACTAATATAACCAGTCATTTTTTATCTATCTCAGAGACGTAGGAGCTCAGAGAGCTGGCCTTTTCATATGAATGCCAGCCATTTGTGGTCACGACCTATGATGCATGCAATATGCATTCTAATTTCAAGCAAACTTTTGAGGCACATCTAGCATTGCCCCAGGTCCAGTCATCCTAACAGAGAGACATTTGAAAACAGTTTTAAAAGACAGCATGATGACTCTTTTCCTGCTACTGCTTCCCTTGATCAGAGAACAAGGAAGGGGGGAAGGCAGTCTAGAAGGCTGACTTTTTAACTATCACATGCAGGAGTAGGCTGGAACCCCACAAATAATGGGAATGAATTTTAGAAGATGCACAGACATTGGCACATACAGATAGGGGTTAGAAAATAGGATGTATTTCTGCTTTTGCCTACAGAATACATAAATAAGTACATGTATTGGCAAAGGTCAAAGGCGACTACTTCAGATCCACTTGCTTTGTGATGGCATATAGTTTACAGGAAGGGATTAAATTAAAGACCTCCACGTTTATTAAGGACTCCTCATGCTGAAGAGTGTCACACTCAGGTTTCCTCCTGCCTCTCTCTGTGGCCTGTAATTTAGACCTATAATACAAGATAGGCCAGGGTACTGCAGTAGGTGCCATAATGAGAATAGCTGTTGCTTCAGGCACTGATGACATAGATCACTGTGGGCCAGCATGTGCCTTATTTAGTCAAATTAGGTCTGCCTCATGCTGCATAAAATCCCACTGAGAGAGTTTATTCAGTATAAGTTAGGTTAGTGACTTGGCTAAACATGCACAGGAAGATGACCAGTGGAAAAGGATAAAGTCCATCGAACCTGGAGGTTATATCTAGGGCTGCTTAGAAAAGGATATATAGGCATATATAGGCTTAGAAAAGGATATACAAGTATCCTTATATCTAGGATGCTTAGAAAAAAAATTAACAAGCTGCTTGGCCAGGGTTATCCTTTTCTAAAATATCCTCCAGCCTAAGCAGTCAGACATTTCTTGAGTCTATATGAGGTATAAAACTGGATAACCAAAGTTTGCAACATCGTGCTGCACTTCAGAGATTCAGGTTCCAATAGCATTTTATACCACTTCCAAACTAAGCCACTGAAGAAGATTCGCTCGGAGTAATTAAATAGGTATTTTCAAATAGTTCTCAAATCTATGGGCCCCTGGGCCCTAGTTTCTCAAAAGTTTTGAGTGTGGGAATGGGGAGGAAGCATGGTTGAACCCAGGAAATGCGTTACCTCCCACAGTTTAGGGAAAGAGTCTGTGCAAACATTGACATAGCCTAGAAATGGATGAAGACTGCCTTCTTGTGCCCTGGAGCCTTTGTCTGAGTGGAGTGTGAGGCTGCTTAGCATCAAGGGGGCAGATGGCCCAGCTGTCTTGGATATGACTTGATTTTCACCCACTTCCAAGTCTAAGCACTGCAAGTCAGCCCCTCTGTCAGTGTGGCTGTCAGGAGAAAGTCCACAATGCCTTCCGCCAGCTCTCTCAGCTTTCCCTGGGAACAGGGAGGTTGTCCTAAGGGCAGCAGGCCCTGTGGTGTCCATGTCACTCAGTGTGTCTGTGTGGGATCTAGCTACTCGGCACTAGTGACATTGACCGGGCTTCGCATCCAGCAGAGCTGGTGGTGAGAAGGCAGGAAGATGAATGGTAGCACTTGACATGTCTCTTGGAAGGAAGAAAGCAACTTGGAACCAGAGCTCCTAGCTAACCCTGTATCTTTTTATGCACTGTCTGACCAAATAAGTATTCTTGATGCTGCATTTGGCACGTCAATCAGTGCGGCACTCAGCGAGGGTCAGCCAAGGCGGGTTCTGTTTCTGGAAATGGGGAAACAAGGCTCTGCCTCTCCAAAGATTTCTCTACAGCTGTCACTCACAGTGGAGGGAAGGAGCTAAGCTGCACCAGGCAATACACATTTTTTTAATAGTTTCTGTACTGTCAACAGCTGGTGGCTTCTGTTCAGTCAAGAGACTGCTGGAGCTGATCTATTTTTGGTTTGTATTTGCCCCCAGTTGTGGTCTGGGGACCTGTGCTTGGAGCTAGTTTATTCATACTTGCAAAGTCCAACTGAATTTAAGTCTTCTGAATTTCACCCCAGTGAGTAAACCAGAAACTAAATGTTTGACAGAACTTTCCCCTTCGTTTCCACCCAGGTCTGCAGGTGAAGGCTACTCCCTTCCTATGTTTGCACACAGACTTTAGCTGAGCAGACTCAGAGACGAAACAGGAAGAAGTAGCACTGAAGCACGCCTTACATTATAAAATTAAGGGATTTCTTATTAAGGTTACTCTGCCCATGGAAGAAGTTTGGAAACCCTTCCTCTACCCTCTCACAGTCACAAAGCTATGTTACCTTTTCAGGAACAAGAAAGTTTCTAATTTGGGGCGCTTGGAGACATACTTCAAACAGAAGAGGCATGCCTCACTGCTGAGCCACGTGCTGCCACACTACTGGAAATGCTCAGTCCTGCAAAAACTGGGACAAATTGGGCATGTCTGAAGAAGACAAAACATCTTTCTGAGGTAACTTGGAGACCTCTCTAGTTGAAACACTTCAGCTCCGTGCATCCCAAACTCTTGCATTTCTCATCATCCCTTGCACATGCAGGACTGAAGCCCAAGCCCGCAGTTTGCATGGAACTGCACAGCAGGCAACTGCAGCTTGCTTTGGCTGAATGGGGGCCTGAAAATCTCTGAGGGAAACATGAGAGAAGTCTCAGGCAGCATATGCAGTTGTTCTAGCATAAACTGGGATGATTCATTTCCACACAGGGCTGTTTATAGCAGAATAGTTTTGATTTGATTTGACGAGGCTCTTTCCAATGCAAGTGGCTTTATCCTGCTAAACATAGCAGAATGAGATTGACAAAGCATTTCCCTTGAAATGCAGTTTTCTGAGAACATCTGGGCCTTTATTTTGATAGTGCTTCCTTGCTGAACAAGCTTTGTTCTGCAACCAGAAACATAGTAAATATAGGAGCTCTAGCCAAAGAGATGCGCACTGAGGAGTGGTCAAACCTCAGCCCCATCTGGTGGAGGCGTGGAGGAGCCAGGTTTTGGCTCTAGCCAGCCAGCTGGAAATTTCCTGACATCCCATGTGCAAGGAGCATCCAGGGCACTGGAGCTGCAGGAAATACAGACCATAGCCACTCTGGGGCTGGGTTTGCAGACCAGTAATGGAATTGTGTATAAGCCTCAGGCCCCTTCTGTCCCGTCCTAAGCAGGAGTCAGCCACAGGGAGACTCTGGGCTTTGTCCCCAGGGACTGGCATGCGTGATGTGGTATAATGAACATGCAAGGTGTTTTTAGAAAGGCAGTTTTAGTAGTGTGGGAACCTTTTCACTGAGGGCAAGAACACTTCTGCTTTTTCTTTCTGTCTTTGATCAACACAATGTCACCTATAGCTCGCATAGGGTATAAGACTATGGGATGTGTTTCACATCTGCTTTCTGTTTCTGAACCAAGAAACTTTCTCTCAGACCCACCTATTTCAGAATGGATGTGGCTATGACAGCACAGGTGTGCTGACCCATCACCCACCTCCAAAGATGACAAGAACTAGAGAGAGAGGCACACACCGACAGAGGGTCCTGAGAAGATGGCAAAACAGCAGGTATCTGCTTGCTCTACTAGCCTTTTCCTTTCTCCCTGTTGCTCAGATGGCACTGAATCTGCTTGTTTGTTACCTCACAATTTTCCTGGCTCTCGGCACCAAATGACATAAAACACCAGCTCAGGTCCTGCTCTGCCAGGACTTCTGGGGAAACACACAACAGATGGGACTTTCAGAAATGCAAGTGGACTGGGCTACTGAGGCTTCTAATCCACTCCTACATGATGAGATGAAGAAAACAGCATTTGATCTTACTACAAAGGCAGTGAGACACCTCTGTCTTCATCATCCCAGCAGGCTATCAAGGCCAGGTTTGCTGCCGGGTCCAGGCAGTCCCCTGCCAGGAACATAGCCAGGCAGGGAGGCCACAGAAGCAAGCAGCCCCAGCCTCAGACCAGATCCAGCCAAGGAGGAGGTGTTTGTTGAGCTGGAAATGGGATTGCCATTTTTTGGTAGCTGCTCTTCTTATAAAACTCTAATATTATCAAGAGCATTTCAGTGCATCATCTGATAAACCTGCCTGAGTCCCACCTGGTACTTCAAAGCAGCATTTCCGAGTACTTTGTCTTGCTTCTGGCCGCAGGTCTTCCTGCAGGGATCGGTCCCACCGCAGAGCAGCGGGCAGAGCAGCACCGCTCGTGGCCACGTCCTCCCAGCACGGCAGCGGTGCGGACGGGCAGCCAGCCACCTCCTCATCTGTTGCTAAGGGAACACGGGGAGATGAGCTATAATTATACCAATAAACTGCGAGAGACAGCCAGAGAGAGAGGGATGGGGAATGGGCATTCGTGACAGTTCCTTTTTTTTTTTCTTTTCTTTTCTTTTTTTTTTTTTAACTCCATTTATTGCTTTATAAATCACCGACAGAAGGCATCCGAAACATTTCACGTGCCGGCCGATGACTGAAATGTAAGCAATGCCTTTTGTGCAAACTGTCAGCGGCTTCCTGAAGACACTGGGATGAGAAAAACTGGTAAGCTGTACAATTTATCCCAGTCACCAGCACCTCCCCAGAAAGAAACACACAGAATCGGAGCATTTAATGAAAAAGGCAGGGAGGGAAGGGGCAGCTGGTGGAATATGACATTATCTAGGGCTAGGTCTGCAGAGTGGCTTGAGGAATGAGAATCCCCTACTCCAAACACCAGCTCCTGGTGCTTTGCCAAGGGAATCGCACTGTGCCAGGTGTGTCCTTCCTAGGGAGGAAAGCTCTCGGGACAGCAAAGCAGTCTGGAAATGTTGTCACTCTGCCTTCCCACCCGTGAGAGCCTGATGGTCACTGCAGGCCACCCACCCTCCCCTGGCTGTGGGAGACCAGGGCAGTTTCACACCATGGACCCAGTTGGTGCTGAGGCTTTGGGGGAAAGGAAAGCAATTGGATCACACCGTGCCTTGATCTGTTGCTGTATCACCAGGGAATCCAGCACAGCCTTCAACTTTATTGGATAAACAATTAATTTCCCAATGTTATTGATGACTGTTTAACAGTCTTTACAACCACATGCATTTTCTTTTAACCTAAAACACATCCTTTCAGGAAGAATACGGTCTGTCACTGTAACACCCACCCTTCTGCACCACCTAATGCAAGTTACAGGAAGACCTGATCTGGGGACAAACTGAGTCACTCTCATGATGGCAGGTGCCTGAGTTAGTAGCATGGTAGCAAAGAATAAGCTAATAGGAAGGGGAAAACGAGGGAGAGAGAGGTTAGAAGATAATTACAGGTATTTAACAATTAGCAGGTTCAATAGGAGCATCTCACTCAGAAGGCATTGCACCTTGCAAAAGTGGTGGTGTGATCTGCACCCCGAGAGGAGCACAGAAGCACTCCCAACATTTGAAGGCCACGCGCAGAACCCTGCTGTATTTACGACTGCAAGGGAGCCAACCTCCACGGCGACTACTGCTCATACTCGGGGTGGGTAGGAGCCAGGTAGTGCCCCGACTGTGTCCAGTGCCAGCCTTGAATGGCCAATCTTCTCTGTGCATCAAACGGCAATGCACACGGGGGTCCATCAAACTCATTGGCATTTTTGATAAATAATTTCTTTCCTCTACTTTGTTAAGATGAATATATTTTATCAGTGCCATTCTGATACTACTGGGGAGGGGGGATAAATCTCCCCCAGATGTTAATATGAAGCATCTGTTGAGTCAGATCAAATGAGGGATCAACAGATACAGGCCTGCTGATTTCACCAAAACTGTGGACGGCCTTCCAATATTGCAGTACAGCTATGTTCTCAGTACATGCGTATATGTTTGTCATTACAAAAGGAAACAAAAAAGGGCAAATTCAGCCTTGCTCTCACTCTGCCAAACCAGGCAGCAGCACAGCAAGAAATCTGGCCCTGCCTGGCTACACTCCGCTGGGAGCCAGTGTGCTTGCTACCATCCATTTCTCTTATTGTCAAGCACATATATTCGTGCGCACACATTACTTAATTACTGACCTTAATGAAACATGTCAGTACAATGCAGTTCTCTCAAATTCCTTTTAACTTACCCATGCTAAATGCTCAGGGTGAAGCTATTCTAAACAGTTCGCATAATTTTGTATGTGCCGTTCCCAAGAAACACTATGCATTTTAAACAATATGAACTGGACTTCAGCTAATGAAGTTAAACGAGGCTGGCAAATGATAGTGAACTAGACATGATTTAGCAAATACGTCCTGAAAGAACAATATTTATGAAGGCAGAAATCTAGCTCCATGTACTCTGGGGAAGCTTTCTACAAACAGATGACTCCGGCTCCCAGGATTTCAGCTATCAGTCATGCCTCCCAAAAAAGACTTTCCCCCCTGAATCATCTCTCTACATAGGGGAACATATAGGGAATTAAGGACTGCTGGTGAAACCTAATGCAACTTCCAGGGGAAATAACAGATTTCTTTAGCCTCATTTGTCATCTCTGAGACTGAGCAGTTCACATCCACTCAGCCCTATGTGAAATCACCTCCTTTTCCTGGCCAGCTCTGCTTCTCTCTCCCTTGTCTCCAACCAACACATTTTTTTTACAGCTGGCTAGTTTCTGGAAGCACTTAGTTCTGTGAGGGAGCCTGGATCCCACCTGAGTATTTGCCAGTTTGACATTTCCATACCAGTTGGACTACTGCACCTGGGGCTGCTCAGAGCAAGACAAGCAGCTGGTGGCTGAAGCACATTAAATTTCAACCTAGAGCCAGACCAGGTCCCCAGCTGAGGCAGTTTTTTCTGGCAGTTAGATAAAACCTTTGTATTTATCATCCTTTTACATGGAAGAACCATGGAAGAATTTGTTTAAATGTGGAAGTGGAAATAACTGAGGCACAGGTTGCCCCATTGGAGGGCTGAAAACTCCAGATTTCAGGAGGGCTCCTAGTTCCCTGGAACAGCTGGAAGGGACTGTAAGCAAGGAAGACTGTCAGGGCATAAAGGTATGGGCCAATGTCTGGAGCAATGTTTTTAGAAGAACAATATTGGTCCAGGCATGAGGACAACTGATGTAGAGAGGGGCTACAATGAGAAGATTTCTTCCTGCCACCCTAGGCAACAACAGTTGTCCAGGAATGGAGAAAACTATGTAGGAAAGCACATACAAGTGTCTTTAGTGTTTCGTCTAGACCTGTAGGATTCTTTTGTCCACCAGGGTAAAGAGCAGACAGGTTCATTTGCTTCATTCTTCATAGTCTTTGTGACCGATTGTTTGAAGCATCATTCATCAGCAAAACGAGGGCTTATAAACCGAGTGTCCTCTTAGCTAGTGGTGGGAGGTATGTGAAAGGGTGCTACTGTATCTTCTTCCTCAGATCAGTTATGGATGTAGAGGGGAAAAAAGGCACATTTTCCAGTGTGATGCTACTTTGGAAGGCCACTGGAAAAACTGCAGACCTTCACTTGATTTCTTTCTAAGATAAGTGGCCAACAACAATATCTCAAAGACCCACATCTTCTCAGCAAGTATTTCTATTATCCCTCCTCCCATTTAGAAATACATTTCAATGTGCTAAACAAAGACCATCTTTAGGCACCCTGGTCCATTTTGAGCAAAGCAAGGCTAACGCTGACTGAGAAGACTTGTGGAGGAGAACGGATCAGCAATGCACTGTTCTCTCAGAGCTGAGAAAGTTCTTAAATCCCTGCCTGAACTGGAAACAAGCATTGTCCAGGATGGCCCTTTCCAACAGTTTTTTTCAGTGGTAATTGTAAGACAAGGGGAGAATTTTCAGATTTTATCTCCTTGGTACCGCAATGGAAGTGGTGATTGCATTTGTTCACTTATCTGTGGGGATAATAGCAATGAAAGTGACACAGGAGCCCAGACAGATAGAGACAAAGATCAAACAGAGGAGCAGCTGGATACCTTACACAAGCAAACACAAGCAAACACTTCTGAACAGGGTAGTTTCTGATTGTCTGAGTCAACACTCCAAGGAAAAGGAGAGCTGAATGGTGACAAAGGAAGGAAACACCTCTAACCTTTCCAAAACATCCCTCCTTAACCTCTCCTTCATATCTCACTGATCAAGGCCTCTGAATCAGTAAATCACCATGCTCCAGACTAAGGGTTTTCCTGCTCAGGAAATGTTGATACCTCTGTTCAGCCTGGTAGATCAAAACAGTTCAGCGTTGTTTTTTTTTTTTTTTGAAAGCCAGCTTAGCATGCTTGGCTGCTAGAAAGTGTTCATCATTCAATCAATTTGCATTTCCAGGTACAGGCAGCCAACAGATAGAGGATAACTCTAAATCCATGTATCACTGTTCTGTGCACAGCTGCGTTTATGCTCTGTGTAGCACTGCATCCCAGCAGCGAGGCCTCGTGCATCAAAACAGTGCCCACCTGCCTCCCCAAATCAGCTGGCACTGCTTGGCAAGCCCCCACTGCAGTGAGGTGGTGGCCCTGCTACACAGCATGCAAGTTT
Organism: Anser anser; assembly: GCF_964211835.1. NCBI lineage: Eukaryota > Metazoa > Chordata > Aves > Anseriformes > Anatidae > Anser > Anser anser. The sequence continues at coordinate 38,035,649 of NC_139720.1, read as the reverse complement.
GTCCCAAACATCCATGGATGGAGAATGCAGCAGTGTCCCTTTGCTGCAGCCCCCATTTTGAGGCAGGCAGCCTGGCCCCAGCCCTGTCACTGTCCCATCTCAGACAGCAAAGCATGTGGTGCCAGCAGCAGCAAGAAAAATGTCAGGGCAAACCCTGGCTATACACTGATGTTTACAGGTTGTACTGGTGACTGTTTACTTATATGTGCAGTGCACTTCCCATTATTCAGAGCTCTGCAAGCGTCTAGTAAAAAAATAATAATAATTTTTGCAACAAAACATAATTTCCTTTGCTGTTTTCCTCAGTAGCACCTTAGAGAGAAAGAAAGTGGATGACTACTCAAATAAAGAAAATGAAGCAACCCCGTTCATATACTTTCTAAAACTGCCTGGAGACTGATTCATGCCAAGTCAAAGGCTGGCAGTTGAGAGTACTCCTTCTGAAGCTCTGATGTCTCCTCATTGTTTTGCTAAATTTACCTCCAGGTTTTCAGAAAAACTCCATGTCAGTATAGCAATATACTCATGAAATGCCAAGTAAATAGCGGAGGAAGCCAGAGAAAGTAATTTACATTAGAAAACCGGCTTTCCTTCATAATGCTGGAGCATTTGTCGTAACAGGAGGAGAGCGAGTCCAATAAAAAAAAGATAATAATAATAATAAAGAACTTCTCCTTTGGCAGTTCCATATCCAGGAGTTGGTTACTGCATTTCCAGGCATGGACGGGGATTACCATTATTTCCAGTCATTTCCAAATGACAGCAACTGTGTGTGCCTCAGGATGACCCAAGCTGTACATTCCTTCCCGCAGCAGGCTGAGAAGTACTTCTTGGCATCCCAGGCTTGGGATCACAAGGTGGTGAAGGAAATACTACTCTGACAATACTGTTACCAAATTGTACACACATACTTTCATATGCTAGTGAGAAGCTGACCAGCACTGGAAGAAAAACAAGGAATATGAGATCTTGACAAGTTAGAGGCCTGGGCAATCATCAACGATACGAAGTTTAAGAAGTGCAGGTGCTGGATTCTGCACCTGGGAAGGGGCAGCCCTGGCTTTACGTACAGACTGGAGAGGGGGTGAGAGGCTGAAGGGCAGCCCCACAGAGAGGGATCTGGGGGTTCTGGCTGACAGCAAGCTGAACACGAGCCAGCAGCGTGCCCTGGCAGCCAGGAGGGCCACCCGCACCCTGGGGTGCATCAGGCCCAGCACTGCCAGCCGGGCGAGGGAAGGGATTGTCCCGCTCTGCTCTGCGCTGGGCGGCCTCACCTCCAGCACTGTGTGCGGTTTGGGTGCCACAACATGAGAAGGACATAAAACTGTTGGAGAGTGTCCAAAGGAGGGCTACAAAGATGGTGTGGGGTCTAGAGAGGAAGAGGTATGAGGAGCGGCTGAGGTCCCTTGGTTTGCTGAGCCCAGAGCAGAGCAGGCTGAGGGGAGGCCTCATGGCGGCCTGCAGCTCCCTCACGAGGGGAGCGGAGGGGCAGGCGCTGAGCTCTGCTCTCTGGGGACAGCGACAGGACCCAAGGGAACGGCACGGAGCTGGGACAGGGGAGGGTCAGGCTGGGTGTTAGGGAAAGGTTCTGCACCCAGAGGGTGGTCGGGCACAGGGACAGGCTCCCCAGGGCAATGGTCTCGGCACTCAGTCTGTTGGAGTTCAAGAAGCATTTGGACAATGCTCTCAGACATGTGGTCCGATTTTTGGGTGGTCCTGTGTGAGGCCAAAAGTTGGACTTGATGATCCACATGAGTCCCTTCCAACTCAGGATATTCTATGATTTTGTGATTCTCTTTGCCTTGAGCTGCATCAGGTTTTCCAGTCTCTGCCATGCACATTGTATACAGGGCTGGAGAGCAAAGCTGTGGCCGAATGCTTAATAACACCGTGGTGCTGCTCAGAGGCAGAGCAACAGGCTCAGGCATTCAGGATGCAGAACAGGAACACAGGACTCTCTAGACCCTCCTTTTCTCCTAGTTCAGGAAAAATTATAAGCATTAGTGCTTATTAGTGCCAAATTTCTGCCTCTCCCTGGATGTGCTGAGGAAATCAGTCTTCACAAGGGGCTTTCATCCTGATTTCCTTTCTCAGACTTCATTGCAGTGATTTGGCCCCACATGCTTTTCCTAGAGATTATATAGTTGAGTGACTCGCAGGTGAGCAGGATCTAGGGGGGAATCCTAGCTCCAAATTTATCTCATGACTCAGAACCAGGCCTTGGAGGAGTCACTTGACCTTCACAGAGAGCACTAAGCCCAGGTGGAAAGTGGGGAAAGTAAACCACAGAACATAGCTCTTGCTGAAAAACAGAAAACCTTTTTCTGGACCGAGAAGAGCTGTATATTTCCGCTAAAACAAGTGTGATTGATCAGATGCGTTTGGCTGCTACCACACTAAGTTCTTGGTTGATTTAATCATTTAGGAGGCTTTCTCTTGTTTATAGTCACTTGATGTAAGGGGATTTGTTTGCTTATAGAGAGGAATATACCTGTGTTGACTGCAAATGAAAGTCCAGCAGTTCCTAAAAGTACCAGTTCATTTTTGTATTTGGGCTTTTTAAACACAAGGTGCATCTTTCTGTCATCTCTAAGTAACACTGCATGAGAGCAAGAAAGGAAAAAAAAAAACTACACAAAGAATTTGTTGTTTACATTATAATGGCTGCCGTAATTGCATTTAAATGCAATACACTTTTGCTGATTAGTTTGCATGCGACTGAAACAAGAGGGTAAATAAACACTTAACAAGGGCTTTATTTTGCTGTGCAGTAATTGCAATTTGCAGAACTATTGTGGTGGAGGTATATATCAACTGAATTGCTTTTCCTTCTATTGCGAAAGTAGGAAAATGCAATTAATTTCTGTACAGGACCCTCTAAAGATAGTGCAGCACGCAATCTGAGAGCTCCCATCAAGAGTCAAGTGGATTCAGACAGGTTTCTGCTTGCCAGCAGCCCCCTCCCACACTGAAGCTGCTATTCCCATGTGCCCACAGCTAAATATAGCAGCCGCACCACAGAATGACAGAAGAGCTCCCAGTCCTGGCTCCCGATCTTTGCTTCGTGCGCTCCTAATATGGATGAGCACTGCAGCCAAGCAAGCGCTTGGGGAGGACTGGAGCGGGTGTCCGGGTTCAGCAGGACCGTCCCTCCCCACGCCCTCCGGGGAGCCACACCATGGGAAATAGAGCAGACGTGGCCATGGAGAAGCTGTGCCTTAACCTTTTGGTGTCTTGGCTGCAGCTCAGCTGTCAGCGAAGCCACCCGGCTTCTCACGAAAGCACACAAACTGTGCGATACCAAGTGACGCCAGCGTCCAGTTGACACCAGCATCAAGTGTTCCCACTTGTCCCCTATCTCTCACAGCCACAAACCAGGACATTGAAACCTCTGGTTTAGGGCAAGAAGGGACAAAATGCTGGCAGTGTGTGCTGTGAATATGTTATAGGCTCATAAATGGAAATGTAAAGCAGTATGGGGGTCATTGTAGTCACCCTCCCCATCCTAGTTTTACAAGCAGGCCAAACCATGTATGCAGTGCTGGCTTGCACATCTCTGCAGGGCATTGAGCCGTGGAGGCCATGGAGATAGAGCCTGGGAGATTATTTCAGAGAGCAGCAATAGCTGATTTCATCTACAACTATTTGCCAAAGTTTTTATTACTAATTTTAAAATCTTTCCTGCATGACTGTATTAGTTTAGCAGGAGGCCCCAAAGCCACAAATCCTGAAACTCCACCAACAGAGCTACAGGGAGGAAACTGGCCTCTGTGCAGAGGGTCAGCAGGTTTGCTTGAAAAAAACTATAACTATGGCACAGGCCTTCTGCTGCCCCTCTGCCTCTCAAAGAGCATTTTCTGGCTCCAAAGCTCCCTCTCCAAAGTGCCAACCATCTTCAGCCCATTAAACATCTCTGCTCCCTTTGACATCAACCTGCAGACACCAGGGAGCCCTGCAGTCTGTGAATTAGAATACACTGGTTGGGATTTTCAGCCCTGGGGCGGTGGTTACTCAAACCCTAAAAGCGCCCTCTGGGCATGCAGAAGCACTCATTTACACACTTCCAGCTCTTTGAAGGTTTATAGGGAAATATACTTTATAAGTCTGTAGTGCACAAAGGCCAGCCTAAACAGAATTCATGATGGAAAAAGCATGGAGAATAAATATTTAAAGCAGTAGCAAGGTGTAAACTTACCAATACGAAAATGGGGAAGAGAAGGAGGAACTTGCTTGGCACAAAATTTACTGTGTAGAAATGCATAATTCATAGCACATTGCATCCATTTGTTCCTTTTTACTGGTGTGGGGAGAGAGGAAACCATGCACAGAAAGCTGAAGTAATTTACTCAGATTGCAAGGTAGGAGACCAAGCATCCCGAATTCTAAAATCTTTGGATAAGGGACATCTCTAGTAGGACCTCATACTCAGGAAAGCATTCACATCTTGAAAACATTTCTATCTCTGTGACTGTTGTTGGTGGATAAGTTCCTGTAGCTCTGGTAGGTAAAGGCAGATGGGAACATCCCACAGGACCATCTTGCAGTGTGTTAGAGCTCAGCTGAAGCTGATGGCAGAGTTTTCATCCCTTTTTTCTGTGTTTCATTTCCACTATCAGTGATGCATGAAGGAAGCTAAAACTGCCGATAAACACAGGTTTCCTGTTGCTCAGGTTCCCTCAGTACTGCAAGTGACAAATACAGGTTATTTATAGTCAGAATAAGACAGTAGTTACTGTCTGTGTTTCCATCACTATAAACTGAATAAACTGATTGCCCTACACTGCCTTGTTAAGCCCCACTGCAGCAAACTCCTCTTTATACACTGAGCCAGCTTACCAGCTAATGTTCATCAATAATAAATCAGAAGTGTGATCTAAAACACCTGCCTTCAGAAGGTAAACTGAAGTGGGCCACTAGGAAAAAGGTACAGATTGGAGGCATCGCTCCGATATAAAATGCTGTACCAGTGTCTCTTGGAAATGCTCACTGATGGAAAATCACCCCATCTGCTTCAGGCTACTTTAGGTGTGCATGTAGACATTTCAGAGTACCTAAACTAGGAAGTATGAATATCCCCTCACACAGGATCTTTCTGTTGATTACCTTCTCAGCAGCCTTCATTCCTTGTGCTGTACACCAGTCAGCTCTGCTTCGTTTGAATGCCTGTGTACTCAGGACTGCTAGCAGGTCAGAAAAGACCAACTTGATAGGGCTACATAAACCGCATATATCTATATATTATATCAAAGGCAACATTTTGTTGGATTTCAAATGTTTGTTTTCCATAGATAAAATCTCCACAAATATAAAAAAAACAGTTCAATCTACTTTTGAGAATATTTAAGCGGAAACTCCAAGCTTTTCGAGCATCTCTTATCAACCTTGCTTCCCCAGAAGTAAAATTAGGCAATTAAAACAAGCAAACAAACAAACAAAACAAAGAAACAAACAAACAAAAAAAAAGACAAAATAAGATGGAGTTGCCAAATCGAGGCTTTCTACAGGAAAGACTGATTTAAATGTCAGGCTGCTCTGTTTCTTTCCAGACCCGAGACTTAGGCCAGAGAGTGTTTCAGTTTGCTACTGGGAGCTGCCCAAATACCACAGTGAGGGCGATGAGGTAGATTAGGCAGAAGAGATCCCAGAAGCAGATAGAAATAAGTGAGGTATTGGCCATGCCTTTTGTGTGGCCAGGCAGTCCCCAGGTTCCCTCCTAGAAGAAGCCTCACCAGTCTTTTCCCAGGCAGCTGCCAGGGCAGCACCTTGCAATAGGCCAACCCAAAGGTGAGTCTGAGAAAAATCAGGGTTCAGCCTGTTGCTTGAGGTAGTATGTTGAAAGATAGTGGCTGGAAAGTTCATCATGTGGGAATCTGAGAGCAAGCAGATTCTGGAAATACTCGAAAACAGCCAAACTCATTGGCAAAGGTGGGCGCAGTCAGGCCGTGGCAGTGGATCCTCTTGCCTGTCTCCTCGCACCTTGCACCCTTCTTGCTAGGTTGCCTTCCAGCTGATTCTCGTCCAGCCTTTGGTCTTGGCCAGGTTCAGGGAAAGAAAGGAAATTACACCGTCTGGATCCGATGAAAAAAAGACAGAGAGCAGAATGTCACCAGCATACTGATGGCACAGCAGCCAAGACACAGCTGCCATGCAAATGCTCAGCAGGAGCTGTGACAGAGAGAGTCTGGTGGGACGCACCTCTGAGCTTACTGACAAGGGAAAAACTGAGTTAATGATCAGATCTTGCCAAATTCTGTCAGGGGAGGCACTGGGTCTCTGTGATCAGCTTCATCTGAAGTTGTTGGCAGAGGATGTAGTCAGCTTTGCCATTTTGACTTAATCCATCATTTGTGGCAAGAGGTCTTGCTCAAAAAGCACTGATGCCTCCATGCCCTAAATGTGATCAGGGGAGGACAGAAGAAGCAGCCAAGCCTGGAGCACTGCTGCTGTGGCTGCATGGCCTCTCTCGAGCAGAAAGGGTGGCAGTGAAGCAGTAACTAGTGGGTGATCGAGACTTATTGAGCAGAGGCCTAAATAGTGCTTGTTTAACCATACTTCTACAAACATTTACAGCATTATAGTTGCCACCCACAGCAGACCATGATGTTGTCAGCTTTTTCTCGCAAGGAAAGTGCACTCACCTCAAAGGCTCCAGTTCCTCCGACATCTCCAGTGCTGCATGTTTCACCAGCACAAAGCAGATCCTGGTAGCAGATCCAGTGCGGCCACACAAATGCACAGCTTGGCACAAGCGGAATACCGCCCCTGGCACAAGCTAACACCTTCCCAAACACTTGAGCCTGCTAGATGAAGGCTCAGTGGGGCAGCTCCTCATGGGGACACTCCAAGAAAGATGAGCACTGAGTCTTCTTTCATGAAGCTGCTGAGCATTCTGACTTTTAATTCCACTTCACCCTAACCTCCGAGGCATAAAAGGCATCCTGTGTGGAGAAGCCCCTGGTGGACTGAAGACCTGAATACACAAACTCCCCCATTCTTGCATTTGGATGTACTGGCCGGCTTTTTCCATGCCAGAGACAGGCTGTCCTTGAAATTAAGGTGATTCATCTCAATTCAATCTATACTAAGACATTTTAAAACCACTCATTTACCCTGCATCACACAGACACTTAACACAGGCACACTATTATTCTCTGTAACATACAGTGCTCCTTGGTTCTCACAGGCCTCCTGGCTTGCATCCTAGAAGTTTTATGTTCTCTAATATTAGATAAATGATGTATTTGGCCCATTTTTCTTGTCATTCCTGAATTTTCAATTGGAGCAATATAATCTAAATCAGGAAAGGGATTTGCATGGACTTTCTTACACAGTGACACAGAAAGCACTCCTTGGCCAACCTCAAATGTATGAAGTGGTCCAGCCAAATAGATGTGGAGTCTAACAGGTAACTTTTATGCGTCATAAGGACTTCCAGAGGGTGTTCAGGCGAATAAGCCACATCAGATATAATGCCATCTATCTGGTGCCAGATGGGAAGAATTTAACCATTATCAAACTCCGTAATCTCTCAAAGTTATGTGTTTATGATGCCTTAGCTTCCAGTTATTCTAGAAACCATCCAAGCCTGGGAAATTTCTAATTGCCAACTGTTAATTCTACCCTATTCAGATGAGCTGAGACTTTTACCATTGTAAAAAAGCATATAAATACTAGAGTAAAAATCCTCAGCCCATCTGTGAGGCTGGATACTCCTGACCCCTGATGGATCAGGTCTGTCCTTTGTGGAGGACCGTGGAGCACAAGGAAGGCCATGGCACTTCCCAAGGAGATGATCAAGCTCTTCGTGCAGCAACCCTTGCAGGACCCTCACTTTTGGGACAAGAGGTTTGGCTGGGCTGGCATGCCGAGAACCAGCACTGGTGCTGGCAGTGACATGGAGAAGGGAGGGTGCTTGCAGGACCACAGGCATGCGTGCACTAGGGGCTTCCTCTAAAAGGAGGCTTCACAGCCTTCAGAAGAAAAACATCGTTTTGATTCAGCAGACCTGGCTTCTCATTCTCTCTGGGACAGCCTCCCAAGATTTGTGTTCCTGAAATATCAAGGTTGGGTACATTTTTTAATAAACTGGGCAATTACTCTGACTACAGGAAATGCAGATGCTTCCAGCCAGCTCCAACATTTTGTGAACAAAGGGTGAAGCTTCGTGATGCATTATTTATAACTTGAAGACTGTAATGAAAGGCTGCTCAGTCTGAGGAGAGAAAGACAAGGAGAAATCCAGTAACAGACATGGATAGATGAGTTCAGGTGTAGATTTATGAGGCAGCAGGGCAGGAAAATGGAGAAGGAATGGTGGCTAAGGAAGCTTACTACACTGTCCCTGTCTCCCAGCCCCTGGTACAGCTCTGGGAGCTCACGTGTCCCCAGGGTTGTGACATCCATCATCTGAGAAGATGGAGAAGCAGTTGACAACAGGAGGCACGCCCAGAGCTTGCTTCTTTTAATGGAAATGGTCAGTTTTTCACTTTCCAGTCACAATGTATTCATAGTCAGTGAACATGATTCATGTGGTACCAACATTTTTTTCCCTCCTCAAATTTACCCCATGGGCATGCCTCATACAGAGAAGCCCTCCTGTCATTGCATTTGTTTTGTCAGCCTCTGAAATCCAGAGTCCAGGTTTCTCTAACACTAAAGGTTTCCAGCTATCCTGACCATCTCCACTGCCTGGTTCTGCAGCTGGAGATGCCTGTGCTCCTCCTTCCTCACCAACCAGATGTGCTCCCTGCCCCAGGGGAAACCACCAGCTGTGGCTCCAGTTCCTCCCAGTCTCTGATGGAGATCCCTGCTTCACTGTCTTCATCTCTGTCTGCTTCTTAGCATCACACTTGCAGAATGGCCATATTGACAGTCATTCTGCAACATCTTCAGCCATCCCTTCCCCTCCAACTCACTTGTTTCCAACTCACAAGCTCCCAATTTGCAGTGGAAGATTTTGGTTTGGGCTTCTCGCGGTATGGAATTTCATCTCATTTCTAGGACTCCAGTCCTTAAAATCATCCACTACTATCTGGGCATCATTCAAAAAAAAATCAGTGGAAAACCAGGGTCCATGCTCAAAACTTCTTGAAGAACGGCCCAAAGGTTCTGTGTCAGCCTGTTTAGATATTTCTTATCAGGGACCCTTGCTCTTGGTCTTCCAAACTGGAAATAGCCCAGTGGAAGCACACGATACATTCAGCTTCACTGGATGAATTACATTTTAAACAGGCCTCCTAAATTCCTGCTTTCCCAGTGCTGGAAAACCTCCAGGTTTAGTGGTGTGAGAGGAAAGCAAGTGCTTTAGCAAGTTCTCAACAATGCCTCAAGAGGGGTTTTACTTACTTCCCCAAAAAGATTTGGACCCAAATCAACTTTCTGTTAGCTACAGCATCCCTTAATATTTTTAATTTATATTACTGATATTCACTGACAGCCTCTACTTCTGCGCTTATACCTCTGTTTCTCAGCAATGCCTACCCTTTCAACATTTGTCTTCTACTGTCTTTTGCTGCTCCACCATGTCTCTGTCCTGCCTGTAACAGCTGGTTTCACATCCTGCACAAGTAGGTCAGGTTCCCCTATTTTGTTGCCTAGGTGCCTGGTGTTTGTGTGTGCAAACATTTGCATTGTTTCTCTGCAATCACAGCTGAGCTTGGGCAACAAAAAGTCAGTTGACATGGAAAACTGTTAATTTAGTTTGCAAGTATGACATGTGACTGATGAGGGTTGATAATCCTGCTGGAAAAAAGGGTGCCAGTTTGCCTTGTTTCCATCTTAGGGATAAGTCGTTGCATACACTCACAGCCAGCAACTGGCAGTCTCACTTCAGGGATTCACAAATGAAGAGAAATCCAAGGTATTTGCTGAAAAGGCTCAGCTGGGGGACAGCGGACTGGCAGGCACATAATCTGATAGCTGATCACTTTCAGCTTCAGGGCCATGGGCAGAGTAGCTCAAAGAGTTGTGCATGAAGTGTACGCTGATGGGGAGGGACCTGTGCACGTGTGCATGCGTTCAGTGCTATATCCCTGCTCTGTTACAACTGTTCAACAATCTTGCAGAAGTCACTCTGCCCATTTCCAATCAGCTCAACAGAAATGGCAGCCAAAACAGATCCATTTGGTCTTTGTTCCTGTCCCATCTCAAAGGATAGTGACAAGCTGAAGCAGTTCTCTCCTTCATACGCTACCGCTAGCTAAAACCTATATTTTTTCTGTTTGCGCTCATTTTAGAGCAACGTGGGGTTTGTGGGAGAGGTTTCAGGGACACCTCGTAAACAAGTTCTCGTTACAGTGTAGTGAAGCATGGCATTAAGCAGTGTGCATTTTCCTTTCATGCTTGCCAATACGCTTCATTTTCGTCACGGAAAAACCACCTGTGGTGACCAGGAAAGCACTAACCTGACTTCCCCGGACTTTCACCCTCTGGGTTCTAGTCCATACTCTAAGATATGAATTATTCAGTGGTGGCAGGTCCCCTTCCCCCACATCCACAAGCACCATCCGTTCAAAGCATTCTGGCAATGGAGCCAGTCAATGGCTGGTTGGGTGAGGCGTCTTCCCCAGAGCCCTTCCAGCCAGGAGAGATTCTGTAATTCTAGTCTGGGGCAAAAAGCAGCAGATCAGATCGGTCTTTCTCTCTGACTGGCTTCTGTGCGTACCAGAGCCTGAGATTTCAGACCAATATGCTCTCCTGGAGCACCAGACTTACAGCTCTGTGTGGGTAGATGTGGGACCAGAAGGAAAATGAGCAGGAGTTGTATGTACAGCCAATATGCCACACTTGTTGTTTGTACAAAAAGCTGAGAGAACTATACTTTCTCTTTGTTTGTAGATAGGAGAGATTATTTAAAATCACTCCCCTAATGCAGTCAGGTCAATCACCTTTGCCATCAAAAATGACAACTTTGTTTGCTGGAAAGCTTTGGATTTGCATCCATACATGACTTAAATTTCATCCAAATGAAAAGCTATGCCTTGGTACTTTACACGTGTACTTAAAACATTAACAAGCTTACCTTAGACCCAAGAGCAAACAATGCCATCCTCTCAGCAGTCTTAATGTGCTCTTTGTAACCCAGATTCCAAAGCAGAGCTCAAGGCTGTCTGGGGAGTCCACCTGGGATGGGCCTGGCACAGAGCAGCAGTGCTTGTCCCAGACACGACGCCTGGGCAGCGGGACGGGCATCAGCCCTCACAGCCCAGCATCAGGAGTGACGCAAGTGCCCTCCGATTTCCTTTGAGAAACTAAGTGCTGCTGGTCAAAGTCAATATCAAACTCATGCAAAGCCTTATGCCAAGAGTTCTCGAAGGCAGTTACTACATGAATAAGGGCTGAGAGAGTGAGAGAACAGGCTAGCCTGGTCTCAGCACCTAGCCGGGGCAGTAAAACACTCCCTGTTTGGCACATGCTTACACCCTAGGAGGCAAGGTGCATTGATTGCTCCTGCTGGAACTGTTAGGAAAGCAAGGAAACCCTCCTGTCCTCAGGAGCGCTGGGGAAAACCCAGAAATGTGACTCTGTGGAATCATACCAGAAAACAACCCTGTCCTTGAATAAACCTCCTGCAATCTAAAGAGCATTGCTGTATTGCACCAGCAACACTGCGACAGAGAAATAAAGAGCTAGGGCTGGCTGGAAGGATCATTTCAACAGAGAAACTCCCGAGGGCAAATGTTTGTTTCTCACTCATTGCAAGCTTTTTGTGTGTGTAATTTAATTTCCATTCTGTGTGTGTAACTTAATTTAAATCCCATTCAAAAGTAAACCTTTGCATGGCTGTTGAGACAGAAAAAATAACTTACCTTTTGCTTGTGCTCACATACTTTAGAAGTAATATAACTTCCTGCCCACCATAGCTAACTTTTGTTTCAAAAGGGAAGTAAACAAAACAGCTGATATTTATTAGGGTGAGCCCAAAAGTGGCTTTAATAAAGAGAATTTGAGATAAGCTTAAGGCATTCGTATAAATACCAGTGATGAAGCTGAAAGAAAAATAAAGCAATATGATATTTTTGCCTATTTTATTCTGCTCTTTAGAGAACTTATATGAATATAGTGCCCTTCTATACCAAACTACAGACATGACATTTATTGGATGCAATATTTGTTCCCTTGTGCCATATGCAAAAATCCCCACAAAACTGAGGCTTAAGGACCAGAAAGCTACTTCTAATCTGTGTTTTGAGAGATGAATCAGTGTAACTACATGACAGGAAAGGTAAATTTTTACTTTAACCACAAATTTTGGCTTCGTTTGGTTCAGTTTTAAAAGCACATTCTCGTATGTTTTTCAGAGTGTGGCACAAACCTATTAAAATTGTTTTCCACAGACTACACAAGCTGTCCATTTCACACAAAAAATGGGCAAAAGAAACTTAAATTGGCACTATATCCACTATCTACAAGAACAAAAATTGAGTAATTTGTTGAACACTGGCCCAGGAAGCGACAGGCATATTAGAAAAACTGTATTGCAGACAGGAGGCAATTTCTAGATGGTAGCAGAACAAACCTTAGATTAAGAACTAGCTAAGCATGAACTGGGTCAAAATGGAGCTGGAAAATGAGACTATTGTTCTAGCAGGTTAATATTATATTTTAGTCAGGCGAAGATGATCTGAAGGTGAAAGTGTAGCAACTGACTGAGGAGAGGGGTAGCAGTAAATATGAGTTCAACACAAAAATAGATACAGATGGGAAGGGACAGCAGTACTCAAATACCCTCTAGAGAGTGTTGCACAGCCCACATGGCAGTCATTAGGTCAATACCTTTAATTGGTCCCCACCAACCATTACTCACAGACCTTAAGCATATCCGTGGCCCTTCAAGACACAGCAGCATGCAGGTCCTTGTGCAAGGAAAATACAGACTCGCATGCCCATGAAGGGTTGGTTCCTCAGTGAGAAAAATCCCCTTGCAGATTTGGTAGTTAGTGTTCATCTGCTGGTAAAAGTTCCTGAGGTCCAAGCTAAGCAAGCATGCGATCACCCTATTTTGAAGTCACCACTTCTTTGTTTCCATTACATGTGCAATTGTCGGACCAGCCCTTAAGATCTTGGAAACCTGGTTTTCCTGAAATAATGTGGCTTTCTTTCCCTTCTCTTCCTTCCCTTTGATGAAGGGTCATGGGGGCACAACATCTCAGGTACAGCAGCATATAGTGAAGAGAAAACCCAACCCTCTCCAGTCATTTAATCATGGGTTGAAGGTTGCAATGGCTCAGAAGGAAATAACTCTTTGTTTGGTAAATACTGAAAAGCAGAACAAGGATAGAAAGGTCCAAAGGAAAAAAATAAAATCGCATTTTTAAATATTATTATAGGAAAATTTGAACATCCAGGAATTTTGAAGTGGGATTTTCCTCTCTGTTGAGAAAGAGCACTAATGTGTAGAGTCTTGTGTGAAGAGTCCTTGAAATGGTTTGACTCGGCATACTTTTTCATTGGGGTAAAGAGAAAACCTTAAGGAAAACCTTCTGAATGTCTGCAGAAAGCTTAAGGTCATATAGTCACTTGGAGACAGGTTCCCCCCACCTGGCTCCCTCCATACACAAAGCATTGCTAGCAAAGCTAACCCATTTTACCTGCACTGTTAGATATGGTGATTAAAACAAGCTCTTCCTTCACATGGGCTGGAAACCTCCTTGCTTTGCAGAGCAGCTGTGCCCACAGCAATCGCCTCCCAGCACCTTCCAACAACCCCCAGCCACTGAAGGGCAGGCAAACACGGACGGTGAGGAGGCACTGGGCAGCTCTGCTGCCCTCGCACCCACAGCAGTGGGAGGCAGGGGGATGCTCCTGGGTGCTGTGCTGCCACTGCATGCCCACGGCACTGCCTGCACCACAGAAAAGCCATATGGCAAATGTTGGGGCACCCACAGTGCCCAGGGATTGGTTTAACACCCCCCACATACCACCACTACCATTCAATTTTTTTTTTTACGTTATTTTACATCTCAAGGAAAAACTAGGGACTCCTGTCCCTCAGCAATGGATACTTTGTGCTGGAATACAATATTCTGTTTTCTTGCTTTTTCGCATCATGCTGCCATTCCCTGGGTGGGAACAGAATAAGTGGCTCTCTTTACCACAAACAAAGCAGCTTTTAAGACAATTTAAAAAGAGATCACAATTAAAAAACAATTAAGAAAGAACTGGTCTGTTCTTCTTTAAAGTCTGTGTAACATAACTGAAAGGAGATCTGGACACAACTCTGGGAATTTGTTTAGCAGAAATATTTTAAAGGATGTTGAAAAAGAATAGCCCAAAATGTCAAGTTCTTCTTGTCTCCCCACTCCTCTCCCCTGCCCCTAAAGGGCTCCACTTATGACAAAACACTGAAAGAAAATCTGCAATTCTCCCACTCAGCTTTTCTTTTCGAGTCAGCCTTGTCCCATACAACGCAACTACCTCTTGCTGTTCATATCCCAGTAATTTTGGCTAATGGACGTAGTTAAAAAGTGAAGCAAGCTCAGGCGAAGCCACCTTCAGAAAGCAAAATCACATCTTCAGTGATCTCAACCCCGACACGGGTTTTCAGGCTCAGATAGACACTTCAGCATTTCTTTCATTCAGCCTTTTGCCAGCTGCAGTTTTTAGCTGGATGCACTGTTTACTTTCCAATACACACAGCTGCAAAAGCCTGAGCACAGCTGGGCTTGTGCTCTCTAGAAACTGAACGTCTCCTTCTGCGGCAGCCCCAGCCAACCAGGCATGCAAGATGCTTCAGCAATATTCAAAGCATTAAAAAAAAAAAAAAAAATCAGCAGGAAATTTGCTTGTGCTTCTCTCTCACCACCAACCCTCAGCACCCAAAACCATCCCCCCTTCAGTTTTTGCACTGCTCTTTCTACTCTGTTGCAGACTAGTGGAGTTGAGGAGCCCTGATCACTTCCAGTGTCTGTCCTTGCTGAACTGCTGTCTGTCCCTCCTGCAGCTGCTGGGGAAGGTGCTGCTGGCCGGCCTGAGGCAGCTCGTGCTGGATGCTGGATGCTGGATGCTCACCCAGCTGCAGCCCGGCCTGGAGGGAGCCGGGGGGAGGCCACACACGGCGAGCAGCGAGCAGCTCAGATCCAGCACAGCGAGGAAGTGCAGCAGCTTGGCACTTAGCCCTCTTTTCCCTGGGGAGGCTGTTGTAAGCGCATCACAGGTGACGGGCGCCCAGGTTCAGCCTCTCGCCTCAGAAGAGCTGGGACACGCCAGCAGCACTTCCCCACGCTCGGGGGAGGAACAGGGACTTTCCTCCTGCTCCCACGGCCGCGTGTCTGAGGATGGGCAGCAGCACTGAAACAAGGGGAGCAGAAACATGAATCACTCCCATTTCCTCCTCACACGCTTTCCTGAAGAGACAAACCACAAAAGAGTAGAAGCCACCAGCTTCTGTGCGTGCACCGGCATGGGCTGGCAGCGCTGCTACCTGCTTTTCACCGAGTTCACGTGGATTCGGTGATTTATGGTGAAGCCAAGTTAAGAGCTTAAATGCAAAATGAGCCCCCAGTCGCCCTTTTAATGAGGCGGCTGTTCCCTTTTTATCCCCTTATCCCTTAACCCAGGATTAGCAGTAATACGACATTTAGAAAGGCATTCGGTTGGACGGCTTTATCTTAAAGATCGCAGGAGATGAAGGGACGGCCGCTATGTAAAACATTTGTGTCACTGTTCCGTGGTGGCTTTCAGAAAATAGGGGAAACCCTTCTGGGGCCGACTCTTCCCTGCAAGTTGCTATTTGGAGCCTACACGTGGCCTTGCGAGCCTGCTCTGAAGCGCAGTGAAAGACAGGCAGCGCTAGGCAACGAAGGGGACAACACGCAGCGAGCCAGCCCTCAGGTTGGAACAGGCTGCGAGCCACGAACGCAACCTTTCCAACTTTCGAGGAGCTCTGAATTTACTCACACACAGATTAGTAACCAAGCATTATTCTTAAAAAGGCTTACAGCTAGCAGAGCTCGGTCTTGAAGGTCTTTGATGCCAAAGCAGAGCTTTCCTTTCCATCCACAGCTGTGCACGCAGAAGATGACAAATTAAATTAGCTATTGTTTTTCCAGCGGTTTGCTGAGACTAAGAGCATGTTTTTGAGAAAAAAAAAACAACCTCCAGAATTTAACAATGAAACAAAACCAGCCCCATTTCAATATTTGTATACATAAACTCCAAACAAGAATTCACTTCCATTTGTACATTGCTCCCTCCCTACTCCCACCCCAATTAATGAATATACATCAACTAGCTGAATGATCTGTTGTCCAAGGCTCTGGATTTTTGGCTTAGCACTGATATGCTTGGCGTTGATCACACTAATTTAGAAGTTATTTGGATGTTCTAGCTTGCCATTATTCCATTATTTTTAAAGCGAAACCCTGAAAAATTATTAATGCTCCCAGGAGAGGCTGAACAGCTTTAAAAATCTGACCAAAGAATAAAAAAACAATGAGATTGTTGCACTCTGAAGGGAAGAGCTCACAATGTCCTTGCCCAGGCTTGCTTCCCCAGAAAGAAAGTGCCCATTGAAGCTGCTGAAGTGGGTGGCTTCTTCCTCATTGCCAGGTCCCTGGGTTCCTGGTTTGGGAGAGGGGAGATGGAAAGTACAGGGAAGGAAACTCCAGCTTTGCTATTTCGACTTCAAGACCCCAGAGACCTGGCAAATTACTACTACAAGTCAGAGGGCTGTCCCAGGAGACAGAAGAAGAGCAAGAAAACAATTGTGAAAAGGCTGCTTGGTATGGAAGAACAGCAAGGTAGCCAAGATCTGTAGATGGGGAGTATTGATGGGGCCAGCACTTGCTGCTCCACAACAGCAAGCCCCTGCAGAAGGGCTGCAAAGCAGATGAAGGCTCCTCTGAACTTCTGGGAATTGTTCCCAAAGAGGTCTTGCCATACAGCTATATCCCCCCATCCCATCTCCGGGAGGAACCCACATCTTGCAAGGACTTCAGATGTATCTCCCAGCTCAGTTTTCCCCTGCAGCAGGGCTACAACCCGTCCTTCACTTATATTCTTGGCAGGAAGACTTGTTCTATAAACAAGTGCTTAAAAAGAAGAAGCAGATGCTCTCCTCCTGCATATAACTAAAGTGAGGAGCATAATCAGAGACTGATTATGAGTCTGATTTCCGCTCTGTAATTTAATACATGCTGCAGGTAATGGCGTGTACTGCACACCATGTGCCATATAGCACGCGTTCAGTTTGTACCACATCGCAACCTCAGCTCCTAGAAGGCAGGGCTTTTTCAGCAGCATTTCCCATTTCTGGGCAGGTTCTTTTCAGCCTGTGAGAGATGGAATAATGTCCTTATTCCGCCTGCGACAAAATGCATGTTCTGAGCACATAATCCATAGTCCATAGGCTTAGAAGATCAGAAACCCAGGAGGACCAGGCAATTTCACATTATCGACTGTGAAAATGTCAGCATCCGCACAGTTTGTTCCAATGGCAATAAGCTAAACCAGGGTGTTCAAACATAGCGATTTAATCACTCCAGTGATAACCCTCATTGTATTGTCTAAACTGTGGCGCAAGTTACACTATTGCAGGAGCAGAAAGGGTATTGAAAAGGAAAGATAACCAAAGCCGTATTGTATTTAATCACCATTCTGAGCAAAGAAAAGGAGAAGACGAGGTGCAGTTTCTGTGGGAAATATTTGAGGTTGCTGTTTAGAAATGGACAATGAAATAATAAACAAAATATGACCTCAACATAACACAGCCCTGGCACTGTAAATCAACCAGGGGCAAAAAGGCACAGTACTTTTGAAGCTTGTTAAGCCATGCTAAACAGCCAGCCTGTCCCTGTTGTGCCTTGGTAGGGCAACCTGCATGAAATGCAAGGGAGCTGCTGTAAGGAGCAGAAATGCTTTGCCAGCAACCAGGCGGAGAGGCTGAGTGATGGCAATCTCACTGCACAAGCCAGAGGAATGTGAAGATAAATAAATGCTACTTAGAAGGAAAAGCTCTGGGTTTTGTTGTATTTTTAAACATATAATGCTTCAACAATTTAGGTCCTGTTCCACAGAGCTTGCTCTTCATTCTTAGCTTTTCAGAGGTAAAGGATTTCAGAAGGGCGGTATGTCCTTCAGCATCTCTTCTTGTCCCCCATCAGGGCAGGAGCAGCATGCGATCCATCTTTTAGGCCCATGTTCTGGTCTCATCTTCAAGTTGTCCCTCCCACAAAATACTTACTTTCAGGCTGCAATATACAGCTGTTGCTTTGTCCTGCATAACTGCAAACCTTCTCACCTCAGCCCACCAAATTTTCACCTCTTCCATGTTCTTCACTGTTATTTTTTCCTCCTCTGTGGCAACTGTTCTGGAAACACTGCTGTCCTTTCCTTTGACATCATGAATATATATATGTAATATATATAAAATAAATATTGCTGCTGACATCATTTTTTCTATACTTCCTTCCTGACTCTTTCAAGTCACCCCATTGGTTTCACCTTCCACCACATCAAACACATGCTTTCTGCCCTCTCTCTCTAAACCCGTCATGTCATATCATTCAGAGCAATGTCATATCATCACTCCATAATAGGAGCATTCCAGGCACCCAAATCTCCGTTCCTCCCACAAGCCCTTTTGCTTGCTTTCTCCCCCTTGACCCCTTATAGGTTTGAAAAATTCCTTCCAGCACCCACAGAGGCAGGTTTCCCCACCCACCTCAAAGCCTGCTGTCACCACGAACTATCCAGAAGAAACAATCTGAGGAAGGATGGTCATGCAGTGAGCTGGCTCTTCCACTCCCAAGAGAGGAAAAAGGTGTTCATGCTGTCCTCTTCCTGCTTCCTTTTTTTTTTGCACATTGCACATACAAGACTGAGAAATTGACTTGCTACACATTGCACGAGTCTTCCACTTCACCCAGCTTCAGCTAAATACCACTAAGTGAAAATATTGCGAGTAGATTAATTCTAGTAATGACACTTAGGTTAAGGAAAAAATTCTCTCACTTTTTACATCATCTTGCTACCTTGATCTAAGTCACCCAGGAGGTTTGAGGCAATCTGGCAGGAAGCCAGCCAGTTTCTGGCCACATTTTGGCAGAGATTCACTGACAGATCTCTGCAAAGCATTTTGGTTTTCTTGCAGTGTTGCTGGGTAGCTCTGACCAAGTGCTACCTGCTTGCTTCCCTTACCTCTTCCCATGGAAACTCAGCTCCATGTGGGAATACAGAGGGAACACATACTCATTCTGGCTACAGGAAAGTGGTCTTTCCGGGGAAAAAGGCTCTTGTGTGCCCTGGGAAGTCTTCCTCGCCCCTGGGAGACGGCTGGCCCCAAAACATAGCTTGACCTCCCCTCTGGCTCTGGCTATCAGTGCAGCAGCTGTAGCCTGCTTTGGGAAATCTTTCCCTGCAGTTTGCCAGCGATCAGGAGCTGCAAGTGGATCTGTTTACTGAACATTAAGTATCCCCATGTGCTTTGCAGCTTGACTCTCCAACATCAGTACTCATTTGGTACAGGAGATAATAGCTTGCAGAGAAAAGAGCCACCCCTGACAAATCTAACAACTGGAGTTTCACCTCCCCTTCCATATTACAAGCACAATACCATATTTTTAAATTCTCGTCTGTCGATCAGGATATTTACTACGTTCTTTATTCATCCCCAGGTCTTCTGAGCGCTCATGTATCAAAGCATTTGTCTGTAAAGTGGGAAAGGGATAGCCATTTAATTCTGACCTTTAAAAAAAGGGGGAAAGGCTTAATGGGCAGGCTGGATTGCAAACAGGGCAGAGAGCCCTCGCCCTTTGGACTGCCATCTGAAATGAGTAGCTTGTGGATGTCTTTGGTGAACTCGGTCAAATTTGCAGCAGGCAGCTGTCTGGGTTGCATCAGGCATGTTGCAGTAGCTGTGAAAGGGCTGAAATTCAGCTCTCACGTGCTCCTTCCTGAGGAGGGACTACTCTGAGGGGCACTGAGACTGCTGGGCTTAGCTCTGTGAGAAACTGTAAGGTATCACTCTGAAAAACAGTGTTTTTCATGCATTTGTTTTCCAGAGCTCAGCCTAGGGGTCAAACAGCCCTGTGAAAGGACATAGAAAGAGACAAGTTATTGCTAGGATTGTTAATGTCTTCTTGCATTTCAAAGCATGAAGTTTAATTTCCTCCTCACACCTCCGATATAATTTTGCAGCGTTCAGCACTCTGTGGTGATTGTTGATATATAAATAACTAATTAGATAAGGCTCTGTTTATCTGAGAGAGCCACATCCTTCTGACGGCAGGCTCGCAGCAGAGCTCAGACTACACGAGCTGCGTAATACACTGCTGGTTTTCGAAGGAAAGCCAGGCCAAGTCCTGCATTGCTTTGTTGACTGAAGGCATACTTTTCAAAAAAAATAAAAAAAAAATCAAAGCTTAAGTTGGATTCCCGAGCCTGTGTTTAAGCTTCAGAAGTGCAGCTGGATTTTCAGCCTACCAACACCCTTGAAGTCAGCGTATGTTCCAAGAGCGCTGGGAGTCAGAGCAACTACGCAGGAGCCAAGGTCTGGCAGCACGGCCAAGATGTCCAGAAAGCTCCTCAGTGTTTCAGAAGCATGCAGGAGGCCGTAGCTAAAAATCCCAGCCAAGACCCGGGGAACCATCATGTTTTTCTTCCCTTCCCTAATACAAGAAGCATTTCAGTGAGAAGAGTGCTGTGACTATCTTCTGCCCTTGTTGTCCTGAGGACACCCACCTCTGCTGCTGCTTAGCCTACAGGGCTTGTTCTCCATCAGTGTTTCAGATGGATACCTAGGCTTGACCCTGGGACATTAGAAACAGAGGGTGCAACGGGGAAGGGAAAAGATAGAAAAGCATCAGTTAAAGATGCTTTAGAAGACAAATATGGTAGCTACCAAGCAAGATTAGCCATATATTTATGTCACAAAACAGATTTCTCTTCCCCCAAAAAACAGTCTTGAGAAGACACCTCTTATTAAATGTCCTCCCTGCTGTCAGAAAATGGTGCACTCAGTAAGAGGAAAAAAATCCCTCCCACTCCCAAAGAAGAAGGTACTCCTTATGGAGAAAAAAAATTGCTCTGTTTATTTTCATGGACAAGGCAGCAACTGATCCTCCCTCTGGTCTTTAAAGACAGGTCTATGGCAACAGGAGTGCCTGAAATCAAGGGCACTTCCTGTCTTTCTGTCAGTTCTCAGTAATGAAAATAAAACAAATGGTATTAGGTCCCAAGGATGTCTACCTAGAGACATTTTCAAAGGATCCAGAGGTGGAATGGGTCTCCAGACAACCTACAAATAACACTTTTCATGCTGGAATCAGCAGATTTGGGGAAAGAGCAGACACCTTTCTGCAAAGGGCAAGTAGCCGAGAGACACCCTGCACCTTCAGAAGAAAGCCAGTGTTGTCAGAGCTTATCCTAAGAAACTGTCCAGAGTCAGGGCCTTATGGGTGAGAGTTTTACAGACGAATAGGTGATTTTTTTTTTAATATTTTATTTTTCCTGGCCAGACTCAATTTATTCTTGATAAGAAGTTTATCTCTGCTGGATTTTCTATTTTCTGTATAGACATAAACCACTTACTCAGCCACGATGCCCGTATACCTGGTGTACTGCAGTGTCTGTTAGCACACAACCTTCACATATCCCTTGAACATTTTCTAGAGATTATTTTATTTTATTTTATTTTATTTTATTTTATTTTATTTTATTTTATTATTTAATTTTAATTTAATTTAATTTAATTTAATTTAATTTAATTTAATTTAATTTAATTTAATTTTATTTTATTTTATTTTAATTTTATTTAACACTATGTTACCATGATGATGAGGGTGTCCCATCCCTTGTTTTTCCTGTTTTGCATCACTGCATGATCTCTTGTTATCATAAAGAACAAGGTAGATTAAAGCTGAAGAAATGAGAACCAAATTTGTCATAGCAGAATCAAAATATGGTGTGACTGTGGTTGAACACAGTTGGACTGCAGAATCTGCACTGGCATCCGCCTTGGGGGAGTCTCTAGAGCCCCTGCCTGCCCATATGGTTAAGGTGAAAATATTGGGGTAAAGTTTGGTCCAAGAAGACTGGTCCCATAATCTACAAGATGAAGTGTTTGCAGTCATTAAAACAGGCCAGAACCCGACGGCGTGTTATTGCTGGCACCCCTCCGAAGAGCAAACGAGAGTACCAGCGCGTTGCAGAAGGCAGGCCGGTGGGTAGGTGGGACGCAGTGGGACCGCAGCTGGTCTGTTCCCTCACTGCACAGAGGTGTGTGGGATGGGATGGGGAGGGCATTGCCAGCGCCATGCTGGCGCTGGGCTAGTGCTGGGCCTGAGGGATGAGGCAGATGGGCTGGGAGAAGGGTCCGTGCCTCAGAGCACCGGTTTGGCAGCAGTCACTGGGGCTTGGTGAGTGCAGAAAGCCGGTCGCTGGTGTTCACAGAAAGCGCTGCGCTGGCAAAGGGCACCTGTCTCCTTAGCAAGAGACAGAACTCAGGGCAGGCACCAGCAAAGCACTGCTGGCTACTGGCCAGCACCCCTTAAACCTGTCCGGAAAGAGCTCTATTGATCGTGAAGAGGCTGGTTTGGCTTGTCCTTTCAGCCCTTATCATCTTTGTTCGGTCTGCTGGAACGGTTGACGAGCTGTTCAAATGACCTTGGCAGCTCTGTGACACAGGTGCCATTCCTGGACTGAGACCAACCATGAACTTCAAGCAGCCCAAGTAGCCTATAAAAGTTACAGAACCTCTAATTTCACTGGTACAGACATAGCAAATGAAACCTGATGTCACTTTCATCCAGACCTTCCATCCAGCAAGTTTATCCAGACAGTGTACGTGAGTTGCAACAAAACAAATTCCAATCAGGCATTAGGGGAAAAAAGGTGATGCTGAACATCAAGGGTGAACAAAATGGACCAGCCGCCCAGAGAGGCTGTGGAGTCTCCAGCCTTGGAGATATTCAAAACCCAACCAAACACAGCCCCAGGCAATGTGATCTAAGTTTGCCCATCTCCAAGCAGGGATTGTATCAGGTGATCTCCAGAGGTCCTATCCAACCTAAACTATTCTGTGATTCTGTAGTTCTTCTATAATTTCTTAAAGTCTCATGATAAAATTACCCAGGTTTAAAGTAGACAGCTTGGGGATACTGGGGCTTTCCTGTACTCCTTTTGATAAGTTCAGCCTTAGAGAACGCTTATCTAGCCCAAAGCCAGTTATATGATGAGAAGAAGGTCTGTGGTTAAACAACTGTAGTAAAACAAATAAAAATTATGCTACAGGGGTGAATCAAAAAACATCATTTTTTTAATATATGCTATTATACAGTATGAATGCTGATGGGATGATGCCTTCAATGTTATGTTCACTGTGTAAGTCACTGCCTCTCATCACAAAGTGGGGTAGAAAGGAGAGGGTCACAAAAGGAGGAAATTACTTCAGATATCATATTTGGGATGCTGAGAAGGGGCTCCACACTAGAGGACATTTAACAAGCCACCCATCAAAACAGGGTGTGCACCCCCTACTACCATTTGGAGCTGCCTGCTTGTCAAGAAATTTGACCAAGCACAAATTCTGCCAAAATGTGGTTACTCGGCACCTCCGGAGAATCAGCATCTTGAGCTATTTAGTTTGGAGGAGAGCTAAGGGAATATGAAACAGGCACTGCTATGTGCCATTTTCCACAATAAAGGAGGGAAGAGGGAAAGAAATACTCCAAATGAGAAAGGGAAACAGTAAGTTTTTAAAAGTCCATCCTGACATGAAGTAACTAACTTATTGATTTCTCTTGTTGTATATAGTTAGGGATTAGAGATTAGTATTCATTTTTAAAGGTGCCTTTTCAGTCAAACAATGTAATTGGTTCAAACCTCTGTGCACAGAAATGTCATCTTATAGACATGAAAAAACATCTGTGCAGAAAGCACTACAAAATGCCATGCAGTTTTGACCAAAGGGATTTTTAATGTCTGCTGCCCATTGCTCTCTGATCCTCACAGTCAACGCCTCCCACATCCAAAGTTAAGGATCAGCAATGCAAGCATCACAATAAGATACATGAAATTATATACAGGACTCACAAAGTTACAGTTAGTAAACGCCTTGATTACAAAACACGGCATGAACAGCCTCTGGATGACAAAATACCTTCCAGCAGAGCTATGCCAAAAAGCTAACCAGGACCTTGATCTGAGCAGTTAAAGCAAACCACAGCATAGTTTTATTGCACTCACCACCCTCGAAAGATTCAATTCAGTTGCCAAAAAGATTGCAGTGCTCAATGGATGAGAACATTTTTTTCCTCTGCAATTAAAGTGTCTTAAAAACAAAAGTTGCTCTGTGCCACTATCGTATACTGCTTCAGTTCCACCCATTACTCACTACTAACATCTTCACTGAAATATATCAACCTTAAACTATATCAATCTGAGAAGCAGATGTGAAGCTCATCTATTCAAAATTGGTTTGATAAGTGAAAATGTTTAGCAAAATTAACTTCATCATTTTGTGTCATTCCTAAAAGCTTATTTTCATTTAGTATCTTCTGAAAACAAGATGTCCTGATGTGTGGGACCAGAGGTGTAGGGTTCACAGTCAGCAAGAATCCACACTATAGCCAATAGATGCAATACAGTTTATTTCTACTCCAGATGTGTACAGTCCCAAAAGATATAACAGAAGCCCCAGCAGCCCTGCCAGGACAAGGGGAACCAGCAGATGTGGTGGAGCATTATGTGGGCTTGACCTTCAGCTAAACTAGACGTGGTTGGGTACTTGAAATGTGCAAGAGAGGGTGATAAGCAAGAACAGCCCTCTGCCCATCACCTCACTCCTTGCAGAGTCTTGCACAATGGCCCATACACCTGGTAGGTGGGAGATCACAGCAACAAAATACCATCGTATTTTGGTTTTCTTGGATCTGTTGCTTTTGACAATGCATTTGTGTTCAAAGAATCATCTAGGTTGGAAAAGACCTTCAAGATCAAGTCCAACCATCAACCTGACCTACTGAGTCCCATCACTAAACCATACCCCATAGTGCCACAATGTTGTATTGGTCTGCCACGTAGCTACAGATACTAAGGCCTGAGCTTGGTGAAAAACAACTGTTCACATACATTCTGGCAAGAAAATTCTATATTTGTGCACATTTCTGTAATTCAGAGAGGGTTATTATTTTATTGTTGTTGATTTGTCTGATATTTTAAAACACTTCTGATGAAAAAATAGCACAGCAGATTGCAAAACTGTAGTTACGTAAACTGTGTAATATTTAATGGAATAATTGTGGCACCTTTTACATATGATACTAATGAACAGCTAAAGATCAGAGTGACTGAAGGGTGTCCAAAATTGTTGTTTGCAGCAGAGATGTTTATGCCATATACATTTTTTGTACCATCCTTATCATCAAAACATCGTTAAAAAGAAATTAACACCTTCCATGATTTTGCTTTTCTCATCCTCCCCTCACAGAGGATTATATTCATTTTATGCTGTTTTGTTCTAATGATGATTATTTTTATGATTTCTGCTGTTAACATTTTCCTCTCTTTTTGGCACTTATGCTGATATAAGAAGACAGTCACCTGGAGTGATCTAGTCCCAGGTCACTCACGTGGGTCTGGCAAGACTCAGGGAAGCTGAGGGTGAATGCTCAGGCTTGGAGCATTGCAAGCAGAGCAAGTGGAGCCCGCTGGAGCTCCTGGGCTGTCTGTCACAGGAAGTAAAGGTGGTGGGATGTTACATAATTATGGCTTCACAGGAAGTAATTTCTTTCCACATTGAGAATAAAAATGTAGTGAGCATGATACACTTTGGGGACTCTGATTTAACACATACTTACAATTGATTGAGTATGAAACTTTAGGGTAACGCTAACGTTACTATGAAATGCCATTAAAAGCCTAAATCCTAAGCATCTACTGCTTTGCAGAATGAATTGCATGGTCTCCAAAGTACATATCAAAATAGCCCTGGGGGAAAAAAAGTAATGACATGGTGCTATTTGCTGGTGTCTGTGTGCTCTCAGGTCACCCCAGCCAGTATGCTACTATTCTGCATGGCACACCAAGAACCTCACTGAGTTTCAGAGAAAATGTGGCACCACGTTGCAATACAGATTTTATTGTCTCATCTTTCAGAAGCAGCAGGAGGCACTGAGAGAATCTGCAGTACAGTTAAAACCACTCGATATCTAATAGAGCACTTTATTAGATCTTTCCTTATGGGAGTCTTCTGTTAAACACTGGAAATATAATGTATTGCCTTAGATAAATATGTAATAGGAATTGGGAGTTATTAATGCATCGTAAAAAATCTATTCCAGCAAGAGCAGTTACCTTATTAATTAGGAATAGCAATACTGAAGATTCAGTTATTTATATGATTTTAATTTAGTTCCAATTCTAAACGAAAGTTTAATTACAATTGCACCTAATTCACCCAGAGGATGAAGGGGTCCATTTAACAAAGGACACTCTGGCTTCATTAAATGATTACAAAAGGAACGAGGAATTGATGGTATTTTACAATATTGTTCCAAATCTCAGGGGATTTGCATCAGATATGCTGCATAACATTTAGGACGATCAATTCTGGAACCCCAGTGAATGAATCCATAATTTACCCTTTAAAATCCCAAAGTGCTGCCTTCCTCAGATGGAATTTGTCACTCCTGGGATCAATAGGGAGAATAGACCAGGCAGCATCTTTATTCCATGTTCCAGTGGGTCACACTGGCAAAGCATTCCTGTTCAAACCAGCAGACGCCCCCGTCATGGGGTGAAGCCTGGGTAGACCAGTTTGCTACAGGTTAATCCTGTGTTTCAGTGCAAGTAATAGTAACGTTAACCAAACTTGCCAAATACATGTGCACAAGCAACACACATAAAAATTACTGAAGCACTGAATGTTTTGTAGAGTGGCTGTCACGGTCTCAGCACACACAAGTCAAAGTGAATACTCATTTTCAGCACCAACTCATTAAACAAATATCAGAGAGGCTTGTTCTCCAGAGAATTAGATGAGCAAAACTGCTTATGACAGATATCTGGACATTACTTGAGAGCAGGTGGACAGTTGGTATAACCATAAAGCTTGTGGCATTCCCTGTGTTTAGCTACCCTGGCAGCAAGAGCAGGGTGCCACACGGGGTTTATTCAGCAGGAGTGTCGGGTTTTTGATAGGCAGTCCTGTATGGGGACTCCAGAGAGAAATGCCTCACGTCAGAGGCACCGCACGTGGGTGATGCCAGCAGCCCTGGTGGGGACAGTGGGACATGTTGCCACCTCCATGTTGGCACCGAGTCAGAGAGCTGAGAGCACGGGATTCCTACACAAAAACGTAAGATGGATCACATCCCACAGCTGGGAAATGGCAGTAGGTATCCACCTGTCTGACCCCCAAGAGGAAGAACAGCATTGTGTTTCCCCACTGTGAGGGCAGAAAGGGAAAGGGTGTCAGTGGGTGGAGAGGTAAAAGAAGAAATGACCCCTGCCCTGAGCGCTGTGGGGTCCTGCCACCACCAGTAGGGCTGCACTGTGTCTTCCAATCTTGTTGCTTTTGGACATGGCTGGTATCACATAAGATCAGCAAAAGCTGGTACTGCTGTGCCTTGTGGTACAAGAGCTGAAAGTTTCCATTCTTTATCCTCATGCACATCTGCAAAATTGTCAATCAATGTCTGGTTTGTTGCAGGAGAAAACGTGAGAGCAGCTCGCTGGTGCCTTCCCAGCAAGTGGCCTTGTGCAACTGCTTTGCTTCTCACCCTGCTGCATCCTTGGTCCAGAACATGCCCTCCTCATCAGCAACAGCAGGTGTCCCTTGCTCGACCTCCTCTTTCAGTCTGAAGACAGATACGCAGCTTTTCCTGCGTCCTTATTTTCTGGGCTATACTGCCAAAAATGCAATGCCCATTATAAAAGGCGTACGTTTTACCTAGTGTCTTAAAAGCATTTTGAAGCACCCAGGGTAAGAGGAGCTGGTTGGCTTTTCTGACTATAGGGGCAGTCAGGATGGATGCCTACATCCATCCACTGGCTAGTCCTATCCTGTGTCACTATTTGTAATGCCAGTGTTTCTCAGCTGGCTCTGGAAATTGCAGTAAAACTGACAGGAGGCTTGTTTGTTGTTGTTGGTTGTTGGTTCGTTTGTTTGTTTTGTTTAGTTTTTTAGTCTTATAGAAAAAAAAAAATAAAAATCCTTTAGGGTCCCCTGTGGTTTTTCAGCCCCCTTTAATGCTACGTGAACCCAGCATGGATTCAGTAATGAGACAACATCAATCCTGCGATCACCACAGTTCACCAGGGTATTCTTTCATTTATTTTTGGAAACTGGTGCCTTACCACATGTGCAACTTTTTTCATTAAATCACAGTAAAACCTCTGCACATAAGAGAGAACATCACATTTTAACTTGTTATCAGGTCATGCTTCCCTGTGAAAAGGCAGTCAAGGGGAAAATGTGGTGAGAAAGTGGCAAGCTCCCTGCCTTTTGCAAGGTCAGCACAAAAAATAATTAAACACTTTAAACATTTTACATTCTGGTTGTTCTTCACCCTGTTCCCCTCACCCCATTATATTCGAAGGAGATTCCACTGGGTCACTCAGCTAAATAGGGGTAAGAAGCACCAAAGTGAACTTTTTCACTGTGGCTCCGCACGCAGCGAGGTTCCAGCCAGGCTCCCGTCACTGCACAACAAAGACACGTGGCTCCTTGTGATGAGGGATCGCCTTTCTCCCACACCGCTCTGCTTTAAAATACTCGAGGTGGTTAAAGTGGCTCTCCTTTTAGTCTCACAGCTGTTGTCTGCAAGTGATTACAGAGGAAAATAAAGCCACCCCCCCTTTTTTTTTCTTTTTTTTTTTTTCTTTTTTTTTTTTCTGAGCCCAGATGGGAAAGAAGCTTTTGCGTCTGTGGCGATAACAAAGTCTGGGGAAAAGAAAGAAGTTTCCCAGAGTCAGGGATCACAAAGCTTGCAGCCAGGGCCAACATTTTACCTGGGAGAGCGAGCAGTCCGCGGCCGTGACCACGGAGGAATGCACAAGGCACAAGGCAAGGGCTGCTGCTCGCCACGAGGCAGAGCCCGCTGGAGAAGCTATTCTTGGGGCTGCCAAGTGCTCAGACTCGGGGGCAGGCACTATCACTGCAGGGCAGCCTCCAGCCATCTAAATTTGGACACCCAAAATTAGAGACCGCTTTTGAAAATACGAGCCTGGGTGGAAAATTTTGTGCTGCGCGTAAGCAATGTGCCATTTTCACGGGCTTATAACAGCTCACTCCTAAGCCAGCATTTTTTCAAAGATGACAAAAATACCCCTTTTCAGTCAGAACACAAGCAGCCAGCATTTACAAACTAAGGCAAACAAAACCCAAACACAAATAGTGGCAGAATTATAGTCTTGTATGTGGAAAAATAGCCACCTTGTGCTGGGCGAGCTCAGACAGAGCTCCACCAGGAGATGTTTCTGCAGGCAGTCTCAGAGCACCAGCCCTTACATTTTCTCAGTTTAAGTATGGTGTTCCTTGGGGAGCTCCTGCTGAAGCGCTGAACGGGGCATGATGGCTTTCCTTGTCCTTGAACACCAGCTTCTGAGGGTGTTTTTGGAGGTAGTGGGAAACCCAAAACATTTTGGGAGGGGACATGGCACCCATCGCAGTGCACACTGCAGGTGCACGCCAGCCACAACGGGCAGGAGCGGATGGGGCACCTCGGCTCGGATGGACACCGCAGCCCACTTTCAGCTACTGGGATTTCCTTAATCATCACTCCTTTTGTTTTTAAGTCTCATGTCTCTGTTGTTTTGGCTCCAGGTAACACGAACAACGTCAATTTCTTCATTTACATTTCATTTGCTTGCATTCCCTCCTCCCCGCCATGCAGCCCCTACAAAAACAGCCCGTCAATTCCTCCCTCAGAGAGCTAACACTCAGGCTCGCTTCAATTTCTTCTGACCCCTGCTATAAAATTCATTGTGATGAATTATTGATGCGTGGAGCTCCCTGGGGAATTATCATTTGTATCTCCTCTGGTCCCTGCCTGTCAGCGGCTATGACTTAGTTACACCAGCTGGGCAGCAGCTGCCGCCCATCGCACCGGGTCCCTCCTCTGCCCGTGCTCTTTGCATCACCCAGCAGGCACAAGCCGGCCAGCTCATAGACCAGGTTGTCTGACAAACCCACTCCCTTGCCCATTTTGAAGGTTAAAGTTGGGTTGATTTCATTTCCTAATAGCCTTGGTACGAAAGGCAGCAATAAAGAAAAAAAATACATGCCGCTACTTCTGTGTGTTTGGATGGGCAAATAATACCAAAACCAAAATCTGTCCCAGCCTCTTACCAGAATAAAGTTGTACCTGAATATGCTCATTGTCAGGCAAAAACAACTGCGTTCTCCTAAACTGACCAAATTCAAGTGTCATCTTCAAGGCAAGAAACTTACCTGCAAGCTCCCTAAGCCCTCCCTAAAAAATTAAGGGAAAAATTAAGAAAAAGGGAAGGGAAAAATTAAAAATTAAGGGAAGAAAATAATTAAAAATTAAGACTTGGGTGTGAGCATGTAGCTATCCAGCAAAGGCCTCAGTTGTCACCTCCTCAGTCATTCATCCAACACCAGATGTTAATATTGCCATATTTTCTAGTTGCCACAAGAAGTGGGTTCTGCTGGACGTAAGATCCTGGACCTTAGATCTTCCAGCAATTAAAAGCTTCACAGAAGCACTTTGAACATGACTTCTAATCCACTCTGGCAATATTAAATGCTTATGTGTATTAAGCTAAACGGGAACCAAAATCCTTATAGGATTGGAGTTTTAGTCAGCTACACCTTCTGTGTACAGAAAATCCAAATCTAGAACCATTTCACTTTTTTAATCTGTTTTTTTTTTCAGTTAATTTTCTGTGTGTCTGAAAATGAAAGTTCTATGCAAACTTTTGCAGCATTTTCAGTTTCACATTTAAACTGATTTCCTCCGACTTCTTTCATTTTTAAACTCCTTTCTCCTTCTCTCCAGGTTCCTGTGGCAACATAAGTGAGTGCTGAAAAGGAGAGAAAGACAGAATAGTGAAACATGGGAAGAAAACCAAAAGGAAAACCTAACATTTAAAAATCACGCTTTTGAAAACAAAAATCAAAATAAATATTCAGAATGTTCTTGAAAAAATATTTTTTCTAGTTTAAAAGCAGCCATCCATGATACTTTCCTGCCCTCCCATTCACTGTGGTCTCTTAGTTTGTCCAGGAATCTTTGTGATGAAGGAAAGCCCAGAAGCAATTCCAAGCAGAAGCCCTTTGCAAGAAAACTCCATTTGTCTTTAAAGGATGGAATTCACTATTAAACAGAATAAAAAAGATAGGTAGTAAAGACTTATACTGAGGTTTACTCCTTGGTAATCCACGTGGGCTTTGATTTTTTTAGAAAAATACCTGCGTTTGGGATGCACACCACACAGAACATCCAGCACTATGGGCCACTACAATATAAGCATACCACTTCTGAAGACATCCCCCAAACCCTTGTGAACCCCCTTGAAGCCCGCGAGTTGGCACATCTGGCCCCTATCACCAGCTGCGACCCTTCTAGGAGTGACACAGAGGTGGGAATTGGCAGGGGCAGGGCACAGCCTGGATCTCTCCTTATCATGACCCATGATACGAGCATGTCCCAAGAAGTTCAGCCTCATTCTTAGTTCTCTGTGATTTGGTGATTCTGTGATTCCGTGACTCATTGGCACTCAATTCACCCTAGCAATTCTAAACAGTCCCTGCTCCTTGCAGGCGTTTTCCTTCAAATCATACTATTGCACACGCTATTGATAGCACCAAGGACACTAAACACTCAGAAAACCTTTGCAATATTGATATGTGCCCTGCAAATTCATTAGTCTGGGACTTAAATCTGCTTTCTTTTTCTAATGTATTCCTTTTAAAATCATAGGAATTGTTCTGTGGATTTGAGGTTTAGAGCGTACTTCTTTTCAGATACAGCTCTGAGTCTAGAAACTTTTATTCACTAAAAGGTCAGAAAATATAACTATAGTAATTCTAGGAGTGAGGAATTGAGGAAAAAGCACAAGTTGAAATAATGACAGCTGGCAGCATAATAATCAATACTTTTTTTTTTTCTTTTCTTTTGGGGGGGGGTGTAATGGCAACACCTTGATCCTTCTATGTTGATTACAGCAAACTACATCACATCCTGAAACATCTCATTGAAAACTGAATGCCAAATGTGAGTATTTTTTCTTACAGTCACGTCATTTCTAATGTTTTCCTAAAAGCCGCAGCTTCTCAAATAATATATACTCATCAGAATCACAGGGCTTCATTCCTTACAGTGAGATGATGGAGATTTAACAGAGCAAGCCAGGCACGTAAAATTTTGCTGTGACTGGTGTCTCATCTGTAAGTGACAGAGGGAGTGCAGAGGGTGCAGCAGAGAGACTGAGGAATGCCCGTGAGCTGCCTGCACAGCACAGGGCAGAAAATCCCTGGGATGCCCAGGGGAAGTACCCCAGCAGGCAGGGAGAGGCATTCTTCATACCGTACATGTCCCTGGTGGGAGCACGACCAGAAGGCTGCCCACAGCTCCCGCACGGCGCAGCTCCAGCTAGAACAGGTGCAGAGAGCGAGTAGGATGGGAACGGGGAGTCGGTTTTACAGATGGGACAAATATAGCTTAATAGGGTGAGCCTAGCAAAATACAGGCTGAGAGAGATGCAGTTACACTTTATAAATACATTCCTAAATACCGGCAGGGCTGAGGAATCACTGAAGCTATAAGACAATGTTGGCACAAGAACAAATAGCATGGAAAAAAAAAAAAAAAAGTCATCAGCTATTTTAAGCTAAAAGCACATTTCTAGCCATCAGAGAAATAGTGTTTTGTAAAAGCCTTCCAACAGAAGCAGTTGAAGCTAGTAAGCTAACTGTTTTTATAGCAGAAAAATAGTAAATTTATATAAGGGAATTTATGACATGCTGTAATAGTGGATGTCCCATAGGCTTTGTGATCCTGGAAAGGTTCTGGCTGCCACAGTTGGAAGGAAGGAAAAAAATAGATAAATGCAAACTCTGAAAGCTGAGATACTTGAAGGCAATCAAACAGAAGTCCACTGGTAACCTTCTTTATTTATTTATCTATTTAGTTAGTTAGTTAGTTAAATCTCCTGATTTTATGTTGCTTGAATCTTTTCTTCAAGGTGCTTCTGACTCAGGCAGGTGGTTGTTTACCGATAGCCAAGTCCATTGCAATACAAGGCTGAATGAAACCAGTGACGGAAAAAAAGAAATCCCCTCGTTTACTGCTTATTGCCCTCTCTGTGCCCCTGGCTCTCTGGCCTGCCCACTTACAAGGAGGCTGGCTCACGAGGATTTCCTCAGCTTGGGCCAAAGGCAGAGGTTGTCTGACCAGTATTGCCAGGCCTACCTCGGTCAAGGGAAAACCAGAAAAAAGGGGAATGAGCAGCCTTAGGCTGGTCCTCCCCTGTACCCAGGGACTGATCTTGTTCCCTGATCCTTCCTGCTCAGAGCACCCCAGGGGCCTGTCATGCCAGCTCTCTCCTAGAGACACCCTTTCGGCAAGCAGGCCGAGTGGCCTCTACCAGGTGGGGAAAGGTTTCTGCTCCACATCCTTCAACGGCAGAGGCACACGTGCCCTCGTCTGGGTGTCTCACACACCTCATTCGCAGGCTGTGAACAGTCTGCCGGCACCACCACTTCCACACAGCAGGCCATAAATCGCTGAGTAGGTACGGCTTTCACTGAGGGCCCTCGGAGGGCAACCCAGTGACTCCCGTAGAGTCACTGGCCATAAAGATAATTTGTCTGAGTCAGTACCAGAGGAAGAAGGAAATTTGGGGTTGAAAGGTATCTGCTGTGAGAACACACCAGTGTGCCTTTCTGGCAGCTCTGCCCGCGCTGACTTGCTACAGGCAATTCTCATTCAGCGTATGAGGAGCATTGGCAGGAGCTACCTCCTAATTATAAATCATTTAGTCAATCAAAATACAGCTCCTCAGATACGCAAAGATCTCATTTCATCTCCAGAGCCTTACATGGAAAGAAAAATGGAAATGTTGTACTGAGAGGAGGGGCAAAGCTTTATTTAAAAGCGACAAAAATGGAAGTTTCAGGATCCCATTTGTGGTGTAACTTACAGCAACTTAGGTACTTGTCAAAGCTAATTAAGACAGGCCATCTGCGAACGCTTATGAGAGGAAACATCACCCCCCACTGCAGCAGTACGGCCTGTTACAGCCTCCTCGCATCCTACCCTAACCAGCACCAAGTTGCTTCGCTTGATGCTCCCAGCGCCCTGCTAGGGACCATTTCCTCCTCCTGCAGCAACAGGAGCACCGCCTGAGCTTCACTCTCCGTTTCTGCCAGGCAGAACAGGCCAAGCCTCCCTGCCCCATGCCCACCGTTAGGGACAGGAGCACCCCGAGGGGAGAAGGGCCATTTTCACCCTCGCACAGCTCCGGGACACGGCCCGCTGCCAGGCCAGCTCCCACCGGTGGGCTGCCGGCCCCTGCTGGCGTACCCTCTGGAGCAGCTCCATCTCCAAAGCACTGTACTAGCTATTCACAGCCTTTGGCAAGCAATTTGCAGGCAGGGCCACCAGCTGCCCCTTGCCTCCCATTAGCCAGGCTGTGCTGGGGAAAGCTGTCTCTTCTTAAACATCTTCGTGCCACCTTGGAAGTGTCACAGTTGGACATGATGAGTACTGGGATCTTTAGAAATCCATCTTTGAGCTGTGGGCTTTACAAATTCTGCTTTGGCCTTAAGATTTCTTCCTCTGCTGAAGTTTATCAAGCCAATGTAAGTACATGGACTCAGGCTTTAACCCCAAAGGAGCAATTTCATTTGCCAAGCAGGATAGGCTATGAAACAGCTCTCCCATGGTGAATGCCCATTTCAGAAAAAGTGAGAAGGAGCACCTGTCCTCGGGGTAACATCTGCCTCCTGCTCACTGCAGGAGTGGGGAGTCTCTCGTGGCACAGCCTGCCAGTTAAACAGGGATCCCAGCAGGGAGGCTGTGCTCTGACACGTGCGTGACACTGAGATGTTGGGCTTGTACTGAGCCTTCACAGAGGCAAGGGGAAAACGAAGCCTCACCTCTTTCCTTTGTAAGGCACTACAAAGAAAGCTCACAGGGTTTTTGGTTTTCACAGGATCATATATATATATATACATGTATACGCGCATGCATGCATGCACTTCTTTCTTTTTTTTTCAAGTTCTAAGTTTAAGTCTTTTTAAAGTTTAGGTCCCGTTCATCTGTCAAGAGATGATGTTTCTACACTTAGATGGCTTGAGCAGAGGATATTTGTAGTGTCTGCTGGCACCTCACACACCGGGAAAAAAAATAAATTCAATGTAGAATTTTTTGCTACGTTGAAGCTGAAGTAAGGGTAAATTTTAGTGCTACCTTTTATAAAGGTATTAGTATTATACCCTTCTAAATGTTACTAATGCATTAGCATTATATCTGAAAAATGTGTTTGGCCCAAAGACTCTAGAAGGGAATTGTCAACAGTTTTTTCTTTTCTGCTAAGTGGATGCTTCTCTCCCACATTATGGTTAATCAAGGTTTAATACTTCACTGCACCTCTATCTTGCAATGCTTTGCAGTTAGACACTCAGACCTATAAGGACTCTGTGGGTGCTACGCACCGGGCACTGTCAGGTCAGCCAGCCTCCGAATGGTTCTCCCAGGGCCAATGTAAGTTTTAAAATAACACCTTGGCATTTGCACCTACACTGGACACTGGACAGTATCTCTAGGTGCATAAGGTATGCATGGTCATGTGCTGCTTGCAGATAACCAAGGCAAAGCAAACACCATCTACAACAAGGGGAAAACAGCTCCGGCTCTGTTAGTGGGAACGCTGCATTTGCCACCACCCACAGAGGCACGCAGAGCTGCCAGCACAAAAACTTCTCAGCAGGACCTCTCCCTAACTCCAGCTATGTCCCAAACCTCCAAAAAGATGTCATAATCTTGCTTTAGCAGTCTCTTTTTCCTGTCAAGCAGTGGACACAGGCTATTTAATTCTGAAGTACTTGGCATTTCTTTTGAACTTCATACAGAGGTTATAGGACCAGGTTAAAGGCTGCTTTGGACCCCGGAACCCTGCAGCTGGAGGTAGATGTGCACCTCTTGTCTTTGGAGTTTGGTGCTAACTTAGATTTTTTGTTTATTGTTGGGAAAAAGCTAGAGAAAAAAATATTTTTACAGTACTCTCCATCCCAGATTCCGAAGTGCTTGACAGGCGGCAGAAGTCCAAGACTCACCACAGTCAGAGGGTGGAAAGCGCTTCCTAAACACAAACAAATGAACAAGCAGGCAAACAACAGACATAAAACCAAATAGGGAAAATGACACAGAGAAACCCCAGTTCCAGGAGTCGCAGAGGATTTCTGTGAAGGAGCAGAACTCAATGCTATCGATGCCACTTTTATTCCGCTACAGCATATTTGGTGGCTGGGAGACCGTGTGCTCAGGGCAAAGACTAGGAATATTCTTTCTCTCAGAAAATTGAAAATATAAAACACATGACTATGCTAGCAGCTTATTCCCATTATTAATTAAACTTTTGAAACAGAAGTATAATATTGAAATTAAAATTCTACCCAGAGAAAAGACCCTTTAGTGTTATTTTTAATTATTACCAAAGCTTAAAATGACAAGCCGTCAAAGAATGAAGATATTTTTCTACTGAAATAATAGATTATCAATGGTTTTTAGACACTGAGATGCATTTAACACTTACCTAATTCAACCTGATATTTAAATCTTGAACCTTCAATGAACACAGGAAAGATCATGTTTGCCTCAGACTTGGCCTTATTCATCTTACAGATTTCTTTTTTCCTCTAAATACCCAATCCTAACTATAGACAACCCTACACAGATACTGACCTTACTTATCTGTTTTTTCATTTCCTAAGTTCTGATAAAAAGTAAAATTCATGCTGGATCTTTCAGTAAGGAGATCTTAAAGAGGGGGGGGAGGGAAGAAAAGATGGTATTTTTAAGAAAAGCAGCAGCACTTAGAAGAGAAAAACACGGTACCTGATCATGACTGCACTTCTCACATTCTTTATTTGGCTTGCTGTAAAAAACAGAGCAAACCTGAGCTGCAGAGAGAGCCAGAGGAAGCCACAGTTACCCTGCAAAAGGAAGCACTGCGGAGATAACAGCAACCACAGACAAGCACAGGGTGGGATTTGAGATTCTAAGCACCTCTTTTAAGACGGGCACCTAAGCTGGGTTACATACCACTGTCTCTCTCTGGGGTGGAAGCCTTGCTGGCAGAGGGCAGCTCCATTCCCCACCAGCCACAGGGAAAGTCTCAGCAAATGGCATAGGCACAAAATCCATCTTCCAGACCACTGAAATCAGGTGAAATGACCCCTTCCTTTCTTCAAATAAAATAAATACAGATATAACAGAAGTGTACAAGAGTGTACAGAAGCTGGCAAGAGGGACAGGTGGCTGGAGAAGGATGAGAGAAACAGGTTAGAATGAAAAGAAAAACCATTAAAACAAATCAAAAGAACTTAAACTGCCCTTTTTCCTCAAAGGAACACAGTAATTAACAAATAGGTTTTAATCCACACAGATGTAATTTTTGGCTCACTGCTCTTTTGGGGCTGTAACCAGTGTTTATCTATATTTAATCTTGACGCTTTTCATGGCCTGGAATCTCCTGACTGTGCTGGACAGCAGACATAGAAGGGCTGTTAAAATCCCTTGTTTTCAGCCTGTGCTAGCTTGAATCAGGGAGGCTTTTCAATAAAGCTGCTCTGGGTGTATGTTGGCATTACAAAGAAGAGAACATGGCCAGTTACTCATAGTAACTGCACTAAGCAGTGAAATTACTCTGGATTTATATGTGACAAGAGTTCAACCCAATCTACCAATCTAAATTCTCAGTATCCTGGGACTTCACAAAGTCAGACAACTTCTGAAGTCAGTCTGACGCAAAAATCAGTGCAGAAATCTGTTTTTTACAGCAGTTTTCAAAGAAATAAATCACATACCCTGCCTCTTTCTCAGAAAAAAAAAATCTTATAAAACCAGATCTACTTTCATTTTGAAAAAAATTTAAAGTCAGTTAAAAACAAACAAACAAAAACCAAACCAAAACAAAAACATAACACATTTAAATACCAGTGCAGGCAAAATTCCTGCCAAGGATGGTTTCGCTAGGCAAATAAACCAAGAAATGTATTACTTCCTAAGTCCTGAGAAGAACTTTAGAAACTCGACGCCAAAAGCAGCCCTTGGGCAATATTCAAGGCTGTCAAGACACATAAAGCAGCATAAAAATAATCCTCCAGCAACAGGTAAATGCTAAATACAGGTACCATAGGCATTTCTGGGGGACAAAGGCATGGCTGGCACTGACTTCAGTGGGCTAAGATAAGGCTTTTCCGTGATTAAGGAATGCCAGCACTTCAAGGGCTCTCTTTACGACCAGAAAAAAACCCAAACTACAATGGAGAGAAGTAAAGTAGGACATAAAATTTTATTCTGAAATGATCTCTGGCCACAACAATAAAATGTAACAAATATTCACTAGAACAGTCTTAACTCCTGTCATCAGCTGTACAATACATACAGTATCATAAAACTGGCCACTAGGATTAAAACCCCACTACAACATCTTTAATGTTAAGTGGCAACAGCAGCATCTCACAGAAAAGTATACATACATATATACACAGTCCACATTCAATCGTTTTTCACATGTTTTCAGTACACACAGTTGCAGCATATTACAGTCACGTGTCTAAGTCGTTGCCCAATAAAACCCCAAGCTACTGCTTAGACATCATTGTAGAGCAGTCGAACTGAGTAATTACAATTTGTAGCAGAGATGTACAAGCCCCTCAAAACAATAATTCACAAATGTTTTTGTTTTATTTAAATGCTACCGTAGCGTTAAACTGGGCAATATTCTAATCTTTACCGACCGGAAAAAGAGAAAGTGTTTTGTACTTATCACAAATATCGATGGAAAAAAATACTAAAAATATGGAGAGCATTAAATAATGCACACCTTTCCTAAAGATTCTAATATTGCCCAATGCTACTTGTGTCTAAAGTGTTTCCAACGTTCCCATGAAGTCATTTATAACTTCAAACCACCCACCAAGTTAAAAGTGGCTTAAGTGCCTTGCACCCAAATTGTAAAAATCCCTGGCCACCTTTATAAGAGCCAGGCACATATAAAAGGAATGCACTTTGGTTCATACCAAATGCCCTGGGATTAAATCACACTATAAAACTAAAGAGTCTGAGGTAAATTTTTACAAATACAGTTGACTTCTGTCTAGTATTACCGTAACAAAAATTTATTTAAAAAAAAAAATCAATTTGATGTTGAAGTACAACCAATGAGGAAGGGCCGTCTTTAACCCCTTAGTGAGACGTCCTACAAGAACAGAGTGTCCTTTCCACCCCAGCAGTGTGATTGCCTTATTGTTTCTGTTAAGGCCTCGATAATCTACAGGATGTTTTAAAACAGGTACGGCGTTTAAAAATAGATTTCATCCCTACAATCCAGTATTCAAAGGGTTAAAGAGGCCAAGATGCATGCCCTACAACATGGCATTGGTAACAAAAGGCACATTGTTAACACCAAGGGCACAATCCATCCTCTATTGTTAATCTACACATCTTGCATCACTCTGTTGTTCCAATACACTTCAGTGGTAATGAACACTCCAGTGGTGCAAGAAACTGAGCCAAGTGAGACTGCAACCAAAGACAAGACAACACTGTGCTATTACTAAATCTGAAAATAGCTCAGACATCTCCAGACAATGGTAACATGTGAGACTAAGCACTGTTTCCAAGCCAACTTCTATCAGCCTAATTATCAGAGCCCTTATAATAAAATCACACCAAAGCAAGAGGCAACGTCTTCTCCCCCCCGCCCCCCTCCTTTTTTACACGTATAAATAAGCTACAATAAAAAGCAGCCACATAACTTAGAAACCTTGATGTAGCTGCTTCTTTAGTATAGAGGAAGTTCCACTATATCTGGGTTAAAAAAATAGCTCTGCACACTATATTTTGGCCTTAAAGTTTCCGGTAGCATTTATGAAGAAGGTTGGTCATAAATGCGTTATTGGCATTAAGAACTGGTTACATGTAAAAGAAAATTTAGTGGTTTTAGCCCATTAATGACCCATGAACCTTATGAATGTTTTCGTCTTCAATTGTCATGAAAGGCAGGAACATGTATCAAGGTTATCTTTAAAATATACTACGGGGGAGGCGATTCTTTTTCCACCCCTCACGTAAGTAACCCCATTTCTTAACTTTTGCGGAAAGAGCTAGGTAGAAAGGAGTGGTAAAGCCAAGTAGTTGGTGGAGGAAGTAAAGAATCCCAGTTGCTGTAAAAAAATACATGGTACTGTATTCCCACAGTCATGGGAGTCAGCTAATTTTATAGGAAAATTAATATATCTCTTTTCCAGACTTAGAATTTACTGACCATAACTTACTGGATATTCATATTCCAAAAGCTACTTTTCTTAGCTGTATTACTATATTTCATTTTTAACATGATTTCACACATGTTTACATATTGCACTTACACACCTTGTATAAAGTTGTGAACATTTAAACACTAAATAATTTACTTTGACTAGAGGCAGGAAATGATTTTTTTTTATAAAAAAGTAATAAAGATGGTTGATTGATGCTCTAATTTTTACATTTATCAATCAACAAATACCATCCTCTACTCAGAAATTATTTTTGGAGCTTCTTTAGGTGTTGACTTTTTGGCAAGAAGTTGAGTGATATGTTTCCTGAGAATTCTGTCGTTTCATACTTCTATCCCTCCCCCAGTCTTACATTAAATTAAAAACAAACCAAAACAAACAAACAAAAAAAATTAGGCTGTAAGTGGTAAATCTTAATGAACATGAAGAACAACTTAACCGGAAACTTTCTTGGCCTCTCAGGGGACCATGCTTTAAGTGTTTTTCTTAATTTGTACATGTAACTTAGTAAGATCTGTGCATATAAAGGTTGCTTATAGTAAAGTTATTGAGGTTTTATGCAATCCATTCTAGTCTCTCTCATCCTAACATCCATAAACCCTTCTAGATTATATTCTATTTATCTAAAATTCCCTTTTCATATGCTGTTTTATACATCTAATGTAGACCACAGTCATTGCATGTGATGAGATACTGGTCTTAGATTTCAAACTGTTCCTGTTGAAAACATGCTACAATGTGTAAGTATTTCTCACGTAGGTCTAGATATTATTCCTCAGTAAAGACCATCTTTCTTCCATGAATATAACGGAAAGTAAAAAAGAAAAACCAAACATCAGCACACACACACACATGAACAAATCTATACATATCTCTAACTGTTCCTTCAAAATCATTTTCAGCTACAAATGCCAAATTCCAGTCATTTACCTTTTCCTTGACATTTCTCCTGTATTAGTAAGTATCTAAGATGGTGCCTGCCAACTGAAAAGCTTTCCAAAGCAGATCTTTGCATCTACACCTATGTTCTCTAAAGAAAGGTACTTGTCTACAGAAAACCATACAGTAACGTAGTGTTTGCCCCTACATACAGATTTGATCTGAAGTGTAAATGTACCGGAGAGGTTACAATCACTCAGATAGACATTGTCAGAAGAAATAAAAACAACCTGTGAAATCCATGTAGCATTAACAGTCTGGAAGTTACAGTATAAAAATGACAAAACAAACACTTCTGCCTATGTGATTTAGGGAGGCCAAGCTGCACATGAGGAGAGAAAATAGAAAAAAATAGAGAGAAACCCAGTGTGAATCCTCAGTGTTATATACCTGAAATGAAGTCCAGAATGTTTTGCTTTACCTGACTTCAGGTTTAGGAAGCAACTCATCAGTCACTTTCAGATTTAGAGGAACAGACATACTTTCAGCTTCATTCTTTCAGGCCTGTTCCTCTCACTCTAGCACATGGCATGTACAGTAGAGAGTCTATTTTAGCCCTAGAAGTTCTTTTTTTTTTTTTTTTTGCATTACATCTGAACGATCATTTTAATCAAAAACATTACTGCCAAATAGAGAAAGCATTCCACAGGCGGTTACTGTATCATTACTAAGTGATACCACTACTTTTTCTGGGCTACCATTCAGAAAATGAGAATATAACATGCTATGGCTCCATTTCAGATAACAAGTTTGCAGGTGCTTAACTGTATTTCTTTGAGAATTCTCCCTGGAGTCCAGTCAGGCATAGGTGTTAGTGTTTGCAGGATCAAGACCCATACCCATAAACTCCAGAAGAACCTTACGAATTTACCCCAGGTGAAACTTAATATGAACCATGGAAGAGAAAGGTTAATACCTTTGACACCACGCTGCAATGCATGACAATCATGTTGTAACCAGTGGCCTGCCACT
Organism: Anser anser; assembly: GCF_964211835.1. Lineage (NCBI taxonomy): Eukaryota > Metazoa > Chordata > Aves > Anseriformes > Anatidae > Anser > Anser anser. The sequence goes on along the minus strand of NC_139720.1, from coordinate 37,993,264 downwards.
GATGTTTATTACTGTGTCACACTAGTTACAGTAAGGCTAATTGTACTGTAGAAGACAAACATTTTAAAAAATAAGTATAAAAACTTAAAGCATTGTCCCCGTGTTTTTATAAAAACAAAATCAACATTTCTTACATTTAAAATGAGTGCTGAAAGATACAAATGAATAAAGTTACTGAGCAAATAAAAATGTATTATCTGAGCTACTTTTTCATACAAATAAGGCTCAGCCACATTGTATCTCTTGTATTAACAGCATTGGGTTTTTCAAACTCAGCTAACGAGTTTTGGCAACACTGTTCTTTGCTGAATATTCCCATTGGCATCTGTCATCTGTGCCAAATTAGTCCTCAGTTTTGAAGCTGAGCTTGAAGTCGGAGGTAACTTGGAAATCGATGTTATAGCACCAGTGCTCTCTGTAATTCTCTTTGCCGAGGCTTTCTCCCCAGTTGGAGGCTTTGGCAACCGTCTCCTTAGCCAGGGATGCCGCAAAGCCTGGCTGGGTGTCATACGGATAGCAGGATCCCATTCTAAACACTGTTTTAAAAAGTCAAGGAAGAGGGGATCATCACATCCCTTTAATGCATTACCCCATTCTCTGCTCTCTGGCGGGCCGCGTAGTTTTCCCCTCCGAGAGCGTCCACCGTTAAGTATTACGGAACCATCAGACAAGGTTGTGATGGTGCAGTAGCGGGGATAACCCTTAGAGCTCACAAAGTTTTTGGCTCGCTTGGATGAATCCAGAAGTTTTGGGGAAGGCATGCCCAATAGCTCGATCATACAAGCCAGCTGGTCTCCTTCATCTTCTCCAGGCAAAAGTGGGTAACCGGTGAGAAGTTCTGCTAGAATACATCCCAAGCTCCACATGTCTATGGGCATCCCGTAACGAGCACCAAGGATGACTTCAGGCGCACGGTAAAAACGTGACTGAATGTAAGTGTAGACACGCTGGTGCTCGTAACAACTTGAGCCAAAATCGATCACTTTAATACCACTTCTACCCTGTTGCTTTAACAGAATGTTCTCAGGTTTAAGGTCACAGTGAATGATTCTATTTTTGTGCAAAGCATCCAAGCACTGCAAAATTGAGTGGGCAAACTTGCGGACCAAAGGCAGGCTAAAGCCCTGAAACTTGTTTTTCTTTATTAATTCGTACAGGTTCATGCTCAGCAATTCAAATGTCATGCAGATATGGCTGCGGAATGTGAAGTTTTCCAACATGTGAATAACATTCATGTTGTTATCCTTATCTTGTTTCCGGAGGTGTTCCAGAATCCTAATTTCTTCCGCAGCTTGGCGGTGGAAACGCTTTTCGTTTCTCACCATTTTTAGTGCCACATGCTGATGCATCTTGTGATCGTAGGCCTTCACCACCTGCCCAAAGCTTCCTTTCCCTATAACTTTCAGGACTTCGTATCTGTACGCAATATGATCGTGGGGTACTTGCACATAAGACCCCTGGTCATCATCGTACCCGCCGTTGTTTGGACCACCAATCACACCTTGCCGCTTCTTTGCATTTGGACCCAAAAAGTATATTTCAGGGTAGCAAAAAATCTCGTGATGCTCAAAAGCTGTTAATTTTTGCATGTATTGCTTCATTGCCTGCTCTGGTGTCATAACGGAGGCTTTCACCTTCCCTGTTCCATCTGTAGATTTTAAAGAGCTGGAGCTCCCTTGTCGTCTGTGAGCACTCTCTGACTGTCTGTCCTGAACCACTGGCAATCCAGATTTGCCTAGTGGTGTAAGTCCATTCGGCTGCGTTGTCAGAACCGTCCTCTTGTTACTATTATCTTCAAACAGCTGCTGAACCTGGATTTGTCCATGGCTACCAACATGGAGGTGCTCATTCATTGTGTGCTTACTGCCTCCAACCTAAAATTGAAAATAAATACATACCCAGTTAACAGGAAAGGCATAAACTCTTCTATGCTTCACCATTCATTCTGAACCCAACATCCTGCCTAAAACACCACAAAACAAAGTATTTTCTTAAAATTCTGCTGTCTACAGCTAATTCAAAAAAATACAACATATATGCTACGACACTACTAGATGCCGTTACATTCTCCAGATCCTAGTTTCTCAAATGCCACTTTGGTGATTCTCTGAAATGTTTGTAACAAGGCAGTCAATGGTGTGCCACAACATTAAGTGAACAACTCCTCCAAGGAACCTTCAAGGCAACAGTCCTGTTACATCAAGAAGTATGCTTGAGGGATATTAAATCAGATTTCATAGTAGCAGTTTTATTTATGCTGGAGGTCAATATATAATGCCTGCTGGAGCTTACATAGCTAAGGCTCTCCTAGTCATCTGTTCTCAGAAATCAAAATTTTAACTTGTTCTAAAACTAGCTGGGTATCAAAAGCGCCAGACACAATTTTCAGCAATGAGGAATGTGCTGTGACCTGCACAAAGAGGAGAAGAACCTGGACATTTCTCAAGTTCAAGAGATGCCATTCACTGCTTGCGATTGAGACACTCCCTATTCAGCAAAGCACTCAAATCAACGTATAAGCATAAGTATATCCCTCAGCACTTTGCCACGCCAGCCTTATGACTTTTAACCAAGATGAGATCTGGGGCCTGATACAGACTAGAATGGAAAGAAAATCTTTGCCTTGAAGAGCATACATGCAACTTTATTTTAAAGGGATGGAAAAAGTATTAGTTGATTTTAAAAATTACATTTGTTCTTTACCGTTTGCACAAGGGAGAAGAAGCACTCAGCATTTTCAAGCAAAGAAACACTGGAAGTACTGGGGTATGAAAACAGCTAGTGCAAGAAACCTGTTACTTTTAAGGAGAAACAGGAAATTTACAAGCATATACTTGCCACTAAAATAGCTGTCCTTAAAATTCCTCATTTGCTCTAAAGTAGAGGATAATTAGTCTGTCTTTTCTGCCTGGTCTTAGACAGACGTGGGAAGAATTCCCCTGCTGTCTCTCCAGCTGATTCACCAGCCTTAATATTTATGCCAAATTACTAACCAAAAGTTCACAGATACTGTCAGACAGATGATCAAGCCAGGGTTGAGAGCACTTTTAATCTGAACCTTATTTTTTCTATGCAGCTAAGGAAAACACATTCCCTGTTCACTTCAGGTTGCTGAAATGAAATCAGAAAACGACAGCTGTGTGCTGTGATACGAGGCAGTGAAATCTGTCCTGCAACTGCAGAAGTGCTTCCTAATGAAAAAGCCAGGACGTGCGATGCAGATTCTAGCACACTTTTTGCTTCTGTTACGGTATCACACAGATATGGCAGCGACTTGGCTTTGTAATTTCATTAAATTGCTCCCAAGGAATATCCAACTAGCTGGACACACCAGCTTTGCCTTTGGATAATATTTTGAAATTTGCAGCTCTAAAGCTCACGCAATGCAAGAACAAGAGCTCTCAGGGACTGTTTCTGCTGAGTTCACTGTTCTCCTGTTTCCATTTTGACTCACGTTGAATGACTGGTCCATTTTATTTCATCACTGCAGTTGGACTGCGTAGGTTTATTTGCAGAGCAATTTCAGCTCGTGCAATCAAATTTGATTGATCTCATAGAAAGTGCCACCACACAATGGCAATTCAGAGCAAAGGCACCTGTAACATTCAAGCACAAGGAAGGTATATAGGATATTGACATTAACTGTCTTCCTGGTTCAATGTCTCAAAAGCACCAGGGAATTGCCTACAGGGAATTCCTTCAGGTCAAGTTTGAAGCACACTCCTGCAACAGTCTCCTTAAGGTTGTCCTGATCCTGTATATGCAGCAGTGACTGAACTTAAGAGAATTTGGCCCCAAGAGCTGCTACGCGGTGAACCTCAGAAGAACTGGATCTGGTTAGTAAGATGTGTTTGGAGGTTCAGCGCATGCTGCATGGCAAAACTGCCTACGAGAGAAATGCACAACAAAGCAGCAGAGTAACTGTACAGACCACAAATGCTTCAGCCAGGAAATTCCAGGTACAAACATTTCTTCTGCAGGGCTGCTTGACCAGCAAGGCAGCACATACCTAGATAAACCGGGAGCAGATAATACTAACGTACGGCCAATGAGGAAGAAACAGCATAGGGGAGAAAAACGTCTCTCAGAATTTCTTAGCCCAAGTGCTCATTGACACAGTTCACATTTTGAATTAATTTTCTTTTTATTTCCCCTTGAGTCACCTGTTTTCACAGTTAGCTATTTTCTGCCCTTCCCGAGCACTGCACGTTTCAACAGACGTGCTGCGTAATTCTTCAAACTTCGGTTATTTGCTTTGTACCAGGGCTTTGAAAGAAAAACAAAACACAAACATTTGTCCACTTTCAAAAGTCCACTGGGACTAAGGAGTTCTTCTTCCTAAAAGCATGTTTGTAAACACATCTCTAAAGCGTAAACCATGTAGCTCTGCTTCCTGTACCTTTAGGCAGCCTCACTGCTTCCCTTGCTGCTCATAGGTTTCTTTTTTGCAAGCAGCAGAATGAAATCACCGGCATTATCCCAGCTTCACCCCAAATCTGAAGTGACCGGTTTTGCCAGTTTCAGTCAGCTGCTGCTGGGGAATGCAAATGCAGATGCAGACAGTAGCACTGGTTTTCTTTGTGGAAGAAAAGCCACTAAATCAGCACAGGCTCTGTTCCAGAGCTTGTGGGGGAGATGACAGCTCACGTTTCTTTCAAAAACCCCAACGGGAGTTTCAGAGGTATCGGACACATCGCTGCAGAAGAACCACCACCTTTTCTTCTGTTTCCTGTCAGGATGAGCCGAGGGCTGGATTCTCCCCAGCCCTTTGCTCTGCCTATCTGCTTCTGCCTACCGGCTGTCTGAGATTTGCCGTCAAGTTCGGGCTTGCACTGCTTACACGCTCCGCAGGCTTCACCGGTGACGCTCTAAGTTCCCCAAACCACAGCTAATGGGCTTGGGAAGCTACAAAGGGCCACAGCCCTCTCGTCCCGTAGCAAACTGCTCACGGTTCGCAGGAGCTCCATCAGCCTTTCATCCGAAACCACAAGCCCAAGAGGTTTATAATGCGTCTCCCTTCTGCATCTGCAGACAGGCCCGTACATTGCAGAACCAACAACCCGCACACACAACCAACAACCTGCACACACTTACACACCTTACTTACTACAGTGTCACATTGCCTGTGCTCAGACCCATACACACCTCCTAAGATTTGCGTATTTTTAGAGCATGCATCTTCAAAAACTTCTTGATGCACCCATTTTTACATAAACATATTGAAATACCGGGTAAGCTTGAACTCGAAGAGCTAATATTGAATGTTCTAGCAACATCAACTATAAAACAGCAAATATTACAGGTTTTTTTCTGCTAACTGCAGTGTTTCATAACTTCAAAATCACTGCTATGATTTTGCTTTAACTTTGGTTTGCTCAGTTTATGGAAATAGATGGCTAAGCTGAAAAAAATTCATGCAATCTTTGAAACAGAGACACCAAGAAAAAAACAAGCAAAAATTATTTTGTTCTTTCTCCTCCCTCCCCGCCCCTCCTGAAATGGATTTAAAGACAGAAGTGGACTACAGTACTACGCCTAGATGACAGACGTGTTACAACACAGTGGTGGCATAAAACTGAGTCCATCCTGCTAACAAGAAGGCAAACTGACAGTTCTCCTGAGGTGCCGCTCAGCCAGTGCAATGAGGTCTCAAGACCTTCTACAAGGCTGGAATGACTGTCTGCAGGATCCAACGCCATCTTACTTAACCGATTTGATAAGTATCAAATACTTATTCTACATGGTGTCTTCCAAAACCCTTAACACATTATGCAGTTGTACCACATTCCATCTTTTCTGTAAAACAAAACAAAACAAACAAACAAACAAACAAACAAATAAAACCCATACTTGGTGTGCTATTAACACCCTTTAGAACTATGCAAGACTGACCCATGCTTCAGTTATATATTATCATTTTATTTTAAGCAAAACCCCAGAAAAAAGACTTTGCCATCAGTCCGAATCTAGAAGGATTTATAAAATGAATCCCAATAATAAGGTAATTGTATGATGTCCTGCAGAAATACTGCACGGGAATAAGATGTCTTTATCTGCTATTACTCTGTACAGATGAGAAATACCATGCCAAAGTAATAACTTATTAAAAGAATAGATGCTACACTCTAAACCCCTTTCTTTACAGTACTTCCAGGCACGCCAGTTTCAGCCCCAGTGAGCCTAACACGCTAGAGGCATATGGTATCAGGTGTAGCACGCTTCACTGCCTATTTGGTTGACTACAGCCTGAATAAATGTACAAAAGGCCCTTTTTCCTTGATAAATGAATTCAACAGCATTCCTCTGTGCAGAACTAAAAATAGCTGCTAATTAGCACGATAACAATAATGCAGGATTATCATAATGGTTTTATTATGAGTGTGGGTTTTATACACTGAAAAAGACTAAGCCCTTGTCCGAAACAGCTTGTGTTCAACAAGAGCAGTAGAAAAAAAATCATTCGGATTTTTTGCTGCTGTCACACACGGCCAACATAAGCTTATTTTTGAAAAGTTAACATTGACTTTATACTGCAAATATTTTCAGGGACAGAACTATGCTTCAGGAGCGATACTGATTCATAAATTCCTTTCCACCTGTCTGGGTGACGCTGTGCATATGCAGTGAGCCTGAGTACTCGTGGGACACCCCCGTGCATTACGCACGTTGAAATCAACAAGGACACTCCGTGCACACTACATCGTGCCTTCAGGTAAGCTGATGTGCACATGTAGGAGAGATGTGCCCAGATGTTCTGCGCTCCCCATAGCACAGCCACCAACCGTTAGAGCCCAAGTTTCAGATGTCCTCCCAAAAAAAGTTAGATAGCTTCACTTTTCCCCCTAAGCATAAGATTTATGCAGAAGAAGAATCACCCAAAGAAACCTAGGCAGAGCAAGGTCATGACTGCATACTTATTTCCACTCAAACACGACAGCATTTCTGTGGCAATTTATTACACAAACACACCAGAGTAGGAAGATGTTTTCTTTGTTTTTACTTGCTTTAAAACAGCTGCACACAACAGAAATTTGCAGCATGTTATCCACCAGATCTTCAGGTAACAGAGTCCAGGGATCTCTGTTCCATCATAAATTATTATTGTTTAATTATATAATTTCAAGATTAAGGCTGAATGATGCAAAAGCATATGGTTAGACACTCGTCCCTAGTGGCAAAAGAAAACAGGCCTGCTGCAGGGAAATCTTGGAAAGGCCTTGAAGAAAGAGGGCACTGAATGAGGCACTGTAAATGGGTTGTTGTTACAGTCCTGGACAGGAGGAGAAAAAGATTAAGACTGCTTTACTGCAAGAGAAACAGGAAGAGTGCAGGACGTAGGGACATATGCCAAGTAAGAAAGAACAGAGATGGAGGTAGGCAGGAGACAAGAGTCTGGGAGAGAGACTCACAGACGGGTGGGGATTTACACGAGCAAAGCAGCAGGCAAGCAAGATAATCTCTACTGCAGCATGTCAAGTGGATGCAAGCACACCGTAATGAAACAGGACAGAGCAAATAGGAAACGATTCCGATCATCAATGCAGAGACTTAAGGCTTCAAAAGAGAAAACAATGACTAGGAGAGGAAAACGAGGAGGGCAAGGCATTGGAAATGAGTTTTCCATTGCAAGCATCCAAAAAGATAAAGTCGCGGATGGATACAGGCAAGAAAATGCCTAGGATGAAGCCACAAATCTTTGAAAATAAACAAAACCTTTCCCTGGTACAACACACAACAGTCTGCTTAGCAACAAAGGCTGCTGCGACTGCAGAGACTGCAGCCAAAACCTCTGCCCTGTTACATGAAGCCCGTGCATCTCCCCGCTTCCCCCCCCCACGCTGCTGTGCCCTGCCAAACAACCAAACGTCACTGGGAAGAGAGAGACAACAGCTCTGCTACAGGCTAGATCACACAACCGCTGCAAGAAATAAGACAGGTAGTGGACTTCTTGTCTGTCTGAATTCAAAGAAAAACTTTTTGGCTTAAAAAAAAAAAAAACCCTCTTCCACCTCAGTCTCTCCTCACGATCAGTGTACACACAATGCACACGTGCACAGGCAGCCACAGGCAAGTTGAACCACTTAAGTAAACTATGCCTCTGAGAGTTTGAAACACAAAAGAGAAATATCCGTTTCATTTTTAGCTATTAGAGAAGTTAAAATGACACAACGGGGATGAAAACACAGTATATAGATGAATACAATGAAACAAAACGGTTTAGGAAAATTGAAATGTTCCATTTCAAATAGATTTGATTGGAGGAAGTAGTGGGACACAAAACCCACTGCGTTTCAGTCGGTGTCAGCTGAGGTCAGTAGGCCTGAAGTTTAGAGAATGCTCACATAACATATATAACCATTTTTTTGGTTAAAATCCAGCATTCTGATGTCACATCTGATCCTTACCGCAAAAAGTTATGTTAGCCAACCACAAAATAACAACCTACAGAACTCACAGAGGCAGTCTGAGGTATTCCTGTAATAGTACCCAAGGCTAAATAAATACTGTAGAGTAGAAAGGTATCGCAAAGGCAAGGCAGGGTTTGCAACAGTCAGAATCCAGAGGGACTTGAAACACAGCAGGAGAATGCTCGATCACCCTTGAGTGTTTCCATTAGGTATTCCATCTATATGTACGTATACGCACATGCATATATGCTGAACATAAACATATGCATACATACACAATGATGTATGCATAAAAATACTGGAAACAGAAATATAATGCTCAAACACTCCTTGCATGCTTTCATAAAGACATCATCTTTATATATGTACGTACATAAAAATGTATGCATCTATCTATAGACACTATACATAACATACACATACACACATATATGTATGTATAAAAATACGAGGGTTCTGTACTTAAAAAATTAGTTGGTAGCCCCAGATACACAGCTGGACCACTGGGCCTTCTCAAATCCTAAATTAAGTCTGGGCTCTGCTACATGTGGGCCCCTGCTATTTGTGGGCCCGTCTCTATGTGCAATTTCACGACTGGTGCCCAGGCTGTTGGTACTATGTTTATTTTCTGTTTTTAAAGAAAAATTAAACCACCGTTCCACTTCTAAAATCAACCAGCACTTAACTGGAATGCAAATGTGCAAAACCCTGCCTTTGATAGCAATGAACAATTCAAATATATATCCTAGCTACATAAATATACACTGATGTTGCTCTTAAGTATGCAGCTCCACCTTGAATCTGCAGAATATTCATCATTCCTTTTGAGAACATCCTACGTACACTTGCATTTTTTTTAATTTAAGCCAATTCTTTCTATAAATGGATTTGAGTAAGTCGCTTTTACCCCTGAAGCTACACGGAAAGTCACCGAAACACTAATATCTAAATGCATAGTTTCACCTTCCACCAGCCCATAATCACATTACCATTTAAAGCTCTGCCATATGTTTACGAAGATAGTATGTGAGCATCCATGAAGAACTCATTAATTCTGAGAAAAGTATGCCATCAATGCCTCTCAGGGTCAGTCTGAAATCTTTCCTAATTTAAAAGGAAATGTATGCAATAAAAATTTCAGATATTTAGTGTTAACATGACAGCCTATAGACCCCTCTCTCTACGCCGTCGTGCCTCCAGGACAAGAGATACCCTCTCTCATCCATATATAGAGGCATACTCGGGAAGTTTCATTCCTAGTAGATTAACTAGGAGTGGGAGATAATGTGAGATAGCACACAACCGGAAAATAACATCCTTTTCATGCCATCGGTGCTCATTTCTTTAGGTAAACTACCGCAGCAATAAAGTCGGAGCCATCCAATCCTTGCCCCCGCGCGCTGCGATAGCTGTTTCCAGGAAGACAGAGATCGGCCCGAGCTCACCAGACAGACAAGGGGAGAGCAGCCTTCATTTTTCACCAACGGGGCTCACGCGACCCTTTAATCCCGCTGCCAAAATAATGTCAGCTCGAAAAATGCGTTTACCAGAACAGCTCCTCTTGGAAGGAGGGGGTGGTGGGGGGGGTGATTTGTGAGTGAAAAATGAGCTGTAAAACCGGACTGATGAGGGGCTGGAGGGGCAGAGGGGTGAGCAAGCCTCTCCTCAGCGCACTCGGGGGGTCTGGGGGTGCCCAGCTCGCACGAAGCCCCTCACCCTCACCACCGGGCGCAGCGGGCGCCCCGTCGGGCGGCGCTGGGTGGCGACCCCCGGCCCCCACCGCCCCGTCCCCCCCCCCCCCCCCGCCCGGCCCCGTCCCCCCGCCCCGAGCCCGTGCTCACCGTGTGGGAGGCGTTGCTGGCCCTGAGCGGCGGCAATGCGAGGGGCGACGGCGGGCCGGTCCCAGCTCCTGCCCGGGCCACCCCGGCTCCGGTGCCCGGGGAAGACTGCAGCGGGCGGCCGCTGTCCCCTGCCCTGCCTGCGGAGAGCACAGGGGTGAGCGCGGAGGGCCTCGCCGCCCCGTCTCGCCTCGGCCGCTTCTCCATTATTTTTATTTATTTATCCCCCCCACACACACACCTCCTCCTCCTCCTTCCCCGGGTCGTTTTCCCGAGCTGTCCCCGGGTTTATTTATCGCTTTCCCTCGCCCCTTCTCCCCCAGGACAACTCACCGCCCCGCGCAACAGCCGCAGCCCGCAGCCCCCCGCCGGCCCCCCGGGCCCCGTTGCCGGGCGGGGGCCGGATCATTGTTCCGACACGAACGGCCCCGCGGCGGCGGCAGCCCGGCCGCCTCCTCCTCCTCCTCCTCTTCCTCCTTCTCCTCCTCCTCGCCCTCCTCCTCCTCCTCCCCGCGCCCCGGCCCGGCCCGGGGCGGAGCGGGCAGCGGGGCGCCCGGCGGCGGCCCCCTCCTTACCGGCTGGGTAGGCGGCGGCGGCGCTAGCGGAGGGTTTCTTGGTTAACATGGCCGCTGGAGAGGAGGGAGAGGAAAATGCATGTCAGGGCGCCTCTCCTCCGCTCCTCCTCGGCCTCTCCGCTCGGCGGCTGCCTCTCGTCTCCGATCAGCTACAGCGGGACCCAGACGCGTCCTCCGCCGCATCCCCCTGGCCCCGGGCCCGCCGGGCAGACCCTCCGAGGGCCCGCCGTCTCCTCCCGCAGCAGCAGCAGCAGCAGCAGCCGCGCCGCCGCCGCAGCAGCCCCCGGCCCAAGCTCATCACCTCCCCAGCCCCCGCCCCGGTCGCCCCGGTCCCCTCGCGCGGAGGAGGGGGCAGCAGAAGGCGGCCGGACGGGGCCCTCCTCCTCGTCCTCCTCCTCCTCCTCCTCGGCCGGCGGAACGGCGGCGAGCAGCGCGCTGCGGGGGCAATGCCCGCCCCGCCGGCCGCCTCCCTCCGCTCCGCTCCTCCCTCGGCTCCCTCCGTGCCGCCACCCGCCGGGGCGTTGAGGGGGGCAGCGCCGCCCGGCCCCACAGCGGCCGCGCAACGGCCCCGCGCGGAGCGCACGCCCCATGGAACCCCCCCCGCTCATCCCGTACACCCGCTCCTCGCCCGTCCCTCAGCGCCCGGCCGGCCGGCGGTGCCCCCCCGGGGCACAGCCATCTTGGGACGCGGCCTGCCCCCCGTGAGGGAGTCGTGACGGGCACCGAAAAGGGGGTCACCGCCGGCTGGGGGGGGGGGGGGGCAAAGGTGGCACCCAGGGTGCGGGGACACGGCACCCGAAACGTTCAGTGGGGTGGAAACTGGAAAATGGCGGAGGGAAGAGAGGTTTTTGGCGTTGCCCCGAGCCCGCAGGAGGGGAGCGGGGGGTTGTGTGTGTGAGGGGACAGCCGCCTCGTTTCCCGGAGTGCACAACGTGCTCCGCCGAGCACAATGCTTTGGATGCCTGGTTTGTCAGTGCGAACGTCACTCGTGCCAAAAATAGATGTCTGAGCAGTTGCTCAGCTTGGGACGGCGTCGAAATGAACTCTCCTACCTACGCGCAACCCTTGTTCAAAATCTGTGCCGACCGCGCATGTTTTCCTGTTGGAAACAGCTGGTGGATCTGGAGACAGACCTCCCTTCATCCCCTTCCACTGAAAAAGACAGAAAAATAAACCTCCCCTTTCCCTGTGCCTAAGCAAAAAATAATTAAAAAAAAAAAAATCCATCCCTGCAGCCAGAGAGAAAGACTTTGCCTCTTCCAGTACCACAGAGACATGCATAAACAAAGACATTTCCTGTACTAGTACAGAGAAATAAACACTTTCCCTAGCCCCTCCTGTCACAGAGAAAACAATCATACCTTCTCCTGCCCACACCCACCCAATCTTTTCCCTTCACTGCAGCAGAAAGCAAGCTTTGTCTTCCTCAAAACCCCCCAGATGGACACATGCGCCCCGAATTCCCCTCCCCTTCGCTGCCAGTTGTATAAATGCTTTCTGGTGACTCCCAGTATTTTCCCGTCATTTTCACAAGCAGCGTACGCACATCAAAAGTATCTGAATAACAAACATTGTCATAATATTTGCATTTCTTGTGAGATACCTTCAACATTTAAGGAACGGTCAAGGAAAATACGCTTTTCTTGTTAGCCTAGGAAGGGGAAGGGGAAGGAAGCTTGTTCACATTCAAGCTAGATACAAAAAGCTGAAGTTGATATCAAATAATCTTTTCCTAGGGCTTGCAGGATTTCTTACTTCACTATCTTAAATGATGTGTTCTCTGACTGTCAGAGTCACAGATGGCTTCGTGCACATTCTGGGATTAGTTACACCTAAACACTGAGACAAGAGAAAGCCTGTTAAGTGTCCTGTTTCAACTCCTTTCCAGTCGGGTGCATCATTCACAATGTGCTTCCACTGTTTCTTCAAGCAATCTTGGGGTACTATGAAAAATATGTGAAAAAAAAAATGAGTCTATCATGTAACAAACAGCTTCTTAATTAAATCCGTGGGAACACATTGCATTGGTACCTGCCCAGCTATGCCCTTTCTAAAGCCGTGTGCATTTTAAGCTTTCAGCGTGAGTCTTTGAACCTTGGGCCTGTCTACATGCCTCACTTTCTCTCACTCTTTTCCCATCTGCAATCCATCCTGGCAGCTGCTATCAAGGATAGTTCTACCTGATGGAGTCTGAAGTGAAGCTCAGGATGAGGGCAAGCTCATCTTGATTCCCTCTGAATGCAATACAAGAAACTTCAATTTAAAAGCCTCTTTCATGCAGGATGTAGGTTGACAAAGAGGAGGAACATGCTAATATAGTTGTAAAATACCTTGGCTGCAAATACTGATGCCTTTAACAGCCTTCTGCAAAATCATAGTCGCAGATCTACAAAGAAAAAAAAAAAAGAAAAAAAAAAGAAAGAAAAAAAAAGGCTAAATACTCAAAAGCAAAGATTGCTTTTTTTTTGTGCCAAGTGTTATACTCAGGAATCTGAACTATGTCTCGCTGAGTGGCCACAAAACTTTCTTCTTTCTGACACTGGCCAACTGAACATATATATCAGCACTTTCCAGACCATTGCTACACATAGATGAAATCAACAGACTTCAGCTCCCAGGACAGAAATATGTATTAGACACCTGGCAGGAGAAAGTGTACAGTGCTCAGAAATCAGAGGGCAAAGTGAATTAGGGTTTTCTTGATCCATTTTCCTGCCCCTTCAGCTTTTATTACCCAAGAGTGTGAACTGACTCTTAATGACAGAAGATTGGTCTTCCCTTTCTTGCAAATAAATGTACAGTGTGTTCACGAGTGTCAGACCATTTGCAAGGGGCTTGTAAAGCAGTGTCATCAAATCACTTGTTTTTAAAAGAAATAATCTGAAGACCTTTTTTCCGGATGGGCACCCAAAAAGTCCTGCAGACTTGTAAGTGCCAGCTCAGTGGGACACAGGCAGTACTGGTTCTTCACCACAGTGGCCACCTAAGGAACGGGGGGGAACAGGTCAGCAGTTGGGGATGCAGGTGGGATCAGAAAGCTACTTGCTGCAAGGGAAAGCCAAGAAAGCGTCTGTCTTGATGAAGCTTAGGCTGGGCTATTAAAGGTATCGTCCTCCTGTGATAAACTGTACAAAGCGTTCTAGAACAAAGCTTAGCAACTATTGGTAAAAATAAAGTGGTTAAATCACAACCATCGAATGAGAGAATTAAGGTATAGTTTAAAAAAAAAAAAAGAACCAGAATAGAATAAAACATCTTATCTGTAAAACTTTGTCTAAAAGTATTTCTGCCCACATAGTACATTAAAATGCATTATTGAAGATAATACACTAGTACAGTGAGGAGAGGTACAGAGCATGCCGCGTTTTGTGAGCCATTCAGTCAGGGCTCTGCCTTGATCAGGGCTCTGCGTTGTGACTAAGACAGATAGCAATTCCAAGCAAATTGTGAGGGACCACCACGGTCGGTTTTGCCAGGCTGCCTTGGGACACAGCTCATATCTAATTGTCTTGTTAGTGCATTGCACCTCGTAAGCATCACTGTGAAATTCCCCATGTCAATCTTTTTACCTCCCCAAGGTGGATGCTAGTTAATTATACGGGACTTTGGTATGTAGTTTTAGGGCGGGAGAGTATGGCCAGTCAGTCACAAGGCATCTCTGCCACTGTGGTATTAGCAAACGCTCATGTGGTCAGCCACCAGGGAATTCCTGAGACGCCACGCATGTTCGAAGCTGAAATGATGGCTCTGGGGGCTCCCACAGTGACGGGCGCAGCGGGTGCTCAGTGCCTTGCTATGCTCTGACTGTTCGCACCTGGCACTGCAAACTATTTTGGCTTTAGATAAATGACCGGTACATAATGCAAATCCAAGGCTACTCAAAGATACGATGAGGATGGAGGAAGTGGGAAAAAAAGAGGCAAAACTGGCCTACAACACAGGAAGCAAAAATTTGGCTTATTGTTGCTTTTTGGTCATCCTCTCATGCTAAGCAGAGTTTGCATAAAAGGAGAATCTACACACACTTTCAGCATCTTTTAAAATGATCAGGGGTAAAAGCCATTTAAATATCTCTGTTTTTCCCACTGTTTTTGTGAAGCAGGACTTATATTCTGAGCTTGAAATATTAAAACACTTTGGATATGTCTCACCATCAATTAAAGATAGGTCCAAGCCTGTTCTCTCAACCAATAATCCATATTTTAAAAGTAAACCCAGTAAGAGGTTGTGTCAGGAGGTCCTGAACACAATGGGCACCAGGGTCTCATTAATGTGGATAATTTAGGCATGAGCAGGGCTGAGTGCATGCCAGTGTGGTCTTCCAGCAGACTGGACTGAGCACAGCATAGGCACTTCAGAACCAAAATACAGCAACCTACTAATGCAAGATGGGAAGCACACAGGTCAAGGCTCAGCTAACTGTCAAACATGCACTTCACTGCATGGTACACATGTAAGGTTTGCAACTCCTCCCTCTCTCTAACCTCTGTGGAAAAAAAAAAAAATCCCAGCTGAGTATCACCAATATCTTAGGATAAAATTATGTTTCAATACAATTATAAAAAAGGGGGTTATGTATTCAGAGCAAGAGTGTGGAGAATCACAGCCACAAATCAGTTCGCTACTATGTGTTCATACTGACAGGAGCATATATGAAGCTAAACTGGCTTGCTAGGCTTGGATTTTTGTTGGCCTTTATTCCAAAGCATGTTCTGTTGTGGCTAAACCTTATTCTGTGTTCAGGGATTTGCACTTTCTGCCATTTAAGAACACATAAATCACCACTTCTATTACAGTATTAAGACAACAAAGGGTGCTTTATTGGTCAGTGAAGAGACTCTGAGCTCCTATGCACCAGTCTGCAAGAATACAAGTTATTTTTTATTCTCCTGCTATTACAGCTATTTTGCAGGAGATCATCTCACAACATATTTGTATTTTAGTGCTGGTAAATCACACATCAAGGAAAATGTTTTCCCTTTTCACCAGACCATGCCAGTGTTTCTAAGCGCCTATATTATATATTTTCTGTATCATTTCTGGATTCTTTTAACATTAATATTCATTAGAACATTAGACTTATTCCTTTGTGTAAACTCCCATCATGCGTAATGGGAGGAGAAAGGTTCCTGTTTTCCTCTCGTGTACAACCGAAGCAATCGTGATGGAGTCAGTGGAGTGGCATTAATATAAAAGTAATCTCAGGGAAAAGCCTAACGGTGGCTGATTCTTTTCAGTCAGTGGCACACCCTTCAGCATGCACTCAGAAAAAAGGAACCTTGGGAACAAGAAAAGAAGGAAATATGTGTGCCGTTGGCCCTTCTGGAGTTGTCCCTTCCCACCTCATCTGTGAAGCCCCTCCGTTCCCCCAGCTATGCAAACGAGGGAGATGTGAGGAGACCAAAGACATCATTTAAAACGACTGGCTCTCTTGTCACTTGAGTGTTGGACTTTCCTGAAAAAATAACTGTTACTGCAAGATTAGCATGCAGTTGGTAATTAGGATTTCTACCGAACCATTTTGGAGAGAAACCACAAGGTTGTTAAACACCGTGTCATTCTTCGAATTCAGTTTTCTCTTCTAAGCACCTCGAAGATCAATACAGAAACTCGGTGTAATCTTGCATGTGCTCATTGTGTGGGCCACTCAGTTTCAAGCCCAGCTGCTCACACATGGGGTTAGTCCCAGCTGTCGAAACTCCGGTAACCTTTGCTCATCCAATTCTACATGTAAAACCGAAAGAGACTTAACATTAAAGAGTTTATGGGAGCCACTCACTCTCCACAGCAGCGTTTTATGGGAGCTGAGATTATAATTCCGCCAGGTGCTGAGAGGTGTCAGCTCTCCTGGGGCAGGGAGCCCAGTATCTCACAGGGCGCACTGCAACTGGGAAATTATATACCTCACTCACTCGTGATAAAGCTCATTACTATCATTAAAATCACCACTCTACAAAAGCACAAAAGTGAGACATAATTAAAAGATAATGTGTCAGAAGGACTCAGAATCAAAAAAATCCAGCCAAGTTCTTTTCCTCACCCGGGCTTTCACTGGGCAGAATTTATTAATAATAAAAGGAAAATGAATCATTAAGTTGAAGTCCCAGGGCCTGAGTGTTATATTATTAACTAGTATAATCTACTGTCAGGATTTACATGGTGACTTTGGAGTTAAACCACAAGCCACCTGCTGAAAAGCAAATTTAAGGCTACATGCTGGGAAAGAACTTTCTCATTAAAACATAATCAGGGTTTGTTAGGGCAACAAGGAAAGAACCAACCTGATGTACCGAGTTAAACCGAGCTCTCCTCAAACTGGGGACTGAAGGTAACAGAAAGCTGTGGAGAGTTCTTCAGCTCCCCAGTGCACAGGGTGCAAGTCCCACATTGACTTACTGTGGGAAGGACCGTTGTATTTATATTAGGGAGGGAAAGTTAAGAGTGAACTCCCTAACACCCCCTGCAGTACCTCACTGCTGGTCCTTTGGTGTGGAAATACCCTAAGCCGCTCAGCCTCTCATTTAGATTGCTGCCTGAATGTTTGGCGGTTGTGTGTGTACTCATACGTGAAGAGGGAGGGAAGAAAAACAGCAAATACATGACATGAAAATGGGCTGGAAGCTTTAGCTCACTGTCCTCGTTTGGAATCTCCTTCCAAAGGAATAAACAAACACGTTAACACACACGCACTTCACTGTTAATTCAGAAAAGTGCAACATAAAATCATTCTATAATTCGGAAAATTAAGTAAACAAAGGAGAATTCCTACAGGTGCTCTACAAACAGAGAAAAAGAAAAAGGGCCCAAGAGAGCCCTTCAGTATGTGTGCTGCTTTCCTAGTGAAATTAATCCCAGTGATTTCAAAAGGAGCACTCACATACAGTTCCACCTGTGATTAGGATCCAGGCTTTAATTCATGGAACAAATTATTTTCTTACCTCTCATTTTAATTTTAATTTGCAGGAAGGTAGAACTTGCTAACTACAGGTAAATCCTTATAAACTGAGATTTAGTTATGTACAAAATGGGTAACATAAAGCATTTGGGGCTACCTCTAGTGAGTGCCTAGCTCATAAAAGGACATCACATACAGCAGAAGGATAGATGCCAACATTCATTCCAGCACTTGGAAGACTGTGCTGTGAAGTGGTGTCAAAGCAGACAGACACAAACCACAGATAACTGGATAGCCCTGATTTTTCACTCTCCAACCTGCACAAGCTGGCCAGCTCAAGAACATCTCCTGGAGATGGCATCTGCTTATTCTTTCAAGAAAAAAATGTCACTGTCATCGTAGAGTCCCCTTCTGTACAGTGAGCTAATGGCAAAAGAACTCATTTGGGAAAGCTCATTTGGGTGCCTCTCCATCCTTCAGCCCCTGAAGGTGTGCAACACACTACAAGCTACAGCATCTGCAGAGAAGATTCATAACTCACTGGGACAGAGTTACAGAGCTGAAATTAAAGAAGTAAAGAAGAAAAGACTATTACTGTGCGGTTAGAGAGGGGAAATCTTTAAAGCACTTTTTTTGAATGTTGCATACAGCACAGTCACGTTCTGTCTCCCCAGTCAGGCAATGTGCAGGCTTTGTCTGGGTTTAGAAACAGAGCGAGTACTTTCACATAGAGGTCAACTTCAGTTTGTAAAGCCTAATGATCTACTTCTGTAAACAGAAAACACACTGAAAAACAGGCAATAAATACCTAAGAGACAGGAAAGGAAGTCAGAATGCAGTAGGAAATACATGAAAAATATTATGGAGAGCAACACAGAGTAAAGAGGATGAAGCTAAGAAGCAAAAACATAATCTCTTTTATTATTATTTATTTATTTTCTGGCATTAGCTTCCTGATAGCATGACCTTTGTCTTTTTCTCTCTCTCCATTCAATGCTGTGTCCACTTATGCTCTCCTGTTTTAAGTCAACATTTTGCCTACTACTTCTTTTTGCCCGTTTGCTCTCTTAGCATTGTTTTTCAGTCAGTGGGGAGGCTGCAGATGGACCCAGCCCTGGTTGTCCACACCTCCTGGCTGGGGCTGTCCATCCCCCAGCAAACCGTGCCACCACAGGGCTGCTCCTGTGGCTGAAGATTGGAGTCCTGCTCTCTGGGGGGCATCAGCTTCCTTTCTGGAAGTGTGAGAGGGCGACTGGGCATGTTTGGTGGGCTTAAGTGCGCCCAGGACTTGCCTGAATGGAAATAGGTCACCGTTCCCTGTTTCTTTTCTGCAGGCTCTGTGCTAGTCCTACCCCCGCAGCTGCAGAATTTGTGTCTGGGGCACTTACCCCAGCAGAGCAGCTGTGACAGAAGGAAGCCTAGGGAATGGGCTAGTGGCAGCATGGGGGTGAGAGAACTGGGGCCCTGACAGGTAAATTAAATAATAATAATAATAATAATAAAGTTTTTTTTTTTTTTTTTAATGAATGGACTTCTTGAAATTTCATTAGTTTCAAGACAATCATTTTTTGTGAAATCCATATTTGATTTTACCCCATTTTCCATTTACTTCTAGGTCCTCCCTTCCCCCCTAGTCCATACATTTATCCAGACTTCAGTTACAGCAGTAAATTCTTCTCATGCACTCAGGTCCTCCTCAGCTATGCTTTTGTCATGGAGGACTATAAATCAATCATGCCAGGTGTTTGTGGTTGCAGCAACATCATTGCACTTAGCTTTCTGTATAAGATTTTCACCTTGCTCACCTCCAGTTGTTCAGTGGCTTCTTGTCACTGTGAGATAACCTGTGTAGCATGATGGTCTCCACTCCTGGGAAGTGCTTTATTGCAAGCTGAGAAAAATTCCAAGCTTCTGAAGGTGGCGGCACCTTGAAATGGCATGGCTGAAGGAACCAGTTCCTTAACCACTAGATACATAAAGATTCATTTGGGCAGCAAAAAGATGCTGTGGATACTGAAAATAAATGTATATCTTCTTCTGGCAGTTTTAATGGGGTGTCAGACTGGTTGCTGTAGCTAAAATGGAGTTTCAAGGGTATGTGCTAAATGGTCTGTTTCTCAGAGGTTACACTGGACTCGTGTGATGTGAAGTCACAGCTCAGGTCTAGCAGAGACAAATTCAGTGAACTAGGAAGTGCCACTGAACATAACAGAGAAGCAATATATATAGCCAAAAAGGTAGGGTTTTTTGTTGTTGTTGTTTTTGTTTTTGTTTTTGTTTTTTTCCATAGCAAATGCTTTTTATTGCTCAGGCTTTTTAGTGAAGTAATTCAGTATTAATATGTGCTGCTACCTCTTTTTTTTTTTTTTTTTTGTGCATGAGAGAGAAAATGTCTCTGTTGGCAAACTGCCAGAACTACAGGAAGCAAACCAGAGGGCCAGAGGCACAAGGGCTGATGAAGAATAGACCACACTCCTTCCAAGGATAGCTGATTTATTGTTCTTCTCTCCCTATACATATATATCATTTTCCTCTTTTGGCCTTTAGCCAAATTTGTAGTTGCTGCTTCCAAGACTTTGAGTGGAAAGTCCACACTTCTCCACAGCTTCTCCCAAATCCTGGAAGGATGTAAAATCTTTTGGTCTATTCTCTAGAGTATTCACAAGGCATTCAGTTCAAAAGGGATTTTTCTTTTCAAGCCGAAGGTATGAGTACAAGAAGTACACATGGAGGAAAATCATTGCTTCATATGTGTATGTATTTATTTTGTAAATGGAAAGATAAATGATCAAAACATGTTGATTCCTTGAGAAGATAAGGCTTTTGAGTAAATATTCATATATTGTAGCATTAGGTGAGCTGTAACAGCATCAACTATATGTAACAGATCCCACATGCTCACTTCTAGGGAGCTGAAAGCAGTGGAGAGGAAATTGAGAAGAAGTCCATTGATAGTGTGCATCATTGTGTTGGCAGATGATCAGTAAACCCTGGGGGGAAAGAGGCATGACACCTGACTGCTCCATGCCCTTTACAGAGAAAGACAAATTCTTAGAAGTTTGCTTTGCCGACAACCATGGAGAGAGAAAGAAACTTCCTCTGTTTAGTTTGAATTATCCTCATGAGAATTTGAACATTTTCTTTGCTCCCACGGAGCAAAATCCTCCAAAATCTACATGAGAGGATAACTGAAGGATCAACAGAATATCACAGCCATGAAACATGACCATCTTTGAACACACCTCCAGTTGAGAAGAAACATTTTCTTGAGAAAGAAAAAAAATGTTGACCTCAAGCAAGCCAGTCTCCCACAAGGAGGCCTTTTCATTTCCCGTCTTCCCCTAGCACCGTGATGTGAAGTCTTTGAAATGACAGTAGCTGCAAAATAATAAAGAACCAGTACAGGGGCTCGGGCAGACAACGTGCACTAGGGACACACTGCAGCTGTGAGGAAGACATCAACTTATAAAACAACACCCAATGCAGCACCTCTGCAGCACATGGAAGAAGACAGGGATAATTCTCAAAAACCCAGCCGTCTACAATCTATGCAGCAAGGATGTCTATCAGTTGCATAAACATCATTCGTACAACTCACTGATTAAAACAAGGTTGTCTTAGCCATTAATCTACAACCATAAAGCATCCTACAGTTAGAACAGGTACCTCACTAAACTCTGAACATCACATGCTTGTTCTCACACATTGCCCTATCTTCTGATTATTGTATATTTTAATGACAGAGTAACACCGAGGTCCAGTTTTCTTTAAAAGCAGATTTAGAATATGACAACTTCTACTTCTGAAAGTAGATTGCTTTAGACACCTCTGGGCCTTGCTGTAAACATAAATCACCCATGCAGTATGCTTGTCAGGTTAGTCCAGACATGTCATACAAGAGTTGTTTCTTGGTGGTGGTGTTGGGTTGTTTTGTTTTGTTTTGTTTTGTTTTTCCACGCAGATATAAGCAAACTTTCTGTAGAAACTTGAAAACCAACCAGACTACTGTCATCTTTAGCTGAGAGGAAGCAACAGAAGCACTGTGCTTAAGCCCTTCTTTCCCATATGGCTCGTAAAATGTCAGGACTGCCATTTTATTACCCTGAAGAGACTTTTGGGGGGTAATTTCCATTTTGATACAGATCCCAGGGAAGTAGATGGAACATCCTGACACTGCTTTGCAAACAGCAGAAGAAAGACCTGGTGTAAGACTGACTCATAAGTACCAGGCATTATGGAAAACACAGAATCCTCCACACCCCAAGTGGGAATGCTCAGTATCAGCACAATCCTGGTAGATCTTTAAACAAATGTGGTCTTCATCGAGCTCTCATTAGGAAATTTTACTTTGTTATGCTGCTTCCAGTGATATTACACAAGATCAACAGAATTACTTTCTAATATCTGCATCTTCAAGTTTTGTTTCAAATCAGTGATGTGATGTCCATTGGTTCATTGGTTCATAGCTCATGTAGCCTGTGCTGGGAAAAAAAAATGTATTGTATCTTTAAGGGTTGCATGTTTCCTTTGAGACTGACACTAATTTCTGCAGTGCCCTGGGCAAGAATAACATGAGCTCTGCAAGCCTCCATGGGGCTCCATCCTCTGCAGTGCTGTGGAGACAGCATCTTTGCACATTCATGACAAGCCCTAACCTTTCCTCCTGCCCTCAGCTGTCTGTGACTTTGCCCCCTCAGGCTGTGATTGCCCCATCTTTTCATTTTTGAGGCTTTGCAGTCTTTGATGCTGTTATAAACAGTGCTGGAAGCCAGGAGCAGGGAAAGGATGTGGTAAAGAGGAGGATGTGATGAGATTGAGAGGGAAACTGGGGAATTCAGTGTCTGCCACAGCCTGCCGGTGCCAAGTCAATGCACAGTGTGGATGGGGTGCTGAGGACTGACGTAGATGGACATGTTTGTGGAGCAGAGCCCTGGGAACAGGGGGCTCTGTGGGTAAACTGACGGCACACTACTGTTAAGGTTTCTTATTCTGTTTAGTAATAGCAAGGAATCTTTGTTGGTTCCTGCAGAGTTTTTCAGAACATATGGAGTACCCTCTTCATATGCAGCATCAAAGAATCTGGCAGGCACAAACAACTTCAAAAAGAAATGATGACCTTGACTGCACAAGAATGGCTTGATATAAACACTACAGGCTGTAAGAATGGGCCCGTGAGGCTCATTCTCAGTTTTGAGGTGAAGGGAATTAACTACTTGGATCTCCAGGAACCTCCCGTCGCACACAAGCGACAAACAAAGCTGACAGCTCTGTTTGGTAAGGTTTTGTCTTCCTGTAGGTTTCATCTTTCTAGCCAATCTGTCAAAAAGACTCAAAATGTACATATATAACAAGATGTTAAAGGAGAGACAGATATAGCTGTAGACAAGAATTAGTCAAGGCTGCACTACCTGCTGACTCTGATCTCCTCCGTTACCACTTCGTTCACCTTGCTAGCTCTCCTAAACAATGCTCTTTTATCAGAGTCCCGTCCTTGTTCTGTATTTGAAGATCAGCTGTGATATCCTCAGTGTAACCAATCTATCAGCTGGATCTAGATTACCCATTCTATTTTCAGCCCACAGGCATTTTTCTTGTTAGACAGCTGAAGAGCAGCTTCCAAATCTAGTCTGCCCCTTCAAAGTTCACCTTGTACAACAGCATCTCAACTGCAAGCGAGAGAAAAGGATAGGAGAAAACGCAGCTATTGTCAGAAAAGGAGACAACTGCAAAAGTGGGTCATGAGCATATTCTACAGCAGAAGTTCTACATCTCAGAAATGGGTCAAAATGTAAATTATCCCAGAACTCTCAGCATCTACCTGGGACAAGTACCTATCTGCACCCTGTTTTCAAAGCTGCTTTAACGTGCAGATTACCAGATTTTAAGTCCAGATGGCTTTATGGTGATCTCCCCATCTGAAATCCCACGTGTTACAGGCCTTAGGATTCAGTAAAACAAAATCTTTCTTTAGATCCCATGCCAGTGATTGAAATGGAGCATATCTTTAAAAAAAGTAATAATAATTTGCTTTTCCAGTAGGGGAGAATTCATCATCAGCCCTGTGTGTTGTACTTCAATGATCATCCCCACTGCTACAACATTTTGATTTTATTTCTAGTCTGAATTTGTCTCGCTTCAACATCCAGAAATTAGTTCTTGTCTGAAGCATTTTGTGCCTGTTTTGAGTGCCCTCTGCTACCAAATTACAGCTCTCCCCAGACCAGACCAAAGGCCTGGTCTCCCCACATATACATCTCAAATATCATTTACGTGTGGTCAGTGGGTAGAAAGCAAGTTTTACAATGTAGAAATTCATTAAAAATAATACAAATTTCAAGATTAATTAATACAGTATTGCAGAATATATGTGCAGAATATATATGCAGAAAAAAAGCAAAATCACCAACCCAAAAACCTCATTAAATTTACCTTACAGCTGGCTTATATTTCACCATCCATAGCACAAAATAAATATGTAATTCAGAAATTAACAATAGAGACACAAATCTTGCCTCCCAGAACCATTTATTTCTGAGCATAACCTCATTTATTTTTGTAACCCTTTCCTTGATTTCAAAATAAATGTATGATATTGTAGCTAATTACATCCTGATATCAGAGCTAATTTACCTTCCCTTTACATGTAGCATGATTTATCTGGAGAAGACTGTTTTGTTCAGATAAAGTTATGGTCAAAGTGGTAATAATATTCTGCATATTTACCATGTTTCCCCTGCAACATGGAGCCAACTAATTGCGTTCTGTGCTTTACATTTGTCAGGTCTGATTCCATTACATTTTACTTTGTCAGGGGTAGTCTAGCTCCTAATGACACCAGCACCAGAGGTTTTAGGCAATGCATTAAAATACTGCCAGTGGAGAGGAGAAGCACTTTGCAGCCTCTCTCAGAGGCCAAAACAGGTACAGAAAATAAAAGATGGAGGAAAACCAGGCTCGGTGAGATTATTCATGCGACTGTGCTAATGGAACTGGATCTTTCAAAGTGCCTTTGGATTCTTTTGGATGAAGTGAGCTATACACAGGTAAACATAACTTACTAGTATGGAATTGATTTGTTTTTCTTGATGACTCCAAAAGACTACTGGCAACACAACAGTAAATTAAAAAGTGAATAAATTCACTTGGCTGATGTTCAGGGCTGAGCAGTGAAAAATATGTAAGTTTCATATTGCCCAGGCTAGAGTTTAGATGTACTTTTCTTTAAATCACTGCTTACCTGACCAGTGAAATGAAATCCATGTTTATACAAAATAAAATAACATTTTAATATCTAGTTTACATTAGATTTACTGTATAACAGCCACACTACAAAGCTATTGAGAGTAATGGCATACAAATGTGCAATGTACGTGGTGTAACTGTACATAATTGGGTGACGTGTGTTCAAAAAATTCCAGGCAAAAAGAGCAAAGCAAATCTTTCCAAACAGCACAGGGCCCACGATAACATAAGTCAAAACACACTTATCTAGATAATACATCTTTGTGTTGTTGTTGTTGGGGGGGGGAGGTGGTTATTTATTTATTTATCTTTATTTTTTATTTATTTATTTTTTCCATTTCTCTTGGAGAAATCTATATAACACCAAGGCAGTTTTAGGTAAAAGTACAAGGATACATGGAAAAATCTATAGGATTATATAAGCTAAAAACAATTAAAAGGGACAACAGCAACAAAAAGAGCAAATACTTCCTCTTCTATGCTTCCAGAAGCATTCTTTTAATGCAGAATGAAAGTGGAAATTCAAAGCCATGTGCTCCACAGGTGAAAACTAGATCGATTAACACACCAGCGTTGTTTGCCAATGTTTGTGGACATGAATGGGACCAGACAAGGTACACTGAGGCCACCTCATGGGACTTCACGCAAGTGTGGCAGTGAGGAAGAACCTTGCAGAGGCTATATTCATTATTTATGACATTCAGACCACTCTTCACAGCCAGGAGAGAGGTTAATATGAATGAGAGTTGGAATTGCAAGTACCCACAGGCAAACTAAGGAAACGTGAATAGAAATAAGATACGTGAAGAAGAGAATCTGGTGTGCCTAATCCCAAAATTACAAATGTGTTTCACAGCAGGTAGTTATGAATTAATGATGTGCTATTGGCTATTCAGGTGCATTATCCTGAAATAACACGGAAATGAGAGAATACAGCCCAGTGTCCGGATTGCTTGGGCTTTTTCTCTTCATCTGCATCAAGGGGCCAGGCATCAGCAGACCCCAGGTGCTGAAAGGCCCCAACAGCTGCCAGAGCTCGTCTCACCTTGGGGCACAGGCGGCAGCAGGAACAGAGCATGATGCTCACTAACATGCCAGAAGAGGATCTTGCCACATGAGAGGAAGATCTAGACGTCTCCCAAGTGAGTCTCCTGCTTGTTCTCAGAAGGTCTGAGTGTTTCTGATTGAGCCTGGCCAAGCTTGGCAGGGAAAGGGCATGGCTGTCCAGCCCTCACGGGGGCACAGAAAGTCCCTGGGGATGTGCTTCTGGGTTGCAGACCAAAACATAGCTGGGAACTTCAGTCTTGAGGTGCACAGCTTGAAAAGCCTTGTTTTATAACAGTGCATACGGCAGACCTTCTGATATGAATGTCTCCAGATAGGAAGCTCAAGCTGGGGGCACACCAAGGCAGCCATCCTCGTTATCCATAGACACATAAAAGATGCACAACTGCTTTTACTTTATTTTATGACATGTAGCAGCTTCCCCTCTAGTGCACATAGTGTTGGGCTCTGATGGCTGGTATTCGGGTAAATAAATATATGTTCAGCACTTCTGACTTTTTGTCTCTTGGGGTTGGGTAGGAAGATCAGAAGTTCTGCTTAGCATTAGGTTACTCCTAGGGGCTTTGGCCCAGCACACTTGTAAATAAACCATGGAAGCAGTGGATACAGTGTGGACCTAAAATTACAGGCACGTAGGATAGACATCAGAATATTGCACTTCAACATGGGGAAGATCTTGAAGGCACACTAATGATAGTAATGACTACCAAGGAAATCTCATCCATTCTGTGCATTATTAAATGTGTTCAGTAACTACAAACCAGGCAAAGAATAAAATCTGTCTGAAGAACCTATCACAGCTACAGATACAGAAATGATGGTTGAGCTTCAAGTTATGGCTATCAAATCTGAAAGGAGAGTTTCTTCTCAGAAGTTCTGACTGGGACTGCTTTTCCTTGGATCTTCTGTTGCCAAAGCCTGTCTAAGAGGAGAGCACAAAGTGGCACAGCTCCAAGCACCGGCATGACTGGCTGGAACACGGTACTAGGTTTGTTGTTGGAAAGAACCTGCTTGGATAGTAAGTAAAATCAGTTGTATAATGCAAAATGTTTGGTACCACTCATTATGAATTGTTGGGTGGAAGCATTTAAAAATTCACCCTTGTGACTTTATGCAGCCACTTTCTAGGACTGGCCACAGTTACAGGCTACGGTGGATAACATCTAGTAATTCTTCTTCAGGAAATCATTTTATTTTTATTGTTTCTGGGTTGCTGAACAACACCGCAAAATTCTGTGTGAAGGATATCCTGTATCTTCCTGATACAGAAGCAGGGAAGCTGGGGTTTTAGTCATCAGGAGCAGTAGTGCTGTCTGCTAACATTCACCATCTTAGAGTTCAGTTCACATTATAAATTAAGCTTCTGTTTTTCTTCCCTTGTCAAGGAAGAGACATAAGCTCCTCTAGAAAACCTCTCCAGTGCATAAGACTGTTTTTTTGCAGTCATATCTCCAGAGATTCAATAAGCTACAAAGACGTAACTTTCCTTGGAGTGAACAGCCTATACTATTTCCACTGTCTACAGTCAGCTCAGCAAGTGTAATGAACCAGGGAATTTCAAAGAGCAGTCTGAAGTAAAAGGTTGGTTTCATTTTGTTTAGGACAGGGGTATCTTCCTTCTTGTGCTTCATGGCTGACACAAACTAGATTGTCTGCAAATCAAAAACATTTCCAAATATAGCTCTCCTCTTGGCTTGGAGGTTGCTTGTGACACGAGAACATGGCACGGCTTCCAGCACTATTTCAATGACATAATGAAATGTCTCCCAGCTGAAAAGTTACTCACAGGATTAAATCTCCAAGATTAGAACAAGTTTAGCAACGCTTTTTCTAGGACAAAACAGTTCTTAGTATGCAGCCCTGATAAAACTGTATAGTTTTAAAATCAATGGTTTTCAGTAAGCTAGCTTGGGAGTTTGATAACATGGTGTATATTTAGCTGGATATATATATATTTTTTTTCAGTAAAGCTGCCAGTTTGTTCATTAGCCCTGCAGTGGTTTGTTAAAACTTTAACTTTCTATTTTTGTGCATGAAGTTTCTGAAGATTGTTTTCTCTCTCATCTGTGTTTTTCAGGCTAGGCATATTGCATCTAAAGTTTGAGGTAGGTTTTCTGGGGCATGTTATCTGGGACATTTTGTTTCATTTACAATTACAGTCCTATTATCTTTGTGAAATATAAATACTTGTAACAATTCTGTATACGTAAGCACAAAGGTATCAGCCATTTCCCTGTTATAATCTTAATTTTGTAAAAGACAGTTCTCCAGGCTGCTTAGCCTGTGCTCAATATATAAATGTGCTCCCATTGTGGGCAGCTATACACATTCAACACCTCTATGCACGGCCTCCAAGCATAGAGCAGTTACTGCTTCAGAGCAGCTGGTCATGCATGATTATAAGCAGATACAGTTCTACTTTCATCCTGTCTTCCGTCTTGATGGATCTGTCCTCTGCTGAAAATGAGTAACACGGCTTCATGACAATTCAAGTGTCATCACACCGTGTTAACAAGGACTTCGGATCAGCATCAGGAGGAAACGTGTTGACACCCTGTTTACAACCCTCCTCTGCTGACGTCAAGAACTGACTCTCCTTTCACTCACACCTATTTTACACTGGTGTAATTCCACTGATTTTACAGACGCTTTTCCTTGGTAGCCATCTGAGAAGCAAGGCAGACTCTGAATATTCACCAGATCTACTTATTCTGGGGTTGCATGTTTGTTTAAGATCCTAGACCTGCAGAACGTTTGAATGACTCCATGCATAGTTGTTTTAAATGTACAAGTATAAAGCATAATAGTGTAGATTTTAGGGTAAAAAAAATGTTTTAAATGTACAGGTGTAACCAAAATAAAGTATAATATTCATGTGAGCCATTGTTTTTTGCATCCCTGAGTGCCTGGAATTACCAGTTTGGCCTGACCTTGAGATATCAGCTAGTGATTTGAATTTTAAGCCCCTGATATGACACTCTTAGATTGAGACTTGAGATTTTTTTCTCAGCATTTAAAAATTACTCTACTTTTAATACTCTATAAATCACTATCCTCTGTAAAACTCTATAAATCACAAAAATATTGACTCTATGGGATCATGCCAGCTCCTCTGTTTCTTTCTCTGGTGTCACTTCTATCACAGTCTCTGGCCTCAGAGGCTTCAGCATCCATCAAGACATCCCCACTACCTGTTAACCATGTGCTTATGGTCTTCGACTTGCCAGCTCATCCCAGGCAGATGGGTGGTACAACTGCCTTAGGTACCGCTCCCACTCAGTTTTTGGGGTTTCTGCCTTTTGTCTTTCAAACATTGTGTTCTCCGGTCACAGAAATCTCTGACTTCACCGCTGTAAGTGTCCCCCTCTCTATCTTACATTGACTTTCCACATTCCCTCTGCTTTTCTCACACCTTCTTCACTCCTCTTCCTTCATCACATCTGTTCCTCTCTACATTTCTACCCTCCTCCTTTTTTACCACAGCCATCCATGTTGTTGCTGCACTGTGGCTCTGGAGAGAAAACGACAACGCTCCCCGTTACCCCACTCCTCCCCACGGGATTTGCCTCATTCTGCTAACAAAAATAAATCAGGGAGGAGGGAAAGGTGGGCAGCTGAACTGTAATCTTCACTAGCAGGAGTTCATTGGCCTCAGCTTTTCTGTACTGTAATAGCTCTATTATCCTTGTCTGACTCATACAAACCATGCGTGTTAATATCATCTTCCTTGCACGTCTTGCCAACCCCGTCATCCCTCAGTACGATCCCTGCTAGGGATTTCCCTCTCCTTTCTTTCCAGTATGTTAAAGCTCCTTGATTTTGCCATCATGTATAGATGTGTATATCTGTATTTATATGTGTGTGTTCTACTTCCCTGTGCTCATGTGCACGTATACGCTCGCACGTGGAAACCACCGCAGTCCCCGTTCTCTCTCGTTTGCTTCCACAGGACATGCTTGCTTGAGTTGTTGGCAGGACACTCCGGTTTAATCTGCCTGTGTCAAATCTTTACTGGAGGAAAATTACACTTTTGCATGTGAGTATGTGTGTTTGCATTGTACGGACTTGGCTGAGGCATTTTTTTCCAAACGCCTTCCACGTCATATCTCTCTCTCTCAGTTCTTACATTGAGTCAAGGTTTGGCTTTTCATACCTGTGGGCAGCCCAGTGAGGCTCCAAACCCTACTGGTGCTGGCAAGATAAATTTTAATAGTAAGTTATTCTTTAAAATATCGACTTCAAGCAAAAATAATGCAGATGCTTCTGGGGTCCCAGGCTTTTCAGAACACTCGCTATGCAGTGGAAAAGGAGACCAGCTGAATATACTACAAGTGTGTTAAATGCAGCTTTAAGATTGTTGTGCCTTGGCCAATGTGCTGTAATTTTTCACAGGCATTGCTGTGCTGTGGGAAAGAAGGGGGAACACAGATGAGCATTTCTTTGTGCAGGAGGCTGGGTGTTTCTCAGCAGCTCTGTCCTTTAGGCTGCTCGCTCACAAGCTTGACTCCTTGCCTGAGGCTGGCAAGAGGCAAGTCTCCTTCTCTTGCATTTCTTTCTTTCTCTCTCCCACATGTCCACAAACCCACGGAGGAACTCCACCCCTGCATTCTCACGCTTCTTAATGCGACTATAAACAGCACCTTAGTCTCTGCCAAATCGAGTTATCTGCATAGGTCATTTCAACTTAACTTTTGTGCCAATCCCATTTTAATTCAGCCTGAATACTGGCAACAACCTCTTCCTTTCCCTGGATTGCAGGAATGCTGCCCAAAAAGTATCTGCTATTTCAGAAACAAGAAATGACTTAATGTTAGAATGCCGATCTCTAAAGGGATGACTGCACTGGGGAAACAGCTTGTGTTTTTCCCTTGGCTGCACAATCTTGAGATTTGTCTCCACTGGATCTTAATTCACGAGCATCAAGGTTTCCGTACAAAATCCCTTGTGAAGAAACAATTGATATCATGATCACTATCACTTTTCACTGGCCAAAATCCCAAAGCAGACTAGAACTTGCCCAAGATTACTTATTAGGAGCCTATACCACAACTCTTCTAGCCAGAAGAAGAAATGCAAATCTATTCAAAACCAAATCAGCTCTCTTAACCTAGAACATGCAGATACGACCCCCTCATAACTGATGATTTCCCATATCTTCAAAAAAGCCACAATGAATAAATTGACTTATTCCTGTTGCCTCCAAAGCAGCCCTGTCATCAGAACAGACACTCCCTTTTGGCAACAGGGGTGCATTTTGTTACAGCTTGATAACTGGGATGTAGTTCTGCCCTCTTAAAACACAAGAACCAGGGAGCCCAGGATAATAAGCAACTGTATATCTGACCTCCAAACTAGCCCATGCACCAAATGGTGCACCTTGATCATACCACTGAGATACTCCACTATTCTGCTCCTTTCTCCTTACCTGCTCACGTTCCTCAGCTGTTTTCCTTCTGCACCTGCCATCTCTATTCCAAGTCAGCTGCCAGTCATGAGGGCCCTTTTGTCTGGCTGTCCCTACAAAAGTCCCTGGGGCTTTGTTACAGCTATCACACCAAGAGCCCAACCCAGATGGCTACTAGCCTCTCATTTTATATCCAGTCCACTGCTGTAAATAATTAAAGGAGAATCCACGAACAGAAATCAGCAATAGTTCAGATCACCTTTTCACCAATGCTTCTAAAGGTTTTCAAATAATTAGGAGCCACACCTTGTACCTATAGTAATTTATACAATCAGTTATCCTTTGCCATTTCTCTGTCTGCTCCACCTTTGCCACATACTCTCCTCCTTCACAATTTTTTTAAAAAGCCCCAGGATGGGGAAAATGATACCTGTTCATTTTTGTTGTTGCTGTTTATTTTGTATGCAATCTGAAGCAGGGGATCCTGGTTAAGATCAAGGCTTTTGCCCATACAGTGCAAGTAAGTCAGATAACGCACTACTGCTGATAATAAAGAACACAATACTGAAACCAGACCGTGGTGCTATCTGGATGATATTTTGGATGCTTCTGTTTTCAAGTATGAACAATCTGAAGGTACCAGACAATTGCAAGATAATAATATATGGTCATGAAGGGAAATTACAGAACTCTAATAAAACAGTCTTTCCAGGAATCTTTATGGCATGAAGGACTCAAGGTTCAAAGACGGTCCATGGCCAGGAGATGAACTCTTTGTACTGCAGACAGAAAAGCACCATGTGTCCTCTGCAGGAGGCCCTTGCCATGGGAAAGGTCAGCAGAAACACTGCACATGGATTGTCACTGACAAAGAAAACGATGTACATTTGGATTTTTTCAGGGCTTAAATATAGAACGTCTTAGATGTGCTTCATTGTTGGACCCTGGCAGGCTGCTTCAGATAGAAGCTGCCAGTGTGGCCTCTTGTGAACTCGCTGGCCAGCCATCCCGCACTCCTTGCACTCTTGAAGGCATGCAAGAAGACAGGGAGCCTCAGGTGTTAAGTTTAGCTTCAAGACAGATGTCCAAGGTTCCTAGTTCAAATCATTGATGTAACGTTATATTTCAACAAACTACCGAAAACTGGGACACCGTGCAGATTAGAGAGCTACGTGTTAGACTGCTGGAATACAGTGTTGATGCTTTGGCAGTACCCTGAGGAGGGTAAAATGCAAGGAAAATTAAGAGATCACTTGTTAAAGTGGCTGATTCAATTAATACCAGTGACAGAGTACAAAAACTCCCACTGGAAAAGGAAAATGTGAGATTAGAAAGTAATTGGGTAATCTAGGTGTGTGCAGATTGGCTGCACCTGGCGAAATCCACCCAGCATGCTGAAGGATGTGGCTGAGATGATACTAAAGCTGTTTTCTTTCATTGTGAAAGAACTGTGGCTGAGCAGTGAACTTCCACGACACTGAAAGGGGGCAAGCCTGCTGCCTACTCAATAGAGACAGCAAGTCACCAGACAGGAAAAATGAACAATCAGACCATTTGTGGCCATCCCAAAGAACACAAAACTGTAACAACTGAGGTAGAGTTGAAAAAAATCTGATCTCATCCAGCCCAAACAACCTAATTTCACATGACGAGAAGCGGTCAGATTACTGCTGTTTCTCAAGTTGCTGTCAGCAGAGGTGAGTGGCATATGCTTGAGCCACCCCATTTGCAAAGCTAGCCTATGCCTATAAGGAAAGGTACTAGTAGTTATATTTTTCCTCGCAATTTGTAGGAGGTAAAAGGGACACAGAGAAAAGCTGGTTTTGTTTTGTTTTGTTCCTTTTAGTTTAGAGAACAGAGGATTTTCCATCAGTTGCAGCAAAGAGAAAAGGAATAACCTGATCTCCACATGTACTATTAAAAAGATAAGAATAGACACATCTCACTGTAGTTAGAGCTGATCTCTGGTGCCTGTGCTGTAATGAATAAGGCTGAAGGAAGAGGAATTGAGCACAGTGTAATGCCTGGGGGACGCAGCTCACTACCAGATAAGCACTGAGCTCTCTGGATGCACCGGTAGCCTCCGTGCACATTCAGCAAATGTTGCTTTAGAAAACTCTCCCTGCCTGCTGCACAAGTGCTGCTGGCACGACAGGGCAGTGGGCTGGAAGCTCGATGTTCTCACCGTGCACCTTCAGCATCAGCATCTTTAGGAAGTTTTGTTGAGCCAACACTACTAATGGGCAACCTCCCTCGTAAAGAATACAGCCAAGGCAGCTGTAGAGACTGAGCGAGCAATTTGTTTAGTCTGGTACCGATGTTTCCCTCCTATTATGAAAAACTTTCCTCTCCCCCCAAGTTTAGCGTATTGTTTTCTACGGAGCTACAGGCTCAGCTGGAGGCAGGAGCTCAGGCAGGGGATGACGCTGTCCTCTGGGGGACCAGCGTAACAGGGAAATGTGTGTGGCAAAACTTGACCTTTTGCATCTACCCTCTATTTTGCTCAGCAAATCTCTGTAAAATCAAATCCACTCTACAGGATTAGCTGGAAACTGTCTCTAGAGCTGACGAAGTCGAGCGTCTCGCAGGAAATTCCAGCTGAGAACCGTGCAAGTTCTTTCCTATTAGTTTCAACTGGAAATCAGATTGTAAAACAAGAGTAATCCATTTAAAATTAGTCTTTGCAGATTGGTCTTCCAGCAGAAAATAATGGTAGTAACTGTAATCCCCAGAGACCAGCAAAGGTTCCTGCAGAGCCTATTGAAATTTCCATTAAGCAGATGACAATTGTCCTGAATTAGCCGTCTCTGTTTTAGGCAGGGAGAAGCTCTTTTTACAGGTACAGCCCTATCAATTACCAAGCAGATCATTCAAAAAGCGGGGTTGGTGGCTGGCGTTTAGGTGAGAAGTGGTGCTAAGCAAGCTGGATAGAAGCGCTTTATAGAGGGGAAATTGAAAATACAGGCTGCACCAAGGGGAAAACCTGAAACAGGCAGCTGTAATCAGCAACGGGCAGGAATAATGACTTGTAGAGAGGTGGGAGATGCCAAGGAGCACGTTAATTTTCCATTGCTTGAAGTGTACCTGCTATAAGACAGCTTCAGTAACCCCTTCTGACCCTTACATGCTCCCAGGTAACAGCGACCTTTCCCCACCGAGCTCATTCACTGCTTTAGACATCATTCCCTTCTTCTCACCTTCTGCCTTTCAAATTGTTTTCAAAAGGTTTCCCTGAAGGGTGCTCGATCTGTCAGTGTCGTGTGTGTTATCCATAGGGAATACCAGAGTGCAAACAGCTGCTTCTGCTCGCGGTATGCTCCTCTCTTCAGGCCTGCTGCCGATGACCTCTACAGTACATGTGTTGAAATCTAAAATATTTATACATTGGGGTGACACTGTTCTTCTAATTAGTGCAAATGATGTTCCGTGTCTTTCATATCATCTCCTCTGAGACAGCATATGTGATCAGCTGTAGTAATAAATTTGTTCTCGCTCCTTCTGCCATGCTTAAAGCTGGCTTTATTCTTGCCTGAAAACCCTTCCATTTAGCACTGTCACATTTACTGAGTATCTCAGAGTAAAACTTGATCATGTTCTCTCCAGGGAACCAAGTAAATGTCTTTATAATAAGAGTGTTGCTAAAGCGCGAGGAATAGTATACTACCCACAATGCTGTTAAGGTTGAAGACGTGCTGTTGAGTTTATTTAGGATGCCACATCTCAGATGCTGTTCCTCCAAGTGATCCGTATGACAGTGGGCAGGACGGTTGGAAATGAAAGCAAAATAAGTGATTGCATTAAGGCTTATGCTCTGGAAGGAGCTCAAAGCTCTGCACCGATTTGGCGTTTCATGAGCTTGAGCTTTCTCTTTGGCTCTTACCCAGGATCTGGCTGAACTCTCTCACTCCTGGCAGCCTGGAGCAATGCTCTTCCTTGGGCCCCTGCAAACTCTGTGATCGACCCTGAATAAAATGTGAATGTGCTTAACACTGCCAGGTGTCATGGGTAATATTAAATTGCCATATAACTCTCCAAAAGACCAAGAGAGAAAATAAGCAGACCTCAAGTGGATGCCATTCCAGCTGCTCATTGAAAAGCATTTATAACACTTTCCTCAACACTGTGCAAATACAAAATCCTCCTGCGAGTAGCCCTCAGAGGGAGCTAAATATTCTTACACCCAGATGAGTAAATTGGGGCACAGAGAAGGGAGGTCTCGGGGGACAAGGCTGGAAGACAGCTCAGCTGTCTTCTCCCAGCTGCCTCCCCCAAGCACCCCATGCATATGGTCTGCCCCTGCAGCAGCTGGCTGTGAGTGCTGGGACAGACAGGAGGGTGGCAGAGCAGCTCCTTGGTCCCCACGGTGGTCCCAAGGCAGAGCTCGGTGCGGCTCTCTTGCTACCGCACGTGGCAGCAGCTGGGTGCTGCTGGTGCCCAGGGGTGGCTGTGATGGGCTGGCACGATGGGGCTGTGCTGCCCTAGGTCCGTGTTGTGGCAGCACGGAGGTACTTCCAGACCTTTCATTCTGCAGCAGGCAGTTTGGATGAAGTCAGACAACTTCAGCAAAGTCCATTTTTAAAGGCTGTGGTTGAACGGATGAATTGAAGTCAGCCAGGATTTTGCCTGTGGTCCTGCTTCTTGCAGTCAACCATTTCGTGCCCCAGATCTTTTCGCTCCTGCACTGGTATGTGCCGATTGTGTCTTCATGGGTCAGGCCGTGCGCAGCCGTAGCCACGCCACCCTGCTGGGATGCTCCGGGGCGCATGGGCCAGGATGAGCAGTCGGGGTCTGGCCATGTCCCTGCAGGGCCACCGCGGGTCCATCTGCGCTGCTGGCACTGCTCACCCCGCTCGCCTGTGCCAGGGACAGCTGTCAGGCGGTGGCAGCTTCTGGGCCACTGCCAGCCCAGGCCAGCTCTAAATCGATGATTAGAATCGATTTTTTTTTTTTTTTTAATTTGGAATTTGTTCTGCTTGGCTAGGTGGTGCTGGTGCTAGTTACAGCGACCAGAGAGAGCCAGGCAGGCTGAGCTAACCAGCCCTGCAGGTTTCACTCTGCGCGAATGCCTGTAAATCACAAACACTGGGCGTGTGCAGCAGTTACTCTAAACCACATCCCTGCTCGCTGCAGTCCTGACTGCAAAGGTCACAAAGCATGCAAATGAAGGCTATTTCTAATTATTATCCCTGAGTACAAAAGAAAAAAATCACACACGCAATCATTCATGCAGAAGTGACAGAAGGAAAATATGTCTCATACAGAGTAACAGCTTCGGGGATTCACTTGACTTTGTGTGTGCATATGTAGGTGCAATGCCGGCTGGAAAATGCTTTTTCTGTCGGAATTGATGTTGTTCATGGATTTGCTTCCTGTTTGCTCTTGAGTGGAGGAAAAAAAAAAAAAAAGAAAAAAAAAAAGGAAATTTTCCAGTACGTCTGAATACCTCACTTAGACATCTTCAAAAAGAAGTGTCAAATTCTCATTTCAAAAGAAAAAGTTCTGTGTGATTATCAGTCAGTCATTTAAAAAAAAAAAAAAGGTTTAAGGGGGGAGGAATAAGAAACTAAAGAAAAAAAAGAAGCAGCTGACCTAAAACTAAATTTGTCAGAAATTCTAAATTTGGCCATCTGACTGACTGATTCCCTCTTTCACACAGCCCCTTCACAGAGGAGGTGAAGCGTGATCAAGCCATTCAGGGTGAGTCCTTCACTCAGAACTTGTCTGATGGAGAAGCCTCTGCATAGCACAGGGATGAAAGTAGGCCAATCTTTGCCCTTTAGAGAGACACCTGAAGCTATATCACTGAGGATTAAAATCTTCTGGGACTCTTCTCCAGGGTGGACAGATGGCAACTCCACATAACAATAAAAGCATCCTTGCAAAATAAATGAAGGACAATTAGTCACCTCCCACATAGCAGGAGACCCTAATCCAAGCAGCCAGCATTTGATGGGGACCGAAGAGTGATCAGACAAGCTGCTCTTAAGCTATACTTTCTCTGCAACATATGGAGGGTGGAATTTAGGGTTGTGCATGCAAATAAGACTTTTTTTTTTTTTTTTTCTGCAACAGAATGGCAAAATTGGAAATAAGAAATTACAACTTGGGTTAAATTCTAGATTTTCACCTTTTTTTCCTCACTGAAACAAGATGAAAAATTAATTACGTATTTACAACAGATCCCATTTATATAATTTCACTTTCAGTCATGTAAATACATGGTCCTGCTAAGAAAACACTGTTAATGTCCGTCTGTTTTTGCAATGTTAGCAATGACAGCATTCACTCAGGATGTGAGATACCACCACTGAATTTCCATAGCTACATAAAGGTCTGTCAGTGTGATTTTTCTAGACTGGGCTCTTACTATGAGGGTGTCCTGGAGCTTGCTCCACCAACATTGTTCTATTTATTTGTATTTCTAAGCTGTTGCTCAAGTGCAGACTGCACCCGGCAGCCTCACCAGGAGGGCAGTCCCAGGGCATCGAGGCTGGGTGCTGGTCCATCCTGGTGGCAGCAGGTATGTCAGGGGTGCCAGGGTCGAGCCACAGCGCTGAGCAAGACGGAGCTTGCAGCCACGGGGCACCACAGCACAGCACAGAACCACAGAAGGGCTGAGGCTGGCAGGGCCCTCTGGAGCCCATCTGGTCCAATTCTCTGCTCAAGCAGAACCACCCAAAGCAGGCTGCCCAGGACCATGTCCAGGGGGCTTTTGAAGACCTCCACAACCTCTCTGGGCAGCCTCTTCCAGAGACGTCACCCACACAGGGAAGCAGTGTTTCCTGACATTCAGACAAAACCTCCTGTGCTCCTGTTTGTGCCTGTTGCCTCTTGTCCTGGCACAGGGCACCACTGAAATGAGCCCAGCTCTGTCTTTGCACCCTCCCTTCAGGTATTCATAGACTCTTATAAGTATTTTTAACATCCCCCCTGACCCTCCTCTTCTCCAGGCTGACCAGGCCCAGCTCTCAGCCTCCCCTTGTAGGGGAGGAGCCCCAGGCCCTCACTGTCTCGGTAGCCCTGTGTTGGGCTCTCACCTCTCCCTGCCAAGGGCCACAGTTTTATCCTTGTGCCATACTCCTCCTTCTGCAACTTCCATCCTTTGCTCTTCTCCTGCCCAAAGCGCTGCTACCAAAATTGCTTCAATTTCAAATTGGTCTGACCACATCACACCTGTAAATCCCTTCAGGCTCCCAGAGGCATCTGCATCAGGTTCAGCGAGCCTACTTGTTTTCAGCCAACCTCAGGGCTATTTACACTCCACTGTTGTGCCTGCCCCGTCCTCACAGCATGGCCTCGGTCCCAGAACCCTGCCCCTCACTGCCCTTGGGGTTTTCTTCCATGCCGCTCACCAGGCTTTTCTCCTGCCACAGCTTCTGCTCAGATCAGTGTCACGCCTTTCTGCCACAGGTGGCCTCCAGTGCAGTCTCATGGCACAGCTATAGAGACTTGTACTGCTCCTGCCCCAGGAAGCCTCAAGAAGTTCGCTTCCTAGAGGACAAATCCTTCCTGTGACTTGCCAGATGTAGGATAGGGCAGTCAGAAAAATTTTAATACATGTTTCTTTCACACCTCCACCCAGTTTTACTGCACCAACTAGTGCGATTTTGCACCAACTTCTCATCCAAAATTAATGAATGACTTCTCTCTCTGTTTCTTCCCATCTCCTGTTCTTGAGCCTACACACTTGCTGGGACAGTGTTGTCTCCCATCGTTTTACAGTGCAGTGTCTGGCACAAAGAGGCTCTGATCACCAGGGATCTAAGCTCTGCTGTACCAATAGCTAATTAAAGTGTTTTTTTCCCATATTTAGGACCCTAGTCATCCTGTTACTAACAGACAGCGCTGTGAAATCACAGCGATTTTAGAAAATAACTGACCAGACTGAACTCATCAAATATCTTCTAACTTGCTTCACTTTGCCTCCCTTATCTGAACCACATGGGTGGAATTTAGCTCCTCTATTTTTAATCCTGTAGCTCAGACTTTGACCTCTTTACTGCAGTCACCCTTGGTTCCCTTTACAGTCCAAGAAGAAAGGGGCACTTTCTAGGGTGCAGTTTGCTTGGCCTACTTTTGTGGTCTTCTTTAGGGCAAGATGAAAGGGACCCCTGAAAAGTCTATTTCTCTTCACCGACTATAAAGGGAGCCCTGACAATCATGCCACATGCCTATAATGTCAAGCAAAGCTGAACCTAATGGCTATGAGATGCATTTTGTACACCATTGTGCACACTGTTAGCTCTGAATAAGTGTATTAGACATAGCATATGTGGTATGATATATTACGTATGTACTATATGCATACAGTATATAATTGCATGTCCATGCATTCATATATTATTAGGAAGATAATCAACAGTGGTAGTTTCCATTGTAACGTATTTTTTTTACTGTTTCTTAGACAAGAACTCAACCATTAAAGCAGTGTTTACACCAGTCTAGGCTGTGCAGAGTTTATAAAGATTTGTAAGACCTTGTTCTTGGGGAGTCTTTGCATTTCTAATGTTGACGCTCCAATGCCAGCCATCAAGCCAGAACTGCACTCAGGGGAATCTGGCTCATGGCATTTCTTTAGGTCTTATCAGGGCTGCCCAGCAGCTAGCTGGGGAGGACAGCCAGAACTGGAAGCACTCTACTTGCAACATCCACCATGAATTCATTCCTTGCCTGGGCACAACTTCCACTGAAACTTTTGGGAGCAAGGGCTTCATGTGTCAGTGTGATAAGCCAGGCAGCCCCCACCCTTTTGCCACAGCTGACCAAAATGAGGTCTGGAGATTTGAATCTACATTTGACCTTATGCGTCAGTCACTTGATGCTGAGATCCACAATATTCAAAATTAATAATCCACCAGTGCCCCTGGATCTGACCGACAGACCCTGTTAGCCACACGCTACAGTGCAGCCAGTCCAAAGCTGGAGTTGAAACTTGCAGGAAAGGAATTGGTATGGCCTGTGAGAACAAACCATGCTGGTGCACTTATTTCAGAAGATAAGAGGGTTTTTGAGGAGACAGGCCACTTACACCCAGACTGTATGTGCCCAGACAGTAGCTCTGAAGAAAGTTTTAATTTTTCAGTTAAAGCCACTTTGAGAGGAAGTAATTACTTGGCTTCTTTTTCTTTTTATACTTCAGTAGTTGCCTGAGAAGAACCAGGATCCATCATGGCAGGGGACACAGGATAGATTGCACAGGTGTGGGGAGAGTGCAGTCGTGCATCTAAACCAGACACGGGCATCTGGGAGGAGGCTCCAATATCACCAGTCCATGTAATTTATCGACAAGGTAACAAACGAGAATGGACGAGAATAATCTGCCATGGGCATTTTTCAGCATCAGTAAGCTATTCAGTCCTGAGCGCAAGTACTGCAGTAATGCCTCTGGGTGCAAGTAGCACTTTGTGGTAGATGATTCCATTTGTTTCCTTGAATTGGAGCTCTAATTAAATCTGTCAGTGGTTCTCCTGCCAAAGATCTGCTGCTACATCTGTGGGCAAAACCATATTAAATACCTTTCAGAGTCTGTAGCATTTCATTGATCAGATTTATAAAGGAAAGGTAACCAGGAAAAATACATCCTGTTATCTTCACACCTAGGAACATGATCTGATAGGCAGATTCTTAAGTGGATCAGTTTTTTGGCTATGGGTCTTTCTGCATGGCAAATGAAAGTATCATGAATAATCTTAATCTTCCAGTGTATCTCTTTCCCACGATGAATTGCATTAAAAATGCATGGCAAAACATTTTCTCTTTCTTCTTAAGAGTCATTGCAGCTGCTTTATTTTATGCTCGATGAATTCTGCAGAAGCTATTCTGCTATCCTTCACGTGCTGCAGTCCTGGTACTCTCCTGTACCTTTACAAGAAAATTGGCCCAGCTGTACTGCATTTCTTATTGAAAGCCCCACAGATCAGTATTCTCCTGGAGCACCCTCTGGAGATGAACCCAAACCATCCATCAATAGCTCACTGCAGTTAGGAAGTGGGTTTCTCTTCAGAAGCAAGCTTCTGGGGCTTATTAGCATTTCCCCTTTCTATACATCTGGCTTTATGCATGGTCTGTGAAAGATGAATAGTTGGTGCTTCCACCTGAATCACTCCGATACACTGAGCTGCAGCAAAGCTGCTCAAAGGCAGCTCCTGCTTAGGCCTGGGGCTTGCTGAATACTGTCCAGCACTGCACTGTCAGGCACGGAGTAACCCCGTGTGTGGAGTTAATAACAAGAAGATATGTCACTTCAGTGTCAAACAGAACATTGGCCGAACACTTGGGCTTTAAATCACAAAGGCCTCAGTGAAAAATTGCATGATAAATCTTAGTGATAGGGAGAGCTATGTGGTTAGCATTACAGCTGAAGGCAAGCAGGACTCTGATTAAAGAGGTTCAAGTCCATGGAAGTTAACAGAAGCTTTTCCGTGGGCTCCAGAACCCCTGGAGCGGGTCCCATCTTCTCCCTGTACCAACACAGCATAACATGAGGAATCCTGCAGGGTGGCAAGTGCCGGGGCAACAACTCCCTGCCATGCTGGACAAGCAAAGTGGCACAGGGCACCTGCACAACTGCTTTTCTTTTGTGAACCGAAAGGCTGCTGGCGCTTACAGCAAGCCATCTGTGAGTGCAGGCGTTGGACTGTGCCCCGTGGTGGTGGTGTTGGGACCACGGCATCCTCAGGAAAGTGCTTGCGCTGTAGTTACTGCACTAAGAAGGCTTTTATGTGGCTGAACTTGCACATTATGGGTTACTCCCATCTTGGGAGCTTGTTTCGTGGCATTACGCAGGCTTTCTGGCTCGCCCATGCACTTTCAGGTTTACAACAACCTTGCAAGAAAAATACATACAACTGGAGACCGAGGCTGGCCAAGGCGCCGCGGTTGTCTCCTGTATTTAGTATCCCTGGGGATATCTGCATACCCTGGCAGTCCCCAGCATACCCAAGTCCCTGGCACGCTCCGTCTGCCGCTCGGGGTCACCACAGGTCCCGCACGGCCTCCAGCGCAGCACCTGGGGCAGCGGGTAGTGCAGGCTGGGCTGGTGCATGGGGAAGGCACGCGAGCAGCAAGAGCAAACCCAGCACTCCCACGTGGCCATGGCTCGTCCTCAGCAGTAATTAGCTGCTCTTACGCCGGGCTGTGTGCTTGCATGTGAGCCCAGGCGTGCTCTCTCCAGAGCAGCAGGGAGGAGCGAGGCAGTGCTGTGAGCTGGCTCCTGCCAGGGAGAGATGGCAGGTACAGACACACACCTCCCACTGCGGCTGAAAAGGCTGCTGATGTATAAATAAAAAGATCTCATCTCTTAGGGGGCTGAAAGCATACTGTCGGGTCAAGCTATTTGCAGGGTTAAGGCAGCTTTACGCTGCTCTGGCTGATGCTCACTTTCCTTGTCACTCCAGCTACCAAAGCATGAGGATGCCCGGCTGTATGTGGTAAAATCCTGATGGTGCCCTATAGCAGGTGCTCTGAGGGTAGCTCTGGGGAGGTCGTGCTGCTCAGAGATCCTGATGTCTTCCTGCATTAAGCCAGAGCTATGGTCTGTTAAAGACATCTGAAACACCAGGGGGTCCTGAGAGCAAAGGTCTGACCCGAAGGCTGTTATTTTCCCAGTGCAGCAAGCACGATTATTGTTCTTAGCTGGCCATCAGCGACGCAGACAATGGATCTGTGTGTCTGGACAGCAGCTGTTACCATGGATGGGACCACGGCTCGGTGTTTTAAGAGGGACAAGAGTGAGGCGCGGAGGGCTGCACGTAACGTGTCCCCTCCCCACCATTCCCGGTGAGAGGTTACTGGGTTATTTATTCCAGCATCTGATGCATCCCGCTAATCCACGGGAAATCAATCGGATCAGCTGGGAGTGGGCATCCAGCGATGACAGATCGAGTTAATGGTCTTTATCGCCGGTTCAGTGGCAGAGGCCTAATCTTGGTGCTTCTGCCCTGACACGCACAACGGAGCACACGTGTGAAGCACAGAGGCAGGCGAGGTAAGCACAAACACGCTTTGAACTTCTCACCCACCTGTATGGGTGGGCTGGCGCTGGAATAAATGCTTTTACTTCATTTGCGATAGAAGGTCAGGACCAACACAACGATGTTTATGTCTCCTGCCTCACCTCCCCGATAGTATTAGCAACTTACATGCACCTATTTCCTGACCAAGGCACATCCATTTCAGTTACTGAGATGTTCAACCTTCAGTCTTGGCTCCAAATATCTCAGGTCTTTTCACATTATCACAAGTATCTAAATACCAGTAATGCCAGAGCTCAGTGCTGCCATGCTATGGGTTTCGTGTTATTTAATGTTGTGTTAATTTTAACATTATTTAAGCTAAATGTTTAATTTTCTTTTTCTCCTTCAGCACTGCCACCTTTGTGCAAACGATGTGGTAGAGATCTTTGTAGAAGATGATGTGGTATTGCAGTCCGTGTCCTCTGTTGCATACTTCAAGGTTTGTTCCCCAAAGATCAGAGGAAGATTTTCCAGTCACAATTGGGGATGTCTTGAAATTTTCCTCTTTTTTTTTTTTTAATGGGAAGTTAGGATAAAGGACCCCGATCCAGACATTTAAAGTCACTACTCATCTTTTAAAGACTTGATCACTTCCACGCTGCTTCACCCGTAATTTATCCCCACAGCTATTATCTTTCTCTAAAACAGGCCTTTGCACGTG
The DNA here is from genome assembly GCF_964211835.1 of Anser anser. NCBI lineage: Eukaryota > Metazoa > Chordata > Aves > Anseriformes > Anatidae > Anser > Anser anser. The sequence continues at coordinate 37,949,162 of NC_139720.1, read as the reverse complement.
AACAAAAGAAATATTAGTGAGATAGCTGATATGGGAAAGGCTAGCAGGATCAGACCTTAATATTCCATATCTAATCCTGTGAATATTGTGTTTATTAGGTCCCATATGCGCTGCTAATTCCAGCTTTATTCATAATACATGGCTTATTTCTTAGGATTAGGTTTAGATAACGAATGACAGCTCAACAAACAGTGCGCTGAAGCAGCCCAGCCCAACAGCTAGAAGTGGCTTCTGACTGGATTGTAAGAAAATATTTATCCTGCTTGATCTAAGTAATTGAAGCTCTCAGTGATGAAAGTTTTAGCCTCCTAATGGGACTTGCTTATTTGCAAGGCGATTCCTGATCTGCTCATGCTGACCACTTCACCTCGGTGCAGGAGGACAGAGCCCTGCCCTCCCCCTGGGCCCTGGGTGACATCCTCCCCGCAGCCATCTGGTCCCCAGCTCCTTCCCTGAGCCCCCTTTAAAGGCTTATTTTATCCTAAAATAAGCTGCTTGGCTCACGGATGCAGCAAGAAAGAGCAAGAACACAGTTATTAAACAAACAGGTAAGACACAAGAGCAGGTGAAGTACTGGTTCATTTACACATCATCTAATTAGCTCATTTTGTCCTCTGCCATTTCCACCACGTGCCCATGCAGACGTTTCGGTGCTGCAGCTTTTCCTTTACATTCATAGCTTGCAGGATGGTTTTATCCTTCTGCTGGTTCGTCTGCAGGACGGTCCTGCAGGGGGCTGCCACATGCCCACCACAGGACCTCATGCACACTTTGCCCAAGAACAGCCACCTCCCTCATAGACAGTGATGGGGGAAATGCTAGCACCAAAATCAAGTCAGCTGTGAAGACACTCTTTCAAACAAACCTAAATAAAGCCATTTAATCAGGATGGAGAGCAATGACAATTTATTAGTCTATACATCAATAAGAAACAACTTTTCTCCTTAATTCCCATTCCATTATCACCACTTTCCTTGCTGCACAGCTGCCTGCTTGGACTTCCATCTTAATTCGCAAGTGCAGTTTGAAAGACGCCCCATTTGGGCATCAGATCTGTGAGGAGCCTGTTGTGGCCTTCTTCCAAGGGAACTGCTTGGTGTGGAGGTGTATTTTCAGGTTTGACTTATGTATTGACTTTAAGGATTTAGAAAATTATTAAAGTGTTCTGATATCATCTGGTTCAGCTGGTGACAAGGGAATTTGGAAAAGATTAAAATTGAACGAAGGGGTTTTATTTTATTATGCAAAGGAAAGGCAAATTAAATTAAATCACAATGTGTTGGTGGTTTAAAAACAAAACAAAAAAAATCAAATCAAAACAAACAAAGAAACAAACAAACAAAAAACACACCAGAAATCAGCCTAATCTTAAAATCTTATAAATTATACGTGTAGTACGCTAACAGGACCTAGTGAATACGTTAACTTCTCATCCTTGTACACCTAAAATACTGATGCACAGATGTTGCACACAACATCACACACTTATAGGGGGACGTAACCACAATGTGATGGAACAGCATTTTGTTTTTTTGGCATCGCTGCAAGGGTTACGGTGGGGATGCTGCCCTTGTGGTCTTTGATAGGGGAGAGCTTTGGCTGCTCTGGTTTCACAAGCTGATGAATGGTTGGAAAATTCAGTCCTGGAGATCTTTGTGCCTGGGTCTGTAGACGGATGGGTGCCAGAAGGACAGAAATAGTAACAGGCTGCAATCTGGGGCATCCCTCTGCCCTCTCTCTGATTCAGTTTAAACCAGTGAGAAAGCTAAAAATTTACTGTGGGTTGGGACTGAAGCACACTGGTGAAAAGCCACACAGCCAGGGTCTGCACAGAAAAATGGTTTCTCTAGGAAACCAGGCTAAAACCATAATTAACCAGGTAGCACTGCCAGGAGAGGCTGTTCCTGTAGGCGCTGCCTGGGCTGAGTGCTGGCTGGATGCCCTGAGGCTTCGTTAGCATGGAGCAGAGCCGGAGCCCATGATGTGCCCCCGGTACACACACAGGCACCCAGACACAGATGGCCCCAGCGCAGGGTCCAGCACAGGATAAGAGCTGCAGCAGCCACCGTGACACGGCTGTGACAGGGGCTCGGTGGCCAGGCAGAGGTCTCCACTGGCTTGGGACTGGAGATGCAGCAGAACCTTACAAACAGCAGCGTGCTGGTGCGTGGAAGGAGCAAAAATAAATAAATAAATAAAAATAAACAAAAATAAGCAAAGACACTGTGAGCAGGCTGCTCACCAAGCACCCAACCCCTGGAAATGGTTTGCAGTCTCAGCTAACTGGGACAGGATTGACCTGATGGTTTCTGTGTTTGCAAAAGGGCCACTGAGCACAGCAGGCTGCAGGTCTGAATATTTATGCCCGTCAACCCCTCTGCATGTCAGCACAACTAGCCTCTTTGGACTGATGGGCTAGATTTCTTTGTAGTAAGCATTAATGACAATTATGTTGCATTACTATTGGAAAAAGGGGGACTGTGGACTTGATGGGGCTTAATATCAGAAGACTACAGTTTAGCTTGTTTTTTTCTCCTATTTTTAATCAGGAGATGAAGCTGAGACCTTCATACAAAGTATCACTGCTACCTGAGAATCACAAAATCCCAAGGATGACCATGGAGCAGGCATAAATGTGTATATGGCAACAGCAACAAGTGCAGATATTTTGATAAGATTCAAAGGTTAAGGATTTCATTGTGGGTTCCTCTCACCCAAGCTTAAGCATGGCAAACAGTGTCTGAACCAGCAGTTCCAGGAACTTTTAGGGCACAATTCATCTGTATTAGACCTATTTTGGGATAACGTGGGTCCCACACGTGTCTGCGTGCCTCTTCTAACTGAAGAGACAATTTAGGTAAGTACCTGAGAGACAGAGCCCACTGGAAATGTCTGACTTTGGCTAGGTGGACCCCACCCCAGGTGGAAAGATAATTTGAGTCCTGATAGCACAAAAACAGGGGAGGGAGGTGGGGTGAGGTCTGGTAGCACTCCTCCAAGCTCTTCTGTTTTGGCTTGCCTGGCCCAGCTTGGATCAAACACAAAAAGCCTGCAGTGCCCTAGAGAGGAGGAGTTGTCCTCTGTACACAGACCAGGAGATGCCATGAAGTCCCTGCCTGGGTTTTTGTGAGTCCCAAATCCCCTCAGCCCTCTCACTCATGAGGTTTAAGTGAAGGCAGGAAGGCTGGGACATGAACCTGGGGAGGTGCTTGCAGAGGAGCTCTGCTTACTCCAGCTGCTGCTGCTCACTGCTGTGGTCTTCCCAGGATTTCTATGGCTCAGGCACTTCTTAAACAAGGATTAATTCCCCAGCTAGACCCAAAAGCCTTTTCTTTTAATATACTTTTAAAAATAAATCCTTCTTGCAGTGTAACCGCTCCGGTCCAGCAGCTGCAGGCAGGACTCAACCCTGATCTCACTTTCTGAGGACGGATTCCCCCCTGCAGAATACCTGTAATTCAAGCATTTGATTTTTCCCAGCAGGGCATCATTTCTGCAAATGAAGCCTATTTGTCTAATGAAATATCAAGAAGTTCACACAGGGGTGCAGAGCAGTCATATAGGGAAAGAGCTTTCAAATGAAATGCAGTGCCAAGAAAGATTTAATTGTCATCACTGTACTATACATTAAAAAATAAAATAAAAAAGAGAGAGAGAAATCACTGCAGGAACAGGCTGTTTTCATTTCCCAGCAATTGCACAACAGCAAGCCTACCTCAGCACTCAATAAGCTCCAGTTGGCACTAATTGGCACCCTCACTGGCAGCTCTGCACGGAGGGGACGGGGTCTGGTGGCCACGGGGACAGAGCCGGTCCCACAGCTCCACAGGGTGCTGATGGAGTGGGAGGCAGCGTCCCAGGCCCCTAGCACCTCTTGGGACTTCTGCAAAGGAATTTTTTCAGATATGGTGGGAACAAGTGCGTGCACAACATTGCTGGTATCAGATGGGGGAATGGTGCCAAGAATCTGAGCGCAGTTAGGAACTCTGTAATGCTCAGGGACACCTATTCCTTTGGTACAGATAGCATGTAGGTACCTGAATAGCTCTGGGCATATGATCCAGTGCTTTCTTCCAAGGGGGCCTGAAGGAGTGGGCGAGTTCCTCTTTATCTCATCTACTAATAACATCCCAGATGATCACAGGGTTTTCTCATCCTAACCTTTGCACTGGTATTTTCCACATTTACTTCCTGTGACCCTCCCCTTCTCTCTTGCTCTTTGCTTCTGCATTTGCCTCTCTTGCCCCAAGGGAGTTAGAGTTTTTCACGTGGAGGTAAAGTTATTGCTGTTTCTTGAGTGAATCTTCAATTGGGATCACCTATATTCTTCGCTAGGCCAGAGGTGAAACCAACCCCTTCTCTGCGCCTTTTCTGTACCAAATGGCAGACCGTCGCAGCCCAACATCTAGCATGGTCACTTAATGAAGAAACCAGGGGATTTTAGAAAATAAATAAATAAAATTGTGAGATTTCTGATTTTATTTATTCTTCTTATATTTCAAGCAATAGCTAACTGAGCTGAAAGGGATGATACAGTTTATGCTTTGTTCCCCTATTACTTGTATCACCCAGAGGCCCAGGTTTGAGCCAGAAGGTCTTCTGGATGTAAGGCTCTGGGCTGAGGTCTTGCCTCAGACATTCATGATGTTCCCATTCTCATCAGTAGCCAATTCTTACCATTTCCTGCATAATTTGTCTATTCAAGGTATTTTTGGGGTGTTTTATGATACTTCCAGGAGTTCAGTAGCTAACAACAGTAGAATAGGTCAGTTTTCATTTGGCTTAGCAGTACTTGCCACAAGCACTGTACCAACAGATAGCCCTCCAAACCCAAAGCCTAAAGGAGACGTATCTGAAACTCACCAAGGGTGGTTTTCTGTTTGTTTATTGGTTTGTTTGTTTGTTTATTGGATTCTGCAAGGTTCAGAGCATGCCCAGCTATATGATTATCTAAACTGACTTAGCAGGTTTTTAGCCCTGCCATCAGCAATGCAACAGGAGGGATGGGAGCGCTCAACGGCAAGGCCGTGCAGTCTTCCCTCTTCAGTTCTTTCTCCATTTTTGCAGAGACTCAACCACGCTTTGGACTATGTCTCCCCTTTATGAAAAGGTTTTTAAAGCCGGGGAATAAGGCTGTGAATGGTGGGGAGGAAAACAAAGCAGGGCATGTATAAGGGAGTCGTTGCTGGAGCTGGCTACAGACTCCTAGTCCAGGTTGCCTTCCAACAGCAGCCTCGGCTTTTGGAAGAAGCAGCATTGTGCACACAGAAGCATTCTATCAGAAACGTCAAGCGGTTGCCAAATATTTTCCAGCCAAATCTAGGTTTAGTTTTTGATCTAAATAAATAAATAAATAGAGAGAAATGTTCTCATGGCTATAAATTATCACTGTGGTAGCTCTATGTAACTGCGGGAAAAGCAAACTTACAAATGAAGGATATCTGGCTATGCACAATACTGTAACTTTGTGAAGGTGTCAGCAATAAAAATGCCTGAATTGTAACACAAATTTCTTGCAGCAAGGCAGAGGGAGAGGAGCAAAATCTGGTTTCCTACCTGTAAGTAAGCATTTTAATTCTGTTTGGAAATAAACATTTCCATTTCTAATCACTACGTAGGCAGAAGTGCTGACAACAGCTAGCTTACTTCTACAGTAAGAGGCTTCTCAGGAGCGGACAGTCGGTAGAACAGGAAAAAACACTTTGCATGCATTAATACTTGTCTGCGTGCAACCTGATGTTTTAGATGGTCAGAAGGGAAGAACCTTTAGAGATGGCCTCAGTGTCCTAGCAGTGACAGAGTAGTTAAGAAGCAGTCGGTGGGAGCTGGTTTATTCTTGGTGTCTCTGCATTAGCAGCTGCTCGCTGGCCTGAGCTCTGCCCCAGAGAGCTGGTGCGTAGTCCTGGTGAGTTGCTCAGCTCCCAGCTCTGGCAGAGGGTAGCCCCCATCCTGCTCGGCCACTGTTCTGCAGGAGCTGGAGTGTCCCAGCTGCTTCTGGTGGCCTCAGACGAAGAAAAGAGACAGGAAGGGGCCAGACCTCAGCTCTCCCATTCCCAGAGGAGGCTCAAGTCACCAGCGGTGGTGATGGCATTTCAAGGCACTCCTGTCTCCTTGCTTCCCAGCTCTGCTCTGCAGTGGGAAGGTCTCTACCATGTCCTCTCCTGAGCCTCAGGAGCTGCAGTCCAAGGCCAGGTATTAAGTGCCAGTGAAAAGGTTTAAGATCCTATCTTCAGGCCTCTGGTATTGGATGCCTATGCTTTCATTCAGGCATGGTGTGTTGGAAAAGATACTAAATAAGCAATGATTTCTTCATAAGTATAATAACCATGCTGGCAAATCATATTTTGACTTTAAAATTGATAGTAAACACATGTAATGCATGATTAGCTTTATTTATTGCATGTCCGTAGCACTAGATGATACCGAGGCTATTAAAACAGTATCAATCAGACACTGCAAATAGTTTATATTTAGCACATCTCATTTTAGGTTAAACAGACTCTGCTCTCAATTACCCAGTAATTACCTAGAGGCATGAAGGCATGTGTGCAGAGCCACAGCAAAGCGACTATGTGAGCACTGCCTTACTTTGCTGTTGATAAACTTCATTTTGTCAGGATTAATTGGCAAAAAGGCTGGTGATGAACACACGACAAGCACAACACTCAATAATGCTTTAATAAAGCGAGGGAAGCAAATGTTTTCCATCAAACCTCTTCAGCACAGGAAATGTGATTAATTAAGCACATTCATCTAATTACTGTATGAAGTCTCGGGAGGTAAACGTATACTCCAAAGCAGATATGCTGGATGTGATTCCAGGGGATAGATTCAATTTATTTATTTTTATGTGGCATTTTTATGTAAGCATGAAATGAGCCGTTTTTTTAAGGAGAGATCCTAACTATGATGGGTTTCCAGCACCAGATCAAAGCTAGTCTTAATCAGCAGCATTTGTCAGAGTTCTTGCTTCAGAGTAACTGTCTGGCTTTTCTATTACTACCAGCGTGACAGAGCATTATGAGAAAATGCAACCACCAAAATACTTGTTGAATGTTAGCTATGTTTTACAAGCCATCCTTTGCATTAAAAGTGCTTGGGTGTGCAGTGCCAGGGTTGCTTTTCTAATTAGCACCAGCGATCAGATGATATGAGGCCCCAAACTGTGTCCATAAGAGTTGGGTTGCTGAATGCCCCCAGCCGCACGGTGCACCTGTGTGTGGGGTCGCGTGGAGAAAGGCTGAAGGGACAGAACACGCAGCACGGACAGTCATGCGACCACAGCAGTGGCTTTCTGTGGAAATATTTGGTGGAGTGAAGGTGGGGAGAGAGAGAACAAAGCTACCAGCAAGGGGAAACATCATCTTACATCCCCTCCACCACTTCACTCTTCCACTTCATCCTCTCTCCCACGCCCACAGGAAAACCTATGTGCCTGGCACCTAGAGCCTTAAGAAGATCATTGCCAGGCCATCTAGCCCTCCATTGACTGCATAAATACCCACAGTCCAGGGAGCTTTCCTTCCACGCCGCTAATGTAACCAACATCAGCCTTGCTCGCCATCACAGGTCCTGCCGTTTTTGTCTCACTAAACCCCACTGTGCCTTGGTCTTCGCCAACGTACTCGCTTCAGTGGTTTACAGCAGCCTAGCCCGTAGTGCATTTAAAGTCAATAGAGAGACTCTGCCTGACTTCTGTGGGCTTGGATCAGGTCCAAGGGAAATATTTTCCTACTTAAGTAACTCTAAAACAGGGCGATCACACCAAGGAAAAACCCCTGGAATGTTTCTTTTAAAAATACGTTGTTGACAACAGAGAGCAAAGAAATCCAAGCACTGGGGATATATTTTTTAATGTTGCTTCAATCAAATGCTTGAGAATAATGAAATGCTTGCAAAATAAACCTTTTTGCATTTATGGCTTTCCCTTTTATGGGTTGGGGGCGGCAGGGAGAGTGCTGAGAAATTCTGCTCCGAAGGGAAGAGCTAAGCAAAGCAAGAGCTTTCTCAGGCAGCCTGGCAGCCTGCTAGCTTTCCTGGTGGGGCAAGCGGAGCAGAGGGTGGGGGAAGCCCCATGGTGTGATGCAGCCAGTACCTCTCTTGTTGGTTCCGTATCACTGTAAGAAGCATCTGCCCCTTTGCTGGGACCTCACTCATGCCAATAGTTGCACCTATCAGGCTGGGAACCTGAGTATTTCAGACACAGCCATGAGGCCACCTAGATGAGTAGAGCAGATGAGGTGTCCCCATGGGAGAAGGCAGGGCTCCGCTTGTCCTCTGCTTGCTGACAGCAGCCTTGGGAGGCTCCCACACACCATGACTAGCTCATTGCAGTGTCGTAAATGCACCACAGGTGTACACAGCAGCAGCAGGCAGATATGCCCGTGGGTAGGTGGGTATCTGAGGTGGCTCCCGTAATCATCCCTCAAGTGTAATCAGTACTCGGTGCGTAATGCTCTGTCGCGTAACGCGGGCAGGATAATGAGCACCACTTCAGCAGAGGGAGCCCAGACGCATTGTGGCAGCTGTGTGGCTGTCCCAGGACGTGTGCTGGGTGGTGCCAGTGCCAGCCGGCTGGCCTGACTGGGAAACCCCTGTGGTGCTCATCCAGAGGGCAGGGACAGCCCTAATGAATCCCTGTGCTCCTGCACCGGGCCTGAAGTACTCAGGGATGGCCTTCAGGCAACATCAGAGAAACCCAAGACTGCACAAGTATCACAAGACGTTTAACTACTGGGATTTTTGTTTAAGGTGACTACACGAAAGTCTTGGCATTGGAGAGCCTGAGACCACCTCTCTGTTCTCAGGAAAAGGAGAGGCCTAGCATAAGCTTGTCCACCTTACTTTGTAAATCAAACCCACATGTAGGTCTCCCTCAGGCGTGGTTAAGCTGCTGCCTTCCATTATAGCATGTGTATGTTTGTTTTGGCTGTGTCTTAGGATACCAGATTTTGGTGCATCCTGCTGCGATGTGCAAACCCTCTGACATCTCTGCTCTAAAAATAAGCCTCAGTTGCTGCTTCCCTTCGTGTACTCTTTGCTGATTTTGTTTTCCACTCTGTCCAGAGGTGGTGGTACTTCACGAGTGGCCAGGGCCTGTAAAGCTTTCTGGGTGGGCCTGTGCAACGTGATGGGAAGTGCAGACTGGAGTAAAATATGTGGGCTACATACAAGACAACTATGAGAGACAGCGATCAAACCCCCCAAAACATGTAGTGAGGGGAAAAGTGAAATTGTAGGACAAGATCTGTTATTCTGAAAGCCAGTTCAGGAAGCAGTGCTTTGTGATAAATGTTAGACATGTCACTATTCTTCCCCTCTTAGCGGCCCCTTTTTGGTCCCAAGGTGGGGACTTTGCTCACAGGAGTTGCCATCAAGCTAGGTCACCATCAGGGAAACCAAAGGAAAGAGAGCACTGTGGTCCAAGAAACTGGGACCCATTGAACACATTGTAGCATGGTGGGAATTAGATCAGATACTGGAGAACTTTAAAACACCAGAAATAGCAGTTGCTGTTCCCACCATGGGGACCTCAGGTGCAGTCCTGGGCATGAAAGGACTGCCCGAGGAGGTGCAGCCCTGGCAATACTTCAAAGTTGGCCTACAAAGATGTAGAAGATGGCCTACAAACTCAGCCAGCAGAGACCAGCTGGTCTCCTGCAGCCGAGGCCTGGCAGTGCTGGGAAGGACACAGGGGCCGGCAGGACGTGGGCCAGACATGGAGGCCCCTGCCCTGGACTCCAGCTGAGCTCAAGGGCCAGCAGGAAGACGTCTGGAGAGGAGACACTTCATGTTCAAAACCTGTATTCACATTTCTCTGGTTTGCATCAGCTTCCTTTTCACCACAGCTGATGGGGCTGATCAGTCACTCACACGACAGAAAGCACCCCACCTGCCCTTACAAATGCATCCTCTTCATTTGTCCGTATCCCACTGTCACAGTTTCTGAAATATACACCAGCATATGGGCAAAATCCCATTCTGATGAAAGAGATTAATACACGGGAGAGCTGTGAACTGAAATCGAGATGAATGTGGGATTTTGGAATAAATGGAATATCTGAAAAAGAGAGGATTAGTAAATTCTGCTGGTGCCATTGCTAAGGTGTCTAAAGCAGCAAGTTATTTCCACTGCATTGCTAAAGCATGCTACTTATCAAATATATCCTATAATTTATGTGCAGTGAGAAATGGCTAGAAAAGTACGTGTTTTCAAAGTGCTGGTCTGAATGAAAAAGGAGCAGTTTTTCATTAAAAACATGTTGGAGGTGTCTCACAAAGTCTGGAACCAGATTTATCCTAGAATTAACCGTGGGCTACCTTGGGCAGACACCTACTTTTTTTTTTTTCCCTTTTCATGTGGGGCTGAGCAAAGCAGATCTTTGACAGAAGATCTGAGATACTGACAGAATGTAAGGGCCACATGGACCACAACTTGACTAGGATTTTGAAAAAGACATCAAGGACTCAGTGCCCAAGTCCATGTGATGTTTTTGAGATCACTAGCCCATAATGTTAATTCTTAAAGAAAGAAAATTACAGAAAGGTGTTTGTGTCTACTGTAGTACAAAGCCCACATTGCTCATGTAGTTCTTTCCCAGTACAAAAAATGAATAATCATTCCTGGTGGAGCAAACATTTTGTGACCATTTGGTAAATACTGAGCTTAGGATAGTAGGGGAAGATATACGTACAGCAAACTACTTCAAAATCCTAGTGATACATCTGATCAAAAAGTAGACAATGATTTGTCAGGGCTTTCTATACCCATAAGTTCAGAAGTACAGGGATTCATTTCCTGTCTAGCAGTTCAAAGCTGGAGGTGTGCTAAGCTGGCTTCTTGACATTTGAGAACAGAAGCTGTCTTTGACCCAGCACAAGAAACAAGATTAGCCTTTCCAGATTAGAAGGAAAATATTAGTGAAGCACTGGAGGGTTCACTGTGGGGTCTTTTTAATAGCAGCAGGCTTGGATGATGATGTTGAAAGCATAAGCTGCCAAGTTTAGAAAGGAGGATAGATGAAGTATCAATTTACTTATTGCTTATGTGCCTCAGCTGATGGTGAAATGCTGTTCAGGACAGACTGCTATAAAACAAGGGTTCTTGGAAGAAGGCTGTAACACACAGCGAGAGTATCTAAAAGAACAAAAGGAAGAATTTAAACTCTCACACGAAAAATTCTGAAGCCTTCAGCTAAATTCATCTGCCAAAAGAAAAGGAAACATGAAACTGGGTGAGCTGGACCAAAGGAAAAAGGGGACTATTGCTAATACTGAATGTGTCTCACCAGGGAGACAAGACATAGGCAAAGAGTTTGTTATCATTTGCAGACCTGCTAGTGCTCAGAAAACAGATTTTCCTCACATTATGGCTGTTTTCTACTGATTCAGTGCTTTGCCTTTTACCTACTGCTAGATCTTAGGCTAACTAAAGTCAGAGTTCTTACAAGGCCACAGAACTGTGTGTGCACATTAGTCATTAGCTCTGGAACTGCACTGATCTCTTCTTTTACTTTTTTCCTTGAGTTATCTCATAAGCAAAATCACCCAGCAGCAGAAAGCTTGGTATCATCCATGGTGAAATTTTTGGACACACGTATTCCCATAGGGTGTCTGTAGACTCATCTACTAATTTTTTGTTGTTGCTGTTGTTGTTGTTGTTCAGCAGAGGATATCAGACACGAGATGTTAGAGATTTAATCCAGCAAATGCTAATCCACCAGATCAGGGTCAGAGAGGTCTGCACCACTTTGGCCCGAGCCCTAGAGAGGGCTCAGTTTGAAAACGTGGGCTTCTGGCATCACACACTGCACGAGGATGTCACCTTCCCTGCTCTGTGATGCGGTGAGCCAGATCTCCCCGTAGTGAGGTTTGGCTGTGCTCCCTTCACGGTGGTGGAGCTACACTACTTTAACAGGAAATAAGAATATTGTCTTGTATATGACAATTTGAGCTGTTAAAGGTACACTAGTAAGCAATAAAAAAAAAAATCAAATATCTAATTTTTGTTGTTTACTTGACTGTGCACATAAAAAAAAAAAAAAAAAGGCAGTATTAGACATCCAGGACGGTAAATAGCAATGTGAAAACTTCCTGGAAAGTCTGCTGTTCTCCTCCCAGAAACCAAACTGACATAACGTTGTGCATTTCTGGTGTCTTTTCTTCTTTGCTCAAGAAAAATCAAATGAAGGAAGCACTGTTCGATCTGAAATAATCTACAGTCTTTCTCCATCCGGCAGAGCTCTGGCAGTTCACACAATTGCAGCGTCCCTCGTCTTGCCCTGGGTACGTGCCCTGCTATGGGAAGTGGGCTGAGCTCTGGCTTCATCCTACGTGTAACTCACATGCAGATTCAGTTGGTTTTGGTGAAATGACTTGAATTCCAAAGAAGCTTTTTCACTGAGGGGCTCCTTTTCCAGAGCGCTTTCCAGCAATCATTTTACAACAGCATCATGGATTGTCATCACTTAATGATATATTAGCAATAGTTTTGCCCTGGAAATAGGGCTGTCTGTACCAGCCCTGGTTTCCCTTTGTATGGCTGCCAGACAACATGCTCCCTTGGCAGCTTTCCAGCCTCACTCCACTTTCTGAGAGCTGCAGGTATTCAAGCTAAGCCTCGCCTGCTGTGCTCACTTCTCACGCTTTACACTCACTCTGCAAGAGTGACTGACCACTAAAATAAACCTGACAGGACTTTTTTTCTTTTTTCCTGGGAAGTGATTCCGGCCAAATTTCACTTACTGCCTCACAAACACGGCCTTGAACCTTCATCCATCTGTTTGCTTTTTTGGTCAATATAGGAAGAAAAAAAAATAAAATAAATAAATAAATAAATAAAATATTTAATCAATTCTGATTTTTTTTTTTTTTAAAGATAAGTTTATCTCCAAAGTTCAAATAACCAAGTTTCTTCACATTATGGAAATAGGGGAGCTGTGCTGAATTTCTCTCTTTCTCCTTGCTTTCTGGAGAACAACCCAGGTGTCTCCTGGCCTCTGATAAGAAAGCAAGCTCTAAATCACCAGGTAGCAGTTAAGATAGGTGGATCTGTGATACCCTGACTTTCATGCTGCTTTTAATGACACTGACGGCCTTGACTTTCTGTGCCCTCCTCGTGATGCTGTAAACCAGCTGGGAGCCTGGAAAGCCACGAGCGATAGGAGCCTGGTACAGGGCAGCACCTGCCTGCAAAGCTTGCCCATGTCAGCTCCTGCAGTCACAGCTGGGTTGCTCAAAGAGGCGGGAAAAAGCTGGTCGGGTACTTTCTGACAATGTTTTCATATCTGAAAATATCACTTAGTCATAACCGCAATGTCTGAAAGTCGCCGATTCTGAATAAATTTCTTCTGAGAAGCAAATAGAAATGAAGCATTGCTCTAAGATCACTGTGGAAACATATCAGACTGGAGCGTTTTGAAATGGAATCTGACATTTTCAAATACTTTGAAAGTGGGAATACAAAACAGAAAAATCAAAGCTATAAGGGAAAAGTTAGATTTCAGATGATGTCCAATCCAGAAGAACAAATAATGCCAAATTTAGTGTTACCAGAAACTCCAGAATTATTTGTTTTATTATGGTTTTGAATTTTCTTTTAAATCTGAAAATCTTGGGAAACAGCTCTAAAGATGGCCAGGCAGTAACCTCTTTGCATATATACATATATACATACATATATATATATATAAATGCATTTCTCTTTTATTGCTTTTGTTTCAACTGCTGTCCTCTTGCATTCAGAGGATTCCTATTTTCCATGCTGAAGCAATATATTTAAATTGCAGTCATTTAAGAGAAAATTTACAGATAATTCTAGATGGAGACATAATGTAAGAAACATGATTTTTCTTAAGAACAGGTTTTTTTTTTTCCCCTCAGTGTATTTCCTTAGATTACTGAGTGAGTAAAAAATGACATCCAAGGTAAAGGGACAGGGTGACAACACATTTGAAGTATGGCAGTGACAAATCATCTCCAAATTACCTCCTCCTCACGGAATTTGCCTTTGTTTTCCAGTGCCTGGAGAAAAAAAAAATATTTGATAACATGAGTAAGTGGGAAAAGATTATCAAATGCACTCTGAAAAAAATGAACTATGATAACATAACTTGCATGTTAATAGATTTCTGGCCAAAACTGATGCACAGTCATGCAATGAATGCTGAAACTTGAGGAAGGCTGCATGTGACAAGGTCACCAAAGGGATGTTGTTACATGGGATGCATATTTCCTGTGAGTCCTGGTATGGAAGAGAATTTAAAAAATCCGGTGTTTCTGTGGCATTTCCCATCCTGCCCCCAGACCGCTGCTCGGTGAGGAGGAGAGGTGAGAGGAAAGGCAGAGGTGGTCTGGCTGGCAGGGGAGTGGACGTTTCTCCCAGCCTGCATCCCACAATGAAAAATTAGTTGAAGGGATGTTATTCAGTCTTTAAAGGGAACTTAGTGCTTACTGTTAGTCACAAAGCAAGCCTGGGAGAATTCAGGTGGCAGACAGAAATGCCATGCAAACTTAGGGTGCCAGAATACAGGCTATCCAGTTTTCCAGCTTGTACTCTAGTGGCTGCAGACAGCAAAAAAATTAGCTGCCTGCAGATGTTTCAGCAAGTAGGCAAGTGCCCAAATCAAGTTTTTACTGTGAAATGATAATTTTAAAACCTGCTGTCACATCTATTTGTAGATCATAAACAGTAAGAAAGTCTTCAAAAAAGAAGAAGAAAAACTGGTGGTATTTCAACCTGCCTACTTATATTTAAAGCAAAATTACAAAGCAAATAAGGGATTTATCAAATCCATACTGTTGGTCTGATTCCTCTGCCTTTGCTGCGCATTCACCATGACATTTTGGGCCACAGTTGATCAGTTTTGCCTTCTTGTTTAAGCACAGTTTTCTTGTCCCACACCAACCTGTTATTTTCTCAGTAATTTCCTCTGTGTGCCTCAGTCACACTAAAGCAGGCAGAAGGAAGACGTTTACAAAACTTGTGTGCCCACCCAGAGGCTTTCACAAGGCAGCTGTTTAAGTGTGAGAACTGAATAAGGGTTTCCAGGGGCAAAGTCATGGGCAAAATCCTGCTGTGGTCCCCTTGAAGGTTTATCTCATGGGGCCGTGGTTGCCCGTGCTGGCAATGTGGGGTCCCCCCTTGACACCCATGTGCACACTCCTGACCTGCTGGGTATCTGGGCTTCAGCTTTGGGGTGGGCTTTGTGGACATGTATCAGTCAAAGCAATGTCCAAGCCAAGAGGTGGCCCTCCCTGTCCATCCCCTGAGCTAAAACCTTTCCTTCTTCTTCCATGCAAGTGCTGAGCACCATAATCCCTGCAGTTGCTTCCCCTGTGCTTGGCAAATGTGATCATCAGCGTATTTGTATTGATCTGGAGCATTGCTGCAAAAGCAGTTTTGCTAGCAAAGCTCTCCAGATGCAAAGAGGATCTCTCCAGAGGCCTCCTCTTTCCTTCTTTATCAAGCATTGGCAACAGATTTTAACCCTCAGGGCCCTGTTAGCCAAGGCTTCTGTAAAGGCTGTGTCAGGACACACAGGCCATCTCTCCTGCTGAAGTGCAGACACGTCCTGGCATTCATTTCAGGTAGTTCCTAAGCAAAGGTTCAAAGGTGGCTTTTGCACTTAGGTCCCCGTGAGGAGGGTGGACGCTCCCGTTTCCATCTTCACTGCTGGCACATTCTTCATAGAGTGCCCATGTCTCCTTGCAGCCCATGGGGAGACCTGGGAAGTTGGCCACCTCAAAACAAGCAGTATGAGATGCCATGCTTCTCCTAGGCAATGAGGTACTTTACATTGTTAATTATTTTTAGTCATGAACACTCTCTTGGGCTGAAGTTCCAGAGCAGGAGATAAGGAGACAGGAATATACATCACATCCAGTAGCAGCGATGACAATATGGCCAGAAGAAGTGGGTGGCCCAGGTTCAAACCTCACACTTTTCCTGATCTGAAGCATGGACCTGAATCCATATTTCTCTGGTAAGCACTCCAGTCACTGGACCATATAGCCTTTTATTACAGATAAAATTTCCATGATAGTTGCTTCACTGCACATAAAAGAAGTAATTGCATATTAAGCCGTTAGCAAAATAAAAGGACTGTATAGCTAGATGTTTAACCCCCTCAGCTAGGACAGCACAGTCAAAGTCTTTGACATCCTAGCCAGAAGTGTGCATCAGTAGTAAACTGTCCGTGTATTTTGGAATGGTGGGGACCTCCACCACCCCTCTCTAACAGACACTGACTTTTTTGGCAACCTCTGCCATCACAGTCAGCTTCTCCTTGTCCTCCCAGAACAAAGTTTGGTTACAGAAATGAAGTTCTCTCTGTAATAAAAATAATAATGAATTAATGTAATACATTTCTCCCCGTAAGTTCACCATGAAAATGCTCTGCTGTTGCCAATGGCCAGCTGAAGCAACCCATCTGAGCACCATTTCAACAGCCAATGCTGAAATAGCCACCACCCCTGTGGATGCCAGGAAGGACCATTCTGAAGATCCTAATGTTGCTTATTGTTGTTTCATTACAATGGTATGATTTACCTAAGACAGTGAAGAGCGAAGCCTGAAAAGTTCAGAAAAAATTAGCTCTTTCTCTTATTTGAATTATTCCCATAGATTATTTCCCGTGCTTGTAGGACTGGTCCCTCTCTGGTCTCAACTACCTGTAGGAGGTGCCCAGGGACATCACTATTCTTTCTTTCTCAGACCTACCTCACTTAGGCTTAGGGCAAAACCTCTGCGCTTGGCTCCCACTGCCAACAAGGGCTCCCAGATCCACCTCTGCCTCCAGCAACACAGCAGGGGAGTACTCCAGGACTTGTGGTGCCCCCAGGAACGTACAAAGCCATCATACAGCCATTTCAGCCAGATTGCTTGGTCAGTGAAGACTGAAAAGCTGGAGAGCCCAGAACAGAGCAAAGGCAGGGGAGCATGAAACGTGCAGAGGCAGGAATTTCTTAGTGCTCTGCAGCTGATACTCCCTCAGTGACTGCCAGCACCATCCATCTCCCGTGTCATTTCGAGTCCCTCCACATCTGCCCTCCTGCCCCTAGACCAACCACAATCATAACTCCCTTTGCAAAAATAAACTTTAATGAGCAGTTATCAAAGCACGGCAGCCTTGGTTAAAAGAGGAGCAGCTTGGGCATCGCTGTTCGTGGCCGGCCAGACAATTTCCCTGCAGACAGAGAGGCAGAGCCCCGGGCGCTGCACTCACACCGCTGCCCCATGGCTCCAGGAGGTGTGACACTGCGTACCCAGGTGTGCCACTCACCACTGTGGCCTCAGCTGCTTTGGCATTTCTTTCTAGCAATGTTAGCTTCTAAGGGGGAGGAATAGGAGGGAAACCTGCCTGCTTGCCTTCAGACATGTCAGTCATTGCACACAGGCTAGAGATCGTCAGCAGCAATGACATCCCCATATTCCTGGTAATATTAATGTGAATAAATACCCACAAAAGGCAGAGCTTCAAAATAGGCGTGATGCTCAAAGCACCTGTATCATGGGTTTGCTTGCTTTTTTTTTCCCCATTTTTTTAATTTGAAAAAAAAATATACCTTTAAAATTGATTTTCCCTGAATACCCAAAACAACAATGACCGATGACCATATCCAAATGAGTCCAAGGGCCAGCTTTTCGGTAAAACCTCTGCATTTGCAGCTCCTGCTCAGAGTGTACTCATTAAGATAACTTTTCCAGTCAGTATCTTAGGTCAGTTCTCCGGTAATGGAAAGCAGCACCTGTGTGTAGACAAAGCAGGTTGATAAGTTTGGTCACGTCCTTTGTCCCTTCCAGAAGCAGCGATGGTCTATGCAAAACTGCAGGCTCAGAGCTGAAGGGCATTTTTGTCAGTCTGACGCAGAAGACCATACCACAGACCGCTGTCTGTCTGAACACTGAGAGAATACACATATAAAAAAAATAAATAATAAGCTAGGTGTTTTCCTCTCTTTGCATAAATACGTATCCCAGCACCATGGCTCTTGGCACATGGGGACTGCGGATGAATTTACCCTTGCCAGTTAAGCTGACATCCTGTTACATCGGAGGAAATCGTTTCAGGATATCTTGAATTGGGGTCCATTCAACTTGAATATATTACTCACGCTTTAAGACACATTCATGTTTACTGATGCTTTTTAGACAGAAAACTACCTTATTCAAGGCTACCAAAGAAAATGCAGGAAACTCCCCTAGATGCGCTCTGGTACCAGACTCCATCCTCCCCGATACTTCTTGAAGTCCTCCAAATATCTACCACAAGATAAAGAGCAATGTTTCCATTGCCAATTTACCAAACGACATATCTGAACTCCCACTAACCCTGCAAGCAGAGGAGGAGCCCAGCCCTTTTCCCTGCACACTTAGTCATCACTTATGATTTCGAACAGGAATGGCCTTTCCCCATTCTAACGTGAATAATAACATCTGCTTACCTCACGGGCATGACAGCGGAGTTAAAACAGGATTTATTAAGCCTTTCAAAGTCCTTGGAGAATAGGAATTACAGAACTACATGCTGATACAGCATCAGGCAGAACATTTATTTTTTTAGGATAACAAAACAAGTTTCTCTGTCTTATGGTGACATTAAGAACTCAGCTGAGATGCTGTGAAAGCATGAAATGCACATTTCTCTCCTAACAAAAGTCTTCCATCAAAGGATCATAAAAGCACAGATCATTTTAACCAGTGTATGAGATAAGACAACTGTTACGGGTTATGAGCTTATCTCACAATTTCCTTGGATTTGTGGGTTTAAGCTGGAATTGGAAATGCTTTTGGATGTGTGTGTGTGCAGAAACATGAGCATACCGGCCAGAAAAAGAACATTTAGTGGGAGCTGCCAGCATCTGGATGACAATGCAGCATGCAAGGTACATTGGAACTGATTCATACTCTTGTGCAATAACTTTATTTGGGGTTAAAAGAGGGCAGAAAAGGTAAACTCCATGGGAACTGTGCTATGTGAGTCCATGAAAAGGTCTTGACAGCCAGCACTGGAGATTTGTTTGCAGGATGTCATTCGAGGCTTGTTTAAAACACCCCGCAGGATACCCACTAGGGTTACTTTGCTTGGGGCTTGCTCTCCCCAGCTGCCTTTAACTTTCTTCAAGTGCTCAGGGAAGAGAGATTTCCTACAGGTGACTTCATTACACCAGGATCCAACATATCTGGTGTTCTTCCCTTCTCTGCTCTGTCTTCAATCTTGCCTGACTAAGCAAATAAAGATAATGTTATGTATATGCATAGCAAAGGAACAGTCGTTCGCCCAAGGCCACCTCACTGCAGACCCTCCTGAGTGCACTTCCCTTTGCCAAAGGTCCTTCAGTTGCTGCAGCACATTCACCCTTGGGAGGGGGGACCATGGGACCACAGTCAGTGGGGATGTCCAGGACTGGTGGGAGGCCAGGGGATGTCCACAAGGAGGTTCTGCCATGCAGGCATAGAACAAGCCCTATGGATTGCATCCTTAGAGATGGAAACTTCAGGTGAGGAGAACTCAAATGAGGAGTCCCCGCTGGTTTCTCCTTAAAACAATGCCCTCACCATTCTAGCCTTAACATAAGCCAGTGCAAATCACGCACAGGGGACCAAAACTTTTTCCAGTGAAACATGTAAGTCCATCTTAGCAATAGGAATCCTGAAACATGCTGTCAGGTCTGCAAAGTTTGGGGCTATCAGCATCAAGTTGTACACTTTCCTGGCAACTGCTGACTCCCCAGAGACCAACAGGGGAAAAATGGAGGAAGAGGGGTAGAAGCATGTGAAAAAAAAGCAATGCAAAAAATCCATTTTGCATAGTTCCTGAAGGGTTTCTATATGTTTAAGACATGTTCATGCCAAGCTCTCCATCTCCAAAGGGCTACCTGTGCTAGCACACTACGGAGGGGCAGGGTATGGGTTTGATTTATACCAGCTAAGGATCTACCTCCACAATATAACCCAATGGACTGGACGTTTGAAACCAGTCTCAGATCTGATTTTAGTTCTCCATCTGAATTCTTTACTCCTTTGTTTCACTGTGAATTATTTTATGATTTCCATCTTCAGCTTGTTATTAAATCAATGAGTTCAATATCTGCTTGTAATACATGCGTGATGAATGTTTCTCATAAAGTTACATTTACAGTTGTGTAGCGTGTAAGGCATCAGTTGTTCTCACTTAGCATGAGGTTCCAGTAAGAGCCGGACAGGAATACAACATCCATCAAAAAATGTCTTTGATCTTTGCTGGCTGAATCAGTGATATCAGCCTTGAGGGACTGGAGGGACCCTCTACCAACAAAGAGACTCCCAGAGTCACAAAACCTTTGTAAATAAAATCTAGCGCAGTCTGCCTATGATACGGTCTGTGCATGCTTTAGCCACAGTATGAGCGCTGCAAAGAAAAGTCCTTGATGCATAACAGTAATTTTGTGGCTTTCCCGATGGAGACAGCATGGCCAGGGCTGGCCTTACCACATCACTTGCTACAAATTCCCTCAGGTCAAAGGGACCACGTCGCATAATCTGATGTGGCCATATGTGCTGCACAAAGCCTTTCCTGTTCCTCACAACAAGAGATCGCTGCCCGCAGAGTGGGAGAGGAATGAGAGCAAAACTTCAGCCGCCCATCCCTGGACTGCTGGAAGGACGAGAGGTTTTTCTCTTCTCCCTCTTTTCCCTGGCAGGGCCTGCTGAGAAACATTTTGTCAGGCAGCACAGTGGGGCAGAGGGTGGCAAACACCCCGGCGAGACCGATGCCCGTGTGGCTGCAGCACACGGGAGATGGGGCAGGCAGCAGAGATGACAGCGATGGGGAAGGAGGGATGGGCACGTGCACAAGAACCCGCTGGAGTGGCAGGAAAACAAGACATCATCCTGCAGCCAATGCCTATAGCATCATGCAGGGGCAATTCAAGGGCTGCTGAGAGCTAGTCTCAATTCTGGCATTTCCAGCTATTCATTAATTGCCTTTTAACATAGCTCAAGAGAGTTTGAACTCTTTTAACACATAAGAGCATTCAAGAGCACATATACTAAATAATTTTCTGCAAACTTGCATATGCAATTATTTTAAAGCAGCCTCTTTTGCACCTTCTGTTTGAGTACACAAGTAATCATTTCTGACCAACACCTCAGACCATGCCAACAACAATTGTTTGCATTTCTATAAGCCTTTCCACTTGGGCATGCCTCCACTTGGTCCACAAGTGAAAGTGAAGAACATTTCTATTTACTAGACGATGATACTCAGCAGAGAAAATTTGCCTGAGCTGATCTCAGTTAGACAGAAACAAACCTAAAACCTGAGCAGATCTTAAATTATTTCTCTAAAGCTTCCATATGCTCCCCAGTTACCGACTGAGAGAGAAAGCATTTATCCAGTGGAAAAAGGGATTCATTTACATTGATTGGCCTTTCCCTCCCGACATACACATTGTGTAATGTCAGGGTACACTTATTCCACACCAGTAACTCACAGCCCTGCTACAGTCTAAGTGCTCTTTCCCATTTAATTATTCAGGACATCAGGATGGGCAACGAGCTTAAAAAAAATCAGAATGATCTAAAAAAAAATTAATAGTTTTGTCAGAAAAAAGGAAAAGAAAAGAAAAGAAAAGAAAAGAAAAGAAAAGAAAAGAAAAGAAAAGAAAAGAAAAGAAAAGAAAAGAAAAGAAAAGAAAAGAAAAGAAAAGAAAAGAAAAGAAAAGAAAAGAAAAGAAAAGAAAAGAAAAGAAAAGAAAAGAGAAGAGAAGAGAAGAGAAGAGAAGAGAAGAGAAGAGAAGAGAAGAGAAGAGAAGAGAAGAGAAGAGAAGAGAAGAGAAGAGAAGAGAAGAGAAGAGAAGAGAAAAGAAAAGAAAAGAAAAGAAAAGAAAAGAAAAGAAAAGAAAAGAAAAGAAAAGAAAAGAAAAGAAAAGAAAAGAAAAGAAAAGAAAAGAAAAGAAAAGAAAAGAAAAGAAAAGAAAAGAAAAGAAAAGAAAAGAAAAGAAAAGAAAAGAAAAGAAAAGAAAAGAAAAAGAAAAGAAAAGCCTTGATGTTATTTTTATTTAGAAAGATCTAATTCTGACTATGCAAGCTCAGTCCTTTAATTCGACAGACACCTATAAAAGAAATCAGTGTCATTAACATATAGGCTAATGCTATTTTTTTCTTCAGAAATCAGACCTGCTTGCTGTAACTAAGGTAAAAAGAGAAGTGTGAACTACAAGTTATTTTAAAATGTGAGAACGGAAGTGAGGGATGGGCTGGAACAATAAATGAGCTGCTTGCTTAAAAAATAACACGGGAGGGAGTTCACTGTCTTCGTCTCCTGGTCACATAATCCGGTGGTTGTTTTAAACAAATTAAAGCAGACTGCTTTCTTTCTGCGCGTTCTAGTAAAACAGAGTTTTCAGCCAGCAGATATTCAATTTTCCTGGCTTGTTTTTGGATTCCAGCCATGTGTGATTAGTGACCTATTTTCACTGCAATGAGATCAGCTATGTTTGTAGCACCCTGAATCAGCAGATTTGTCCTTATTCCTGGCTCTGCCTGCCAGAGTGTTGAGCCAGGACAATTCTCTGAGCGTGCTGCCCTGCTGTCTCTGCACAGACCGATACGAAACGGCATTTAGCCATAGGGGAACCAAACTGGTACCTGCCGGGCCAGGACCATCAGATCCACGCTGTACAATCGGCTGATCTTGCTGAACTTGAAATTAAGTTTGTCTAATTAAAAGGGACCAAGAATAGAAGAAACCTGTGCTGTTTGTGGAAATTATAATCCTTCCTGGATAATGATGTTAGAAAAAAAATAATTAAAAAAAAAAAAAAGGAGGAACAAGAAATGGCAGTCAGAGAAGGATCCTGGGGCTTTATCTTTAGAGTTGAAGCAATTCTGGTCACAAAGGCCTGTGGCAGACCCTTTTGTCTGCAGAAAACATGGATCATATTGAATCAGAGAATCATAGGACCATTTATGTTGAAAAAGACCTTCAAGATCATCAAGTCCAACCATCAACCTGATCCACCAGGTCCCATCAAGGTCTCTTAAATACCTTCAGGGTTGGGGACTTAACCCCTTCCCTGGGTGGGCAGCCCATTCCAATGTTTAATCAAATATCTCAGAGTTTGCCAATACTTCATTAATTATAATTTCCTAATGCAATTTTGAAGTCACCTCCTGAGCCTTCTACTGCTCTTTGCAAATCCTAGCACAATGTCTGTGCAGGTTTGCCGGTTCTACTTGGAGTGACCCAATCAGGGCTGATCACAACCACACAGGAAAATTCAGACTGGAAGTGACCCCACTGAGGTTGTCAGGTCCCAGTCCCTTTTCAGAGAGAGGACAGCTGAGACTGGGTTGCTCAGGACATCTTCGTCCAGTTTTGGTGATTCAAGTACAGATGTTGAGTTAAGGACACCACATCCAGGATCTGTTCCCCTGGGATGGAGTCTGTTTGGATTAGTATCCTTAAAGACGGGTCTGAAATAAATTATTGTATAGAGAGAGCCTTAAAGGAAACCTGACTGCAACTCCTTTTCATGTAGCCCTGTGTCTGCTGGTGCCAGCAGCACTGGGTGCTCAGCTCTCCAGGACAAGAGGAGTTGGCAGCAAACAGACAGCCGTCAAAACCCATCCTCAGTGAGCAACCACAATCACAACCAAGGGAAGAGAAGGAAATAAAGACAGACAGATTTCCCTCCCAGCAGCCAGGAAAAGGAAGGAGATCAGCAATGGCTCACATCCTGCCTTCGGTCACTTCTTATCCTGTGGGTGTTTGCACAAAAAGAGGCTTCAATGGGATTAGAGGACTGCTCCTCCTCTAAATTTAAACCCAGTGGATCGCCTCCAGGTTGAAGTGATGTAAGAAGGGCTGAATTTGGTCTCTTGGTCTCCAGTGAAAATTAACACTGGGCATCACCTGAAGTGTCCTGGTAGTGCTCAGAGGGAAGACGAGATGGTGCCATCACCAGCAACTCTGGGGTTTCACCATGTGGCTGTGTGATAAGGGCCACCCTGCTGATGGGGCCTCCATCCAGCCCTTGAGGAGAATTTTTTTGCTCTTTTCGCTTTCACAGTGCGTGCCAAGTTGAAATGCTCGCCCCCAGGCATATGCCAACAGCATGGGATCCTACAAAAAGCCCAGCTCCTTCAGAAGCAACGGGGATGATTGCATTGAGGGAAAGTCCCCAAGGGCTCACTGAGGCAGACACAGCAGGGAGGGTGACAAAAGCCATTTTTCAGGAGGTGTGCTGGGGGCAGTACATGCAGCACGGACGGATACCTCATGGTTTAAAGCCTTTGCACTGCTCCGTGCCACTTCACCTTCCTGCTGCCACAGACCTTGAGGGATGCCCTTGAGCCTTTGCAGGTATCATACAAGCAGCTTTGTGGTGAGTGACGTGCTCCGGCTTTCCTCTGGGATACGCCGTAACTGCATTTTAGCAATTTCTTTGTTGTTTGCTGCCTCCAACAGGATTACTGGGAAATTTTCCTCCGTGAGTGACAAAAGGCACGCAACAATAGGAGCAGCTGCTTTTTGTACTCACAGAGGAGGGCAGAGTGGTCCTGGAAAACAAGCAGATTCGCAGGGAAGTCAGCTAGAAATTGGCACAGCTCCAACCAAAAAAGTAGCTCCCTTCGCAGCTGTTTGGGCATTAACGATATCACTGCTTAAAGGCTAATGAGTAACAACAGTCGCTTTTTTTAAAATAAACCAAGACGACACCTTCATTCCTCCAAGGTCACTCTTGGAGGCTTCATCCCTCTCAAAGGGCAGGGGGACAAGGAGGAGGCTGCTGGGGCCACCTCCCAGGCCAAACCCCTCTGCAGGCCGGCTCCGTGTCCTCACACACCTGCCAGCACCCCATCCCTGAACCCCGAGTGTGAAGTGCTGGTCGGGAGCTTCGCTGAGGCCGACGAAACCTGAGCCTAGGCCCGAAGCTTCGGGAAAGGTCAAGCAGATTGCTGGGTGCCAAAAAAGCACCAGGGTGCTGCTTAACTCGGAGGAGTGCAACTGCTGAGGGCAATTCCTTCACAAGAACCTTCACGTGTGGGAGGGCTCACGTGCATGTGTGTGTGCTTGCACACGTGTGCACACATCCACACATGAAACGGGGAGATAGATGCCAAGACTCTGGGCAGGGACACCGGCTACCCGTCGTCTTCCTTGTGAGGGACGCGGCAGGGAGATAAAATTAAAGGGGATTTCTCAGAAGTGGAATAGGAGCAGCGGCCCCTGGATGGATGAGGCCAGCTGCGAGGCTCAGCGGGAGCCGCAGCCGTGCCCACCCCCAGCAGCACAGCTCCCAGCCCGTGAGACCCATCCGTCACTGCGACGATTTTCCTTCAAAAAAGGTGTTAACGTGGAGAAAGGTCTTCTTCATTTCTGTATTTAACTCTGATTTTTCCACTGTGTAAGCGAGCTTGAACCTGGGGAGATGTACTGATCTCAGCATGAAGGTGCCTGAGAGCTGTGTGTTTATACAAGGCTGTATTTAGATTAAAGCTTTATGACCTCTCAACATACACCAGTCTAAAAATAACGTTAAGCATATGTTTTTTATCACGGTTAAAGCTGTTGCAACAAACTCCTTTCCACCCAACATCACACCCAGCTCCTGGCTGTTACGTTACACGGTAACAACATTCGGCAGAAACAAAAAACACTCCTGGTCGAATTTGACGTGAAATGGAGACCGGACAGTAGCTCCAAATCTCCATGAAGTCCATGAAGGAGGATACCCTGCCGGGGCTGTGACATTTACTCTGCTGAGTGAGACACAGGCAAGAGGCTGATGCCGAGAGGAGATGGAGCCCAGGGCCTGATGCCCAGTCAGGGAATGCTGTAGGGTGGGATGGGGTGGGATCCTCATCCCGGGGATCACCAAACATTTCTTCTGTCCCTGCACCTTGGCCCAGCCCATTCCACTGAGCAGTAAGGGAAAAACATCAGCAGTGTTTGTCCTGCTGGGAGCTGGGGGATGACTTATTTCAGGCTATCGTGTGCCTGGGATATCTGGAAGGACATCAGTGAAGAGCAGGAGGAAGAGGAGCAGGTTCTGCCTATGTGGGTGAATCTTCACAGGACTACAGAGGCATGAAATTACATTAGTGCAATGAAGGATCAGTCCCCAGACACAAAAGCATCAAAACTTTGGAATCAGTGCAACTCTGTCCAGCACTGCTGGCTGGCCTGCATTGTCAGCATTGCCCAGCACATGTCCCTGGGTCTGGTCACCCCCAAACTCATTTTCAGGAGAGGAAATGTTTAGGTTCTTGCCTACAGCTCTGTGTACCTTTAACTATGTTGTAGTTTATTTTGAACACTGCACAGTAGCAATGAGCCAACTTGCAAGGTTTTCCCATGTTGCTACTTACCTGGGAAGGGACATTTGTCCCAGAGAAGTAAGGAGTGACTGAGGACTGTACGACAAGCACAGCAAGGCTATAAATGTATGGAAAAAGGGGTTGAATCCAAGGTCAGACACTCCAAAATACCTCCAGTGACATGCACTTCAGCAACTGACTTGCTAACTTGGAACACAACCAACGCTTCTGTTTTGTTAGTAGGAACAGAAAAATGCTGTTCTTCACATCTTTCTGTTCAGCTTAGATGTGACAGGACAAGCATTCGACACTTTGGTAGTCAAGCAACAAAAATAAGAAGTTTATAATGGAAATGCTGACACAACTGCTAGCGGTGCTGCTGGGCATCCCTGTAACATGGGTGTGCATCGTGAGCTGTTGCAAAGGCTGCATCCACCCTGGTGAGGGCTCACTGCTTATGCCCATGTTTAGGCACATTGGCACTATCTTTGTGCTACTGTCAGCTTTGGGAAAGCTGCTGAGAATATCTTTGACCTTAGTGTATCTCAAGTTAGAAGCTAAATGGAAGCAGGCAGCTAAAGGCTTGCAAGAATCTCTGCCAAGGCTAAACTCCCAGCAAGCAGTCAGAAGTGGTTTTGTACCATTACTGCATTTCCAAACATTACTGGTGCCCCTGACAGTCCTCAAATAGTCATTCAGAAACCAGCAGATGAAAGCCAAGTAACACAGCTTGAAGAAACCCCTCTGCCCTCTATCATCTCTGAGCTAAAATGCAACAGCCAGGGCATGTTTCCCAGCACTGGGATATGCCCTGATTTTCCCCATCAGAAATTTTCCTTTCAGGGAGTGGCTACTCACCTTATAAAGCACAAGCTTCAAAGGTAATACATGTCACTTAATCAGATATGGATGTAGCTGCTATTCTGTTCACTTGGGTACCAAGCTGCTTTGTGTCCCCTCCCTGCATCACCACACCTTGGGTAATGCAATGTTTGCTACAGGAAACGCAAACCTGTACCCACAGCAAGCACTCACTGGGGCATCTGTCCCACCATGGCACAGAACAGGGCTGCTGGAGGGAGCAACAGCCAAGATAAGCACACACACAATTTGCTTCAGCCCTAACTGGCTTCTGTGTGTGCCACATTAGCTGGCTATTTGCTCCATCCTTCTCTCAGTACCTCTTCATCTCAGTTCTACTTCATCCCCAGCCCTCCAACTTGCTTTTCATTATCTCCATCAGTTTCCTTTCCATATTGCACATCTCCTCATCTAACCTCCACCTTCCCAGAAAAAGAAAAACAACAGAAAAATAGCACAGCCTTTGCCACTGCCCTGTGATGCCCCCCACTTGGCTGTGTCTCCTCACCCTTGTGCCCGGCTTGTTATTGCAAGGGACAGGAACTGTCTGCTGCATGCTGCTTTTACAGAGGGGTGCAAGCCCAGCTGCTCCCATTGTCATACGTATAATAGCCTCTTTACCAGCATTGGTGCTGGATTAATGGCTTTGGAAGTGTTAGTCAGGTCAGTCAGCTATTTTTATTATTGTTCTTGCGGTACATGGGAATTCCAGCCCACTCATCAAAGATCCCGTTTGTTGCACAGCTTCCCACACTGAGCAAAGGCAGGCACCGATTCCTGGGCTGCGTGGGTGGAAGCTGTGCTGGAAATTACACGCTCTCTTCACATACGATTTTGTTTCTCCTAGGAAAACAAGAAGAAGCCACAGATTTTGGTCATTTCTGCACACATAGAGAGAGGCACACATTCAATGAAAGGCCTCAAAAACACCCAGTACTGCTGCTGCCTGCTTGGAGCAATCTCCGGTCATATCGATGAAGGTTTTGGTGTGGTTTGGTCCCACATGCCACCACCTCCCAAGGGCCAAGCAGGAACCATGGGGACTGAAGACAGCGCTGGGGTTTGTGGGCTAAGAAAGTCTGTGTGAAGATTTCAGCGGGATATTTGTGTGTACGTGTGCATATACATGCATGCATATAGATATATGTAACTGTGCAAAATGCTACCTCAAAATCTGATATTGGAACACACCTGTTTCAGAGCATGCTTGTAATACACTTGTTTAAAAGAAATCCTCACACTCCATGTATTAGTCTGTTCTTTTTAGCTCTGTAAATTCAGCTTTTGTTTTTCTAAGGACCTGCATGGCATTTTCTCTTCCCTCCCCCTCGCTGGGAGCAGATAACACTGAATTATCCAGGATTTAGGTAAAATGCTACCCTGTGTGACACTTTCTGTAAGCAGCTGGAAGGAACAACTCTGGCTTGTCCTCTGTCAGAGGGCTGTGCCGGCAGGGAGGACAGAGAGATGTTGCGGTTTTGGGGTGCCACAGCCTCAGCACCTCCTAATCTGC
The DNA here is from genome assembly GCF_964211835.1 of Anser anser. Lineage (NCBI taxonomy): Eukaryota > Metazoa > Chordata > Aves > Anseriformes > Anatidae > Anser > Anser anser. The sequence continues at coordinate 37,920,483 of NC_139720.1, read as the reverse complement.
TCCACACCTCTCAGGCTTCAACAGATCTGAAATACAGCCTTGATGAGCCCACCGGAGCACAGTTTCCAGGCCCAAACCTCATCTCCAGCTTTCCCTAAAGTAACCCAGGGAGGGGCTGGGTCTCCTCTGCACTTGAGAACCCAATCGAGGGCTCAGGGCAAGGACCCTGCCACGACCCCAGGGGGCTGCAGGCAGAGAGCAGAGAGGGGGGGGAAGACACAATGAGAGGGGAAAGACACAGCGAGGGGGAAAAGACACAGCCAGGGGGGAAAGACACAGTGAGGGGGGAGAACAGGGCCTTCCCCTGGCTGCTGGAGGCATCCTGCCAGCAAAGAGCGCGGCCTCCCGTGGAGAGTAAATGAAAGCCTCATTCTGAGGGAGTGGCAAAATAAATAAATAAATAAATAAAAATAAAAAGGACAAATATATATATATATATTCCCTGCTGCTCTGTTTGGACGTGTTTTATTGCTCGCTTTCCCTCCAGAGCTGGCAGCTAGCGCTAGGGGTCGCCCGGCGCAGCGGGAAGCCCGGGGGCCCCGGGGGGGCTCCGGTGGGGGTCAGGGGCCGGCAGCCCCCGGCCTGCTCCTCCAGCAGAGGAGGCCAGGAGAGGTGCAGGACCCCCAGCCCAAGCTCTGGGGGCATCGCCGCCTCGGCAGGTGTCTCCGAAGGACAAACCCACGGAGGGTGCTGCTGATTGACGAGCCTTGGCCATGTCCAGACCACAAAGCAAGGGGCACCCCTGTGGGACACCTTCCCCCACACCATTCCCCCCGTGCTGCAAAGCCAGGGATGCGATGTGAGCCAGGTCTCCAAATGAGGATCCATCCGTGCTGCTCGATTAGGGCCCCGTTTGCCCACAGCTCCCGGCCTGTGCCAGGCCCCGAGGGTGAGGCGGAGGAGGCTGGTCTCATGTATAAGGCACCTTTCTCGCCCCACGCCTGCCCGCAGCAGGGATCGTCTCACAGCTCTGTATTGCCACAAAGTCCCCTTGGATCCACAGCCCACTACCTCACGCGCCACTGTCCAGTCCCACCTGGGATTCACCGACCTGCCGAACCAGGCACGCGGGGTGCCAAAGTTGGAAAGACGCCACCTGGCTTGGAAAACAGATGATATTCCACATCTGAAAACGCCCCGTAGGGCCAGCTGGGTGCTAACCCACTACCAGCCCAGACGGCATGCCATCTACAGGACCAACACCTCCCTGCCTCGAGCCCCACCTACGCCCGGCAGCACGGCGCACATCGGCCACCAGCAGCCCCCCGGGCACAGCCCTGCGGTCCCTTGACCTGGTTTCTAACCCCCAGCCCACACTCGAAGCACTTGTTGGGTTTTATTTCCTCCAGCAACAACACCGACTCGATTTTGTACCAGTGCAGCACCGCACCTATCCGTTCTAATTAAGAGACATTTTCATAGAGGGGGTGAAGCAAATTAAAACAGTAATTAACTGAGAAACAACTCGAGTTGTTCTCTTAATTCCCTATGCGCTGGGCTGAAATTGTGTTCTGCCTTCCTACAAAATTACATGTACCACATCAAAAGTAAACACTTAATCTAATATTCTAATTGTGTTTTTAGATAAACATCACAGTTATAAATCATTTTAATGAGTACATAAAAAAGAAGCAAATACCACATTAACTTTTCATTACCTTTTTAACATCCCCCGTGGATAATGCAATTCGTTTACGAGTATAACAGCCCCCTCTATTACACGGTGTAGGTACACAGAGGGATGAAATAGTGTAGCTTTGGGAGTGGTTAAGGTATTTTAGAATAAGAAATGGCCATGTCTTGTTGATCCACTGCTTGTAAAAATAAAGGTTACATATTGTAACAAAGAAGACTGAGAGGGAAGCATGGACAATTTGATCCATTAATTAAAAAGAAAGGCTTTTTTTTTTTTTTTTAATTGCTGATTTCACACAGGAAAGGTTTTAATAAAAGGAAAAGTTTACAGTAGAATCTCAGGGAAGTCAACTTTTCTTGACAAGCTATTACTCTAAAAGACTCTCCTGTTACAGTCATATAATCAAATACATCCAAAAAAAGTCACAGTTCAGGCAAACTAAACATCCCAATGGGTGACAACCTCTTAAGCAACAGGAATTCAACTGCCTTCAGAAGTGTAGCCATATGCTTCTGTAAAGAACAGAAACATCTGGGGAAAAATCATGCTGTTCTTTAACTCAGCAGAATTTCGACATTGACTTCAAATATGGTCAGGATTTGGGCGGTGTTTTCAGTCCTCTCATTTAGAAAAAGATCCCTCTTCAGAGCATTTGTTTGATAGTAATAGCTTTAAAAAAATGAAGAAAAAAAAGATTGGTTATCTGAGCAAAAGTAGCTAAGAAGCTTCTCTTTCTTTGGCCTGAAGTAAGTAAATGTCCCATGCAGCCTTCCTACAACAGTACATCTATTGTTTCTGATCTTACATAATTTCTTTGTGTCTTACTCTAAAATTTATGTTGCAATATTTGTACGGGCAGTAGGATTTCACACAGAGCTTTGCAGTAGCTGTATCAAATAACAGCAATGGTGAAGAAAATAAACTCTTTCACCGTATCCTAATTTATTACACTTGACTGAAATGGTTTAGAGCCATCTCTGAGCCACACAACCAGTAATTCTCTGCTTCACAGGCAAGACGTATTTTCCTAGATATAAAGTAAAATTTTTATATAATGCATAGAGCATATGAGCCATCCATTACCTGGTACCTCTGAAACAATAGGATGGAAAGCAGCCAGCATTAATTGATCATCCAACTGTCCAGTTAGTCTGTGTGGGCGATTTATGTCAGCTGCAATATAATCATACTTTGAAACATTTTCCAGAAATAAATCTCCCATATAAAGGGAGGCGGCTGTCTTTGGAAAAACTCTTTCTGCGCAGTGATTTTCCAGCTACAGCACTTGGGCAGGACACGAGCCAGGCTCGGCCCCCACTGAACAGCAGGGCTGGTGCTCACGTACAGACACACCTGGCAGAAGGGCTGAGTTAATAGGGCCCCACATAATGTTCCTAAGGCAGGTTTCCAGCAAGGCCTGGGTCTCTGGGATGTGTCAGAGGCGACTTGGCCAGGGCCAGAAGAATCAGTAGTCAAAATTATTGCTAGTTTGTGAAACCAGTGGTTCAAAACCCACCTTTAATGGACTTCCCCACTGCAGCGCCTGGCTCAGCAGGGCTCGGTGGGCAGGCGAACTTGCTGGTCTGCTCCCCAGGCCTGGTGGCTTCATAGGGCTGAACCAGGCACAAACCAGCTGGCACCATCCCTGCTGATCTCCCTCCTGCATCCGCCCCCCAGGGCTTCTGGGCAAAGTCGGCTCCTACAGCAGCTTGGGATTTTTTTCTTTCCTGTATCTCAACTTTCTAATCCACCAGAGCTAATATATTTACATCAAAGACAAGCTGCCTCTTAAGTTTTCAGCCTTCATCTCAATTGTTTTTCATCTCGAAAGAATTCTTCCTTTTGAGAAGCCAGCCTTGGAGCATTTGTCAAGCTGCAGGGTGATGAAATGCTCTGCACAATGGAAACTGGGTCAATGGATCAGCACTGTGTGTTTTAATGGACACTTGCAGCATGTCCACAGAAAGTCACGGTTTTATCTGCTAGGATGTTATAAATAATATTTTTTACTGCGTATGGAAGAATGCAGAAAAATTGGATTTGTTACAACTGCAGCATACATCTTCAGGAAGCCTCAGCAGGAGCGCTTGTGGGGCATAAAGAAACTGTGTAATACATGAAAAATATTTACCCTTCTCCAGCTTCTCCTTGCTGCTCCACAAGACCCTGAGAGCAGGTCACCTCGGTAGCCTGAACAATCCCAGCTAAGCCTTTGCAATGACAAACTCATCCTCCCACGTGTGCTGGTAATCCCAGCTCCCTCCCTCCCTTGCACACACTCCTGGTGCGGCACAGCAAAGATGCTGGCTGTGCTGCAGGCGGCATCGCCCAGCCCGCAGCCTGCCTGCAGGTGAGGGCTGTGGTGGCCGCCGTGCTTGCAGAGCTGCAGGGGTTTACCTGTGAGAACATCAGCCCCCTGGCAGCAACACGCAGGAGACCCCCAGCTGATGCTTCTCTCTCAGCCCCATGCAAATCCCTGCAGCTCTCCAGATCTGTAGTGGCTGGAGTGCAGCTCCCTCCAAACCTTCCCAATGTAAAGCTTCATGTGTTTCCTGGCATTGTTACCTAGCAAGCAAGCCGGGGGACTTTCTGTCAAAACAGCTTTATTTTCTATTTTTAACCTGGCTCCCTGAGGACACAGGTCTTGAGCAACCATGCTGCAAGTCTGCCTTTTCCCCCTGCATGCACTCCAGCATCTTTTGAAGCTATTAGTTGTTTCAGCTGTCTCTAACAGCAGAGGCCCCGAAGATAACAAATTCCTGTGAACTCTGTGAAAACAGGCAGCCAGGCTGACCCCAGTGACCAAAAGACAACAGGAATTCAGTTATGGTAGTAAGCACCAGAGACTGACTCCACGTGGGACACACCTACCATGGCATCCCCAAGGGCAGGGACAGCAAGGACCCTGACTCAAACCTTTCCAGGTGCTCCACTGCCACACACAGAGGCAGGGATAGCTGGCAAACACGGCTCTGCTGCTCTGGGGAGGAGTTGTTCCTTTACCGATGTCTTCCTCAGCTGCTCCATCCTGTCCTTCAAGTTATAAATCAGCCCATCTTTTCCTATCTTCTCCATTCTTGCTTTTCCAAGTCTTTCCATGATTATGTTTTTCCTTTCTTTCCTCATCTAAACTTCCATTCTGTTCCCTTCTTATTATTTTATCCTCCTGAAAATCACTTCTTCACCACGCAGTACTGATCACCAGGAGGAGACCTGGTGGTGGCAGGACCATTTTGTTCCTCTAAGACTTCTCCACTCAACCTTTTTCCCCATGAAGGTCATTTAAATCTAATGGGAAATGAGAATTATGAAAATTATGTGTAAATTATGACATTATCCCTTTTCCCTGTACCCTAACTCAGACAGAGGCTTTAATGTAGCAGTGGTTTTGCAGAAGTGCAGGAAGAAATCTACCTTTCCTGGGCCTCCCAAGAAGAAGAGAAAAGATCGCACTACACAGAACTACAGTCCCACAGCTCCAATATACAAAGGCTTGAATGTGGGTATTAATGAGAAGTGCCACTTGAACCAGTACCTGGGGTCTGAAGAGGTCTGCAGCGAGCATAAGGTTGGACGTGTCCACACAGATGTGTCTGAATACTTGATCTCCCTCGGCTCCTGAGATCAAATGCACAAATTGCCACGTGCACTTGCAATGCGCTGAGCTCACCCAGGTGTCAGGCAGTATTCTGGAGTTAATTCCCTTCCCTCCTCCCATCTCCAACTGTTTGTCAAGCCTTACAGGGATATTTAAACATGGGGAGGTGAAATACGTACAACTTGTAAGCCATTATTTTTAACAGCTGACTTTCAGAAGGAATTCTAATGGCAGATTGCTGATTCAGAGGTTGTTTTCTCTTCCTATTGAAATGTAAGTTGGGGCTCGTGCAGGAGTGGTGGAGGCCAAGGAAAGCCACGAGCTGAACCCTCTGTCTGTCTGTGCGTGAATAAGAATTGCATCGGTTTCCCACCAAGCAAAGCCGACCAGCAGTCACCGCAGGGCACATCCTTAGTCAGGTTCAGGCTTTGCTCTCCGCTGAGTCCAGGAAACAAGCCAGTACAACCCCTGCTTTCCACGGCGAGCTGCAGGCCACGTTCAAAGTGTGCTCTCCCTGCTCTGAGAGGACAAAGTGCAGGGCTGCTTAAATCATTTCTGCATGGGGGAAATCCTAGCCGATTTCCAAAAGAACTGTTGAATATGTGGTGCCTCTGGACATCGCTGGGATCTCCTAAGTGATCTGTTCCCTGCATGTGCTGAGAGGGTGTGGAGGGTTCAACTGAGAGCCAGTTTCACCATGGCACCAGTGAGAAAGGGGAGAAAGGGTTTGTTCTTCATCCCTTTGCTTAGTCCTGTCTTTTGATACCTCCTCATGTTGTCCCAGTGAGCTCCAGAAAGTGGATGCCTAATTATATAACCTACGCTTGATCCAAGATTGTTTCGAAATTTTATTTTCTTCATGCTCCTGTCTACAGCAGAGGAATTTTCATACTTTAACAGGGCCTCCTTATCTTTGCAGGAGAGCCCAACTACCTAACTAGCAAAATATAGGGCTGTTATAAAACAGAATAACTGCTTGACTGCTTATCTCAAAAATAATTTACTCTCTCGCTAAAGAGGCATATAGATGCAAGATGGGAATTTATTTACAGTTCATGCCTGACCTTTTTAATGTCTGGTAAAGTCATGTTATGGAACTGTTTGAAAATTTATTGTCCCCATTTAGCAACGCTGACATTTTGTGATTATTGGCTCTGCAAAATCTACTGGCACTGTCAGGCAGAGAAAGTTCAGAAATTGCTTCCAGGGAACAACAGACCCCTGATTTTTAGAGTGCTGAACACTAACAGATCCTTTTTATTGCATATTTTTAATACCCACAAAAAAAAAAAGGAAAACAAGCTGCAAAGCAAAGCTGAAAAAGGAAAGGAGAAAAATACCCTTGATTAAACGCAAATCAGAGCAGGGCTTCACTCCCAGCTGGTTGAAGTCAATGGTAAAAAGCATCGTTACTTCAAAGCAAGGATGACGGTGTCCAGGAATGCTCCGAGACCGGTTCTGTGCCAGTAGGGCCTGGTGGCAGGTGGAAAATATCTCGGAGAGGGCCAGCTGGCAGCGGAGCCACCACACGTGAGCCCCAGGCTCATGCGGGCGCTGCAGGCGAGGAGCCCCAGCCATTAGTGCTTGTGAAACGTCCCAAGTGCTCCGGCCAAGCCAGCGGCCCCCCCAGCACAGAAAGAGATGGGAACAGACCCACGGGGCTCCTCAAATTGCCAACAGCAAGTCGTGCTGTATGTACGTGGCCCCAGGAGGTGCTCCTCAGCGGGTGTCACAGCACTGATGAGGTCAGGCCACTGCACAAGTGAAATGGCCATAAAATTGTCAGTAGGTAATAGTTTAACGTGGCACTCAGGGTGGTGTTGAGAAAGCCTTTGCCAAGACACTTCAGTTGGGTTCATGTACAGCAGCAAAACATTACAGCATTGTAAGTACTCCGTTAGAAGTTGTTTTTCTTTGTCCTGACACATAATTCCTCAATTTTTCAAACATTACCAGTCTTACTTTGAAAATTCTCCTTTTTCCTTTTACTTTTTTTTCCCACTTAAAGCTACAAAATGTTGAATTGTTTGTAAAAAATCAACACAGTTTTGTACAATAGCAAAAAGCTAGCTGTTTCATCAAAGTGCTCTTAAAATTCAGATTGGTAATGATTCATAAAACAGGCAAATGCACAGTTAGCTAAACAGCTTGTCATTGGAGGACATGGGTTTTTCAATACACTTATATTGCTATAAAACATTTAAGGAAAAAAGATTTAAAAAAAAAAACTTTAAGAATTGCAGCTACGAAGAAAAAAAAAAAAAAAGATTTACAGCCTTTCAAGGACCCCATTTCCAGGCCCAGTTTGCTAGCCCAGTTGCAAACAACACCACAGGGTACAGCAGAGACCATGGCAGTATGAGACATGAAATATGTAATACTCTGCAAGTGGAAAAATTGCGCTTTACACTGGTGTGAAAGTTCTTAAACACAGTTATTTAGAGCTAGCCAAGCATTGCAGTGATTTCAATGAATTATAACGGTCTTTACAACTGTTCTTTTAAATGTAATGACTGGTCTAATAGAGTGATCTTATAAAGTGTATTCAGTCATCTGAGGTCCAATGGTCTAGACTTGGCTGTGCATCCAGTCCATTTACAAGCAGAGTTGTTTCAAGTTAGTCCTTCTGTCTTTCTTTCTTCAGGCTTTAGGAACTCGTAATGGCTCTTTAGTTACTTCTAATTTTATATTGTTGCTTGAGATAAGATGCTATGGGTCTCCCTTCAGAGAAGACCACACCTGACTCCTGTGATTTTGACATTTTAATGACATTTTAATACCTCTCATTATTGCTCCAGAGATCATATACATTAACAGAATTATTTCAGCATGTTAAGCAATTTTTGATAGCCAGAGTTCAAAGAATATGTAGACAGAGGAGCATAGTCCATGGCACGTAGCACTGAAGTGTCTTGGCAAAAGCTTTTTCAACCCCATCCTGAGCGCCATGTAGAACTATTACCTGCTGATAGTCACGTAGCAGCTCAGCTGACTCTGTGTCTTGGCCAGGTATCAGCTCTGCCGATGGAAACGAGGAAATTACTCGAGTGGCAATCGGGTTAACACGTTCGCACATCTCTGAGCACACCGGTGCTGGAACTGCCATGGAGAGTTCTGCTCACCCTTGTGCAGGCACTGTGACTCTGCCTGGTGGCACTGCAGAACGGCGATGCCATTCTGTGATGCCACCGTTTCTGGTGGCAGTCGTGCCCTTGTCGGACTCTCTCAATGCAACGGGACCCAAAAGTCAGACTCTGCTGAAGTGCACAGCAGTCATGTTTCAGTACCACACAAATACCTGCAGTCTTTAGCACTGTTTCTGCCTCCCTCCCCACTCCAGTGAGCTACTGCGATGGCTATTACCTGAAATCACCGAGCAGATTTTATTTGCCTATAGAAAATTAAAAGGCAAAAGCTGCACTGTACTGTAACAGCCGTGGCGTGATTGAATTAAAATGCAACAGCAGCTAAATAATTATCACGTTACTCCATTAGTCCACATTCATAAAGCAGAGTTATCAGCACTCAGTGACTTCCAACAATTATTTTAAATGTTTTTTTTAAATGTGGTAATGGGGAAAATTTATGGAGTGTTTCTAAAGCAGCTTGCTTCTGAAGGACTTATTCATCAACTCTTCATTTATTCCTGTATTAACATTTGCAAGTCAGCTCTTAAGGAAATTTTGCATATTTCCACTCATAATAAATAACATTTTAAAATACGAACTGCTATGACTGAATGCTGTTTAGAAGGGAGAAGCATTTTGGGCAGTCACTCAAGAAAAATGCACGTGTCAAAACCAAAAGTGGGTTCCCGTTTTCAGAGAGAATGGAAAAAGGATTTGACCTTTTAATGCTAGGGGCAGATCCAAAGGCCAGCGGCCATGAATGAGCAGACTTCTGTGCTTTCAGCTACCCTCGACACCCCCTCAGCAGAGCGAGCGGAGTTCCTGATCTCCATATGTGAGTTGTAAGAGCAATGCCACGTTGTTGCTGCTTTTATAAACGTCCCTTCCTGGGGGCAGGTAAATGGTGAGAGCACAGCAGCGATCGCCAGCCCGAGGAGGCAGACGCCTGGGTTCTCCAGCTCTATTTGGCCCACGGGAACGAAGCAGAGCTCAACGGCAGAGGGAAGTCCCAGGCTGTCTGGGATGCATTGCTCACTGCTGGCGCTCCAGGGCCAGGAGAAGCTGAAGGTTATGCTGTGGCTTGGCTCTGCTGGCTGCGGTGGCAGAGGCAGGTGCCAGCTGCTCAGGAAACACTCCCAAGCGTGCTCAGTGCCTGAGGACCTGAAAGTGCGCGGACTACGTTATTTGCTAATTCACTCTGGTGAGTATCCCTAATGAGCCAGGGAGCTGTTAGAAAATGCCCAGTGCTTCCTGACGATCCTGCCGAACACATCAAGAAGTCCAGATACTTGAAGAACCAGGAAAAAAAGTTACAGGACAAAAAAAATCAGTGAGCAAAATACTGTGCATTCACAGAGGCACTGGCAAGTTGTAAACAGGCAGAGGTGAAATTCCAGCTTCACACTCAAGTATGTTGCCATTTCATAAGGTGCACCCATTCTGCGCTGCTCTCCATGAGAATAGCTCCTTTTAATGACAAGAATGATGCACAGGCAATTTTTGCCCCCCAGTCAATCTATACAATGCACTCCCTTTAATTAGCTGGTACCCTGAATGAGGAACACTTGCACTTTGATGAGTAGAAATATAAGGAGAAGTTTGATAGGTGAAATAGACACAAAGACATAACTAAACAGCATATTTTACCCCATCGATGTTCAAGGAGATGATTCCAGATCACAGTGTCACAGGGTTCATCCTGTTATTTTCTACTTTCTATCTCTGAAAGTCAGGTTTGATAGCGAGTTTGGGATTAATGGTGAGTGCTCTTTCCAAAGCTTGATCCTTTTCCCACTGGTGAATGACTCGGACATCTCTCACCTTTAAAGGCCTTCATCCTGCATTTGTTATCTTTCATCGGACTACCTCAAGAGCAGGTAGAAGGAGTCCATAGCCATGTTCTTCCTTCTTGAACAGGTGAGATGCAAATATGTTATAGATATTTACAGTATTTCTTTTGAGCAGCAAAACTATAAGGACTGATTTTTTTTTTCAGTATTTTCATTCCAGCCAAAACATCCCTAGTTATTTTAAAAGTGATAGAAGAATTTGTCACCTCATTTGTCATCTGCATTGAGCAAAAAAGGAGATACTGGTTTATCAACTTAAACTCTTGCCTATTCACATTTTCTGAATCAAAAGTTATTTTTATTCTATAAGCCGACAAATCTCTACTAGGGTTTGTTGCAATGTCACTTTACTCTAAGATTAATGGAAATCAATCAATCAGTTTTTCATAAAATAAGAAATCTGCACTTTTAGAAAAAAGAAAAAAAGGAAAAAAAACAATCACTTTCATATGAGGCATACTGCAATTTTCCACAAATGCTCTAATATACCTGAATGAGTTTTCCTTCATTCATGTTAGAATCAATTCTATTTTCTCTATGTATCTAATGCACCAATGTTATTGATCAAAATCTCTGAACAAAACATCCAGGAGAAATTTTGACTCAGCTGCTCTGAAAGCCTAGATTTCAGTGTGGACTGGTGCTTGTGTATTATTGCTGCTAATTATGCCCACAATAGGAAACTTCAAGCATATTCAGCTGTCCTGTTATGTCTGCTGCAGTGCAGGATCCTTATGGCTTTGTCCACACTTGAATAAGCATTGCCAATAGCTTCCGACTTCATGCAAAACCTCAGGAAGCTGTTAATTGTTCAGTATCTGATCAGATACAGGAGCTCGCTCCAGGTCCCACTGCAGGCATGTTTGTCACCATTTTTCAGCAGAGATAAAAGCCATATTCTCTATTTTCATACTATTTTCATTCTTTCTGCAAAACGCACATCTAAAATTGATTGCTCCATTATGAAGGATTAGGGAAGCGGTGCACGGTAATAAACCACTTATCCCATTCATAGTGTAGAAGCAATCATAATAGGCTAAAACTCAGCTAGGGGAACATGACTAAATTTTGTGTAAATGAAAATTTAGAAGTAAGGTATTTAGAAAAGTGACTGTTGTAAGAACTTGTCCAATTTTACAGAGGAGATCACAAGGTGTAAGGTCATTACAATCAAAATGCTTTGGTCAGTCTTAAAAGAAGGCGAGCAATACAGATTTGGACCAGCCTGCTCTTGTCTTTATCTGACTATTGTCAGTCCCACGTGCAGGCAACACTGTGTAATGCCAGCTTGGCCTCTGTGGCTGGCTGGTAAGGAGAAAGTGGGGTATTATTTCAGATAAAACATGATGGAGCCCCCAAAGCTAATCCAGGGTGGAGGGAACATCCTTCTGGCCAAATGCAGACACAAACAGTGCTGGAGATGATGCACCGGTGTGTCTCTGCAAAAAGACAGTGACTACTGCACTGCTCATGGAGTATTCACATTCGCCTGCACACCAGCTACTATTTAAAACATATCTGATGAGGGTCTGTTGTGTAGGAAAGCAGAAGTGGCTACGGGGAGCACTGACAAAGCCCTCCCTCCCTTTCTGCTCCAGGAGTCTGGCACGTCGCTGCCAGCATCCCGAGGGAGGCACGCTTGGTACTGCCCCACGGGAACCGACACGCAGGAGCAGCACGCAGCAACGTCTCTGAGCATTACGGCAGGGGAGGAAAATGAGAGGAAGCTGCAACACAACACTGTGTTCAAATTCAGCAGGGAGAGAGACGCTGGCTGGCTGGAGATGGACGTTTCCCTCCGAGGCTTGTGGCTCTTCTCAGAGAAGGGCTGTGGGCCAAGCAAGAGTGCAGGGTAAGAGGCTGTTGAATTGTGTTAGTTCATTGGTTTTTAAATCCTTTTTCCTCTGGAGTCAACCTGTGTTCCTCCTTTTGAAGGAAATACGCTTGGTTTCAAGCCAGCTGGCTATTCACTGCACACTGGGGGTCACAGCTTCCCATGGGAAGGCTGGCTCGTACCCCCGTCCCAAAAGAGAGCCTCTAACACTCTTTCAGTGTTTATTTTTCCCTCTGTTTTTAACTCATCTACTTTTCAGGAGCAATACACACAGGACAGGAGAGAAATCACCCCTTCTGTTGGGGCATTCAGAGAAGGTTCAAGTCCCAGCTCCTCTATATCCAGAATTTAGTATCTAAATGAGAGAAGTTAAACAGAGTAGAACAACTGTAGTAAGGCATCTTGAGGGAGACTCACCTCAGTAATCTACAGTCTCCTGTTTACCCACTAAAATATATCATCATGGTTTGAATCAACAAAACCAGACTAAAGCTTTATGGGATGAAGGAGATGATCTCACAACTGGCTGCAACTTGTTTCTGCCGACGCTAATAGAAATGTGACATGCTATGGAAATGCTAAGCTTTATTGCAATGCATGAAAATATATGAACCCACAGAAAATAATAAAGAGTTCGGTTTCATTTTCCCTCCTTCTCAGAATACAGACCTTTCAAAGATTACTCTGGATTTTTAGTTTCCCAGCAGAGGCACCAAGTCAGAAAAACGTCACATCTCTTTTAGCATTGCAAGAGTCTTTGTGCAGTTAAACATGGGATATATTTTCATTTAATTTGTACAATTAATCACTTTCCACATGAGAGGTAACAAAATATGTCTCCATTTAGAAAAAAAAAAAAAAAAAGAAAAATCATGTAATTAAACATGATAAATTACTTTGTGACAAGTGTATCTCAGCCCCAGGCGATGCTGTGAAACAATTGACCTTTCTTCCAGTATCACCTACACCTTGCTGGTAGCCAATCTCCTCTCTCTCTTTGGCATGGGTAGGAAGGGGCTGCTTGTCATTCTCAAGATTTCCCTGGTAGCCATTACCATTTCAGTTAACAATTTAAATTAATATTTTATCTCCAATTTTTTTTGTTCACAAAGTACTAAACCCAGCCCTTCTTTTTCTTCAAAGGCTGTCATTAAACCATCAGCAGGTTCCTGACTCAGCTGATGTGGCAGTACCTCTTGTGAGCGACATCTGAATGAGAGGCTGGGCCCAGCATTCTTAATTTACTTAATGTGCAATTTGATAAATTCCTATCAACCAGCTGTCCGGGTTACAAAACAATAGCACTCTGAAGTGATTTTGCAATAGCACAGGGAGAAACCTACCAAGGAAACTGCAGTAGCAGCTTTGCTAATCAATATTTCCATTACGCTAAAGAACAAATAGCTGTCTGATTTTTGTGCGGAAAGTGATTTTTTCAGTTTTGCCCTTACTTGCACATGAATTTAATTCTGGGCTGGACAGTCAATTTTCACTTCCAGACACACAAAGTAAAGCTTGGAAAGGACCTGGGGGTCCTACTGGGTGCCAAATTGACCGCGAGCCAGCAAAATGCTCTTGTGGCTCTGGAGGGCCTGGTACAAGGGAGGCATGGACATACTGGAGGGAGCCAAAGGGCCACCAAGATGATCACAAGCTTGGAGCGCGTGATGTGCACAGGGTGAAGGGGAGAGAGCTGGGGCTGTTCAGCCTGGAGTTGAGAAATCTCAGGGGGGATCTCATCTAAGTGTATACATACCTGATGTGGGGGGAGAAAAGAAGATGGAGACAGCCTTTTTTCAGTGGTGCCCAGTGACAGGACAAGGGGCAACTGGTACAAATGGAAATAATTTAGAGAAAGAAAAAAAAAAAAAACTTTTTTATTGTGAGGGTAGTCAGGCAGTGGAAGAGGTTGCTCAGAGTGATTGTGTGGTCCCCCCATTGGAGAGTCATTCTGTAAAATCAGCTGAACACAGCCCTGGGCAACATGCTCGAGCTGTCCTTGCATTGGGACCCTCATTGTCCTCCTCTTTCTGCAAGCCTTGCTTTGTTTGAGAAAACTAGCATAAGAGAAAGAAAAAGGCAAAAGGAAGAAGAGGGGGAATTAAAAAAAAAAAATTAAAAAGGGAGCTTTTCATCTTAATAATTAGCATTTCTGGACTGGAGCACACACACACGGTTTTCATTACCACCACCGCTTACACAGCCCTCCAACGCCGTACACTCATGCTGTGGGTGTACGGTGCAGCTGTCGGTGCAGATCCAGGGACGCGTTAGGAAGCACTCTGAGGACTTGATTCTCCACTGTGCCTTGCTTGACCCTTGCTGGAGGCTCCACAGAGAATTATTCTTGATGTCCCATTCCCAAAGGATGTGGTATCACCGGTGCTGAGTATCCCCTTTGCTGGTGACACGTGGATGTGTCCAGGAGCACCCCATCTCACAGTTCCCCACAGCCACACGCGTGAACTTATTAAAGCCCCAAAAGCTGTTATCTGTGGCTCCCCAACAACCTCACACAACCTCAGTGTTTCTCCTCTGGCTGCCTCTCTCCCGCCAGTAACTCACTCCCTAATTCAAGATTATCTTTATTGTCGAGTCGGCGCTGCACAGCTGACGGAGCGGCCCAGGCTGTAAGAGCTGAGCCAGATAACCTCTGCAGAGACAGCAAGGGGAACCACATTTTAGTCTCTAGCTGGTGCAGTTCCTATAACTGTCACGAGATTAAAGCAAACAACTGATTTATAAAGTGAGAGATAGTATGAAATATGGTTCTCAGAAATAACCGACATAGTCCACAGAAGGAGCGGGGCCCATTTGTTACCCATTAGTACACAATGTGTGCATTGATGGCCTCTGCGGCCACACTGGGACATAATCTGTTTAAAGTCACACCAAAGTTAAATCAAAACAGATACATTGATTACAGCTTGTCAATATAAATTGAAATTTAAACGAAAGATTTTTTGTCCTACCTAGAGAAATTAATAGAACTATGTACAGGATAAATCAGAACTGACTCAGATGCTCCCTAGCATATGTATTAGCAAGGAGCAGACCCTGGACGTTCATGCTGAGCCCTCACTTACACCCAGGAAACCACGATTCAGGCAGTAGAACTATGAAAACTGCAAATAAAAGCCCGTTTTGGCCACAGCAATGCAACATAACCTCTTTGCTATTACAGAAGCAAACTTCTTTCTAAAGGCTGTGATGCAGGCCTTGTCAGAGAGGATAACCACAAAATAGCCTGTTTTTCTGATCCATTATGGCAATTCTGATGTTCCCAAGTGAGAGGAGTGGAGAGCCTGTAAACATGTCATCAAACCAGGGGTTACGTTTGTTCCATTCATTCCCTAGTTGAATTGCATTCAACTGTTGCCACTGGTTACCAGTAGGAACAGTTTCAAAATGAATGGGAGTTATTAGAAAAGAATTAAAACTTCAAATGGATTTCCTTCCCATTTACTTTTAACATTACATGGATGTAAGGAGAGTTGGTTTTGTGGTTTTTTTTTGTTGTTGTTTGCTTTTTTGTGTTTTTGTGTGTGTTTTCATTGCCAGATAGACACAAATTATTAAATGAACAATTACATGTATTCCGATATTTGCCATGTTGCACAGGATTGCCCCAATAAGAGGATACATATGAAGCCTGAAAATGCTCCTCAGTGCCTCTTTGTAGACCTAAAGTTACAATTTGTGCCAGTCAAGAGGCTTCAAGCAAGCAATTTTTATGACATTCCCTGTAGCTCCACATACTTTGCTTCTGGAAACATCACACACATGCTATTAAATTGTTCTGGTTTCATCTGGGTTAGAGTTAATTTTCTTCCTGGTAGCTGGCATGGCGCTGTGTTTTGGATGTAGGATGAGAATAGTGCTGATAATACACTGATGGTGTAGTTGTTGCAGAGCAGGGCTTGCACGGAGCCAAGGACTTTTCAGCTTCTCACACCACCCTGCCAGCAAGGGAGCTGGGGGTGCACCAGGAGCTGGGAGGGACCAGACCCGGGACAGTTGGCCCAGGCTGGCCACAGGGATGTCCCACGCCATATGACGACATGCTGAACAATAAAACTGGGAGGGTTGGCCAGGGATGGGTGAGGCATCAGTCAGCAGGTGGTGAGCAATTGCAGTGTGCATTGCTTGCTTTGTACATTTTTGTCATCATTATAATAACTACCTTCTCTTCCTTTTCTGCCCTGTTAAGCTGTCTTTATCTCAACCCACGAGTGTTTACCCTTTTTCCAATTCTCTCTCCCATCCCACTGTGGGGTGGTGGGGAGTGAGCGAACGGCTGTGGTGGTTAGCTGCCTGCCAGGTTAAACCACAACACAAATACAGGACTGGGCTGTGGTAAGCGCAGACCAGTTAACTACTGCATATCTATATCTGTATCTCCCTCTCTCTCTCTCTATATATATATATATATAAATATATAAAATCTTTTCCTTTTTTAAATTCCTCAGAATATTCCAGTTGGTCCTTTCCAGTTGAGGTGCGGCAGGGAGCAGCACTGATGCCCTTTGCCTTTTTCATCTTCTAACAAAGGGACAATATTGAGAGAGCTACTCTATGAATGAGAAGAAGATACTGTTGTGAAACTGAGTTGTTGTTAACCAGTATGGTTTCAACAAAAGTTCAGCTGGCATTTTATTCAGCACCATAGGAGTCATCCTTGACAAGCTGTTCATACTTTGGTACAAACAATTACCTCCATCCAAATTCATTGTAATTTTGGAGCCTTAAGTCCAGCTTGTTTCTGTAAGGCAAAACTTGTAATTGAAACCAGGTTTCAGCAAAAATACCAAGTTTTAAAGCAGCTTAAACAAACTGAGCACTAGCAAATCCAGGCAGGAGGACAATCTAAGACTGTATTTGTAATTGTAGTAGCAAATACTACTTTTCCTTTCAGTTTCTAATTAAATACATATGTTCCAGCATGCCTTGCCTTTCCTCAGCCCTACCAAAACAATCTCAACAGGCTTGTGAGCTCCCGAAGCTGCTGTTAGCTTACACGTGTTGTTGAGTGACAACTGCTGGGCAATTGTCTTCCCCAGCTGTTCGTATAGTTACGTTGCAGTTGTGGTTCCTTAGAACTGTGTATACATTTTGCTATGTAGTACTCCTTCGGATCAATGCCATTCCAGAAGGGAAGCCCCAGTTCTATGGCATAACCAAATATTAGGGTTGGGAGGTTTTGGCGGTTCCTATTTATTTGGTGACCAAATTGTAAAACAATGCATGATGAGATTTTGTTGGCTAGACCATTAAAAAATTAATTATTGGTAGTAATGTTAACTTGCAATGGAAACAAACTAAAAAGGCATCTTACCTGCTTCCCCTCCTTCACCGTCTTAAAAAACAAGCAAACAAAAACCAACAACAAAAATAACTCCAGACTTGAAAAGCAAACCAGTGTATTACCACCACATTTTAGCACTTTTAGGAAAGATATGAATATAATTCTGAAAAAGGCAAACCCTACTGACATACCAGTCTGCTCCCCAGAACCCGACACCTAGTTTTGCCAGGCCTCTCATGTTAAGAGCCACCATCCCCATTACAGCTGCGTACTGAAAGCGTGGGAGAGGGGAAATCATGAGCAAGGTGAAAGTAAATATGGCATTTTGTCATGAAATCTGCTTTATTGGGCAGGGGACGCAGCGGGTGGGACACAGCGGTCCCCTCCACGCCTTGCAGCAGTGCCAAGGCCACCAGGACCAGGCCGTGCCACCGCCCAGCACCTTGCTGCTGGACGGGCATCGCCAGGCCCTTCACCTACCTGCACAGACCCGCCCAAACTTTATGGTACACAAGTGAAGCTTGGAAATGACTTGTAAAAGTTTTTAAAGGGTCTTCAAAGGGAGCCATTTATAACAGAGAGCTCCAATACTTTGGCAAGAAAATAAAATGACTTGATCCGTTTCATAGCCATTCGTCAAATTCCTGCGATTTCTTATTTGTGAAGAAATTTTGCTGTACTTTCTCCCCGGTTTGTTTGGCACTTGTTAATGAGGTTACGGCGCCATCTCCTGGAAGAAAATAAGCAGTTGGAGTTGCTCCTGAAATCCAGCTAATTTTCACCCGTGTCCATAGAGCCAGCCAACACGCTTCGTCCTGCCATGACAGCGCAACAAGATGAAGTAGCTGGACAAGCAATAAACTGTATTATCAACCTTTTTTTTTTCTTAGCAGCCATACTGCAAACTGCTACAATAAACATAGAATGGAGAGGTTAACCTTAGCTACACCTTAGCCCTTTGAGCGGAAATACTTATGCTCCATTGTTAAGAGACAATGGCAGATTCACCATTA
This sequence comes from Anser anser, assembly GCF_964211835.1. Lineage (NCBI taxonomy): Eukaryota > Metazoa > Chordata > Aves > Anseriformes > Anatidae > Anser > Anser anser. Next base: position 37,902,119 of record NC_139720.1, on the reverse strand, counting down.
GAGAATCAACACCGGGAGGGCACCGACCCGCTAACACATTTTGCCATTTGTTGATCCAAAATAAATTAAGGGGTTTCTGGTTCAAGCCAGAGGGTCCAAAGTACTAATATTATATGAAATTGAAATACCAGACAAGTTATGTTTTAGATTTCCTCTTGATTTCTTTACAAAAAGACTGATAAATTCATAGCAACGCAGGCATTTTCATATTAAAATGCTCATCGGTATGTATATATATTTAATATTACTAGATGATTTTATTCAACATTTAGCATTGGAAAAATATTCAAGATTTGTCATTTCTTCAGATAACAATTACCACACGTACAAAACTTGCATCTAGGTGGAACTATATCTCAAAAAATCAAAATGTTGAAAGACTGAAAAAGCAGGAAAGCTTACCTATTCTCAGATAGATACACACATACTAGTGTGTTGGAGAGCCACTTGAAAGAACAGAAAATACCTGAATGAAGACTTATTAACAAGCATGTATTTTAATCCTACAGCTATGTATCATCTTAATACTCACTATAGGTACGTCACTATATTCACAGTGCATTCTGAAAACTTTGTTAGGGGGCATAAAGAATGTACTCATTACGTGAGGTCAACATTGAAGTTATAATGAAGAAACTCTAGCTGTTCCAAGTGCATTAACATTACTTGTGAATTATCCCATTGAGTGGGATTGTACCCAGTATACTTATTACAATTTTAAAATTACCAGAGAAACATGAAAAAATATAGCTACAGGATTAAATGCTATAGTTATCTAAAAGAACTTTTCTTTCATTAAAAGGTTTCAGGGCTTGATATTTAAAGCTCTTCCTGAAAAAGAGACAAAATTACAGTTTTTTTTATGATGTAATCAATGTAAGATAATAGTCTTGGGGCATCCGGTCTCTCTCTGGAGAAATGGTAGTTTCTGCAATCGCTAACATTTTATTCATAAAACTGTCAAATTGGTAATATGGGTCCTACAGTAATACCTTGTACACAATGCAGCATCCTGCTTCTGAGCACAAGTAACCTTCAGCGCTGTGCTCTATTTACCAACGTGATAGCGTATTCAGCAATACAGACAGGCAGAAACACTTGGAGTTTTCTTTAACAAAGGGCATTGGTAGCCAATGAGCAATGAAGACAGACTTCACAGAGACTTCTTCAGCCACACCATCAACCAGCTGTAAGAATGGATTTATCCAAAGCTGCTTCTGATGCTCTTCTCAGATACTGCGCTTTTAATAAACCTATTTCCACTACTTTGTCAAAGAAATAACTGGTCTGCAAAATGGAGTGCATTAACTATGGCATCTTTGTAGTCAAACATATTATTCTGCATGCAGTCCTCAGACATTTCCTACGGCTCCTCTGTTTCTGTAACATCAGCTTTGTCAGAAATGAATTCTGTTCTCATTGCTAGAGGCTGAACTGTGGATAAAACTGCAGAAAAGTATGCGAGATTTAACCAAGGCAAGCAAGACTGTTCTGTAGTGACATAAAGCAAACAAACATTCGCAATAAAAGATGTCATCGGTTTACAGTCCTGAAGTGCATTTGTTTGAACATCTCTCTTGTAAACAAACACTGCAGCAGCACAAAAAAAATGTGACATTTAAGACCAACTTTGTAAATAAATACTTAAATCTTGTATTACATTCTTTGCCCTTTCAAAGCACTACCCAGACAGTTTGCTCCTTCATGTGTTCAAATATTAGCTCTAGTCTACAACAGTAGCAGGTCACTTTCTAAGAAGAGAAAAGTTGTCTCCAACATTTAAACAGGATGCTAAAGTCTGAAAAGAAATATGTAATTTTTTAGAGCATAAGCATTCACATTTATCCACCAGATCACATTAAAATTAAAATTAAGGAGAGGGACACAGAGTAAATGTCGTCCCTCTTCACCACTTCCAAAAGCAGAAGATAGTAGATGTAAGACTAAATTTCTGCAGAACGTTTTAGTTTATTCTGGGTTTCACACTAAGGCCTTAGGTGTGCATTTAGTTGTTTTTTTTTGTTGTTGTTGATGGCGGTTTTTTACTTGTTTTACACAGCAGCATTTTAAAGTTTCCTTTGTGGAAAATAAATTTAATTTATTGCAACAGTTGAAAGTATTATCAACTGACAGTTTTAGTTATTCCATCCTGTCAGAGGAATCACTTAATCTTATTATTTGAGGTGAATTTTCCAGAAAGAAATCAATGAAGCAAGCAACTTATTAAAATGAACATTCCCTTAAAAGTGTAATTGTGCAATTAGTAAAAAAAAAAATTAAAAAATATCAAGAGTAGTGCATTCTTACAGCAAACTGCATAGACCTGCAAATTAGCATAAATCCACTATCTCAGGTAACACAAAGCTCCCTTACATCTACCTACCTGTTGCAATGTGAATCAAATGATTGAGATGGCATGACCAGTTTTTTCTGCATGATGTTGTTCCCATCTTTCAGCAACGTATTTTGCTTTAAATCTATTCAACGAGCCTTATCAAGCATTTTTTCCCTCTGTTGTGCACCAAATAACAGGAAAAAAAAATACCAAATTGTTATATTCTGCAGAGTTTTCTTGAACTCCTATAGGAATGCCTTAAGCCACCAATGGACCTCATCTTTCCTTTTCTTCAACATGATCAAAGATGCATGGGAAAAAATAAACCCAGTCAGCCACCCAACTGCTTCAGCACACCAAATCCTTCTGCAAACTCCTTCTCCCTTAATCAAAGGCAACTCAGATACAGCGGAACACCTGCTTCTGATAGTTAAGCTATGAAAAGTCTCAGAGCAATAAGACTGGTAAGAAAAAAATCAGACCAATAAATATTAACTGTTTGCTAAAGAGCAATACAACACAGATTCCCATTTGTATGTGACAGCCTGCCCTTGCACTCCTTTGGTCATGGTTCAGCCACCTAACAGACTTGAAAGAAATCATTCATGGAAAACCAGAAATTTTACGGTTTCAGAAAATTCTTTGTCCCTAAAATAGCCCTTGATGATATCAAACTGTTTCAAATCTGAATACATTAATTCAAGCCATTCTTTGAGAAAGCATCATTTTCTATGTATATAAATAACATCTCTTGAATTTCGTGTAAAATTTAACATAGAATGATTGAATGCACAAGGCTGAAAGCCATTCAACCGCATTTCTGTTCTTGACTTTTTTTTTCTTGGGAAGACTAACAAGGCCAAAAAAAAAAAAAAAAGGACAGCCCTACAAAAATCAAATACAACAGCACTATGGAATTACAGAATTGTGGCTTTCCTCTTATTTTAAAAAGTTGGGAGTGAAAGAGAAGAGCAGACCTGAAAAATTGTCAAGTTCTTAGAAAAGGACCTCCAAGTAAGGTCTCTGTTTCTCCACGTATATGCTCCTAAACAAATAATAAAAAGAACAGTACTTAATCTTTCACATCAGCCACTTGAGAGATGAAAATATTCTGATATTTTAATGGGCGTTGAATTGCACCTCAGGTTCCAAAGTTGGTGCCAAGTGAGAGAGCAGCAGTTTGGTGTTTTACTTTGGCTCTACTTCGCTTGACCCATGAGTGGAGGCTAAAGACACTTGGTTTGCCTAGTTTGAAGAAAAGGAGGCAGCCTCATGGCTCTCTGCAACTTCCTGAAGGGAGGTGGAGAGCGAAGTGCTGGTCTCTTCTCCCTGAGAACTGATAACAGGACACAGGGGAACGGCACAGAGCTGTGCCGGGGAAGGTTTAGACCGGGCATGAGGAAAAATCTCTTTGCCATGGGGGAAGTCAAACCCTGGAACAGGCTTCCTGTTGGGGTGGTTGATGCCCCATGCCTGCCAGTGTTCAAGGGGCATCTGGACAATGCCCTCAGTAATGTGCTTTAATTTTTGGCTAGCCCTGAAGCAGTCAGGCAGTTGGATTGGACAAATCTTTGATGGTCCTTTCCACCTGAACTACTCTATTCTATTCAGCTTGCCTTGGCAAGGTAGTAAAATCAACTCTCTCATCCATCTACAACCTCAGTTCCACAATTCTAATTCTGATGATGAGGTGGAGTTTTGTAAACAAGTCAAGATTTCAAATCAGAGATGTGTGTTTTCAGTTTGCAGCATTAGTTAAAAATAGGACTCGGTAATCTTGTTGCTTTAATTTAGCATCTTCCTCCTAATATAGACTCCCTTGATCATCTTTGCATTTAGAAAATTTCGTTTAAATTGGTTGGCTGCTGAGTTTGACTTTGAAGAATCAGGATCACGGGAAATCCAATTTTTTGTTTCCTTCTTAAACATTAGTTAATTTCTACCCTTCTGTCAAAGGTGGCCAATGCTCCAAAATCAGTTACCTGTGTGAAAAATCAGTAGCTGCATAGGGAAAAGGATCAAAGTAGTACTTGCCATGCATTGCCCCAGCAGGAAGAACTTAGCTGTTGCAACACAAAAATCCTTCTTCTGACCTAGAGCTGTAGCACATATGATTCTTTGTGCAGTGCAAGCACGAAGAAATTTAAGGGACAGGAGAAAATTCTACCTGAAACCACATTCCCTTTAGCTGTGCTGCACATGGAACGTTGTTTCATTTTTGTCCTTCGCTTTGTTTTTAAATAGGATAACTTGAAAACATATATTCTTTCACATATCACTTCGTTACAGTGAATTTTAAGTATACTCGTTTTTCAGTGAAGTGCTAGAATTTCAAACTTCCTCAAAAATTGGCTTCAATTGCATTTAAGCACAGCATCTCTCAGAGAAATCCTTCTATAAAATGGATATTACATGAAATTCCTGAAAGAACAGCTTCCATGGACAATGGAAGTGTCACAGATATGGGAGATAAACCTGAGCATTACAGCAAATAATCTGAGAAGACTTCAAGGAAAAAAAGTCTTCTATAGGACCTGAGATTAAAATATTGGGAAGCCCCAGAAGGGTAGCACCAAAATAACAGTAATCAGATGATTAAGAGTCCAGTATTTTCTCAGCTGAAGAGAAGAAAGGCTGGAGGTTGTAAGGAAAGCAAACGTGAATGTTTTTTTTTTTTAATTAAAAAAAAAATGAGAAAGTGAATTGCAAACTTACTCTACTGCAGGAGTATCTTCACAGCCCTGAACCAACTGACACAGTTTATGTCCTAAAGCCTACAGCAGCAGTACTAACTGCCTCCAAATTATCAGGTGGGAGAAATCCACAGATGAAGGGAAATAATTTCTTCAGAATAAAATAAAATATTGAAAATACAATTAAAGAACTTAAACCTACTAAAAAGGCTTTTGAATATATACTTCTGTAGAAAACCTGTGGAAAACTGGTTGGACTTTCATTTTTTTTAAAGGAAGCAGCAGGGAAGAGAAACTAAACCCCGAAGTTTTAGGATCACAGAAGTTCACAGCTTGCTAATTACTTCTTTTTTTCTTCTGTATTTCCAATCTTCAAAAACAGGATAAAAGGCAGAAGCATTTTTTTAATGAAAATATTTGTACTTTCAGATTATTTTTGTTTGTTTTTCTCAGTGTTGCATTTCAGCTGACATTTGTCTTCCAGCCAGTGTCTGTGTGGTTCTCAGAGAAACACTCTTACGTCTTCTCCAGTTCAGGGTTAGGCTCTAAAACACAAAACCCAGACTACAGAAATCCCTTTGTTTGTTCTGGGGGACGGATGACCTTTGTGGAAGGCAGTTTTATCCTCAGCAAAGATTATGTGGAGACATTAAAGCATCATGCAAGAATTTAAAGAAGTCTAACTCCCTACTGAGACCAAATTGGCTGATGCCCACCTCTTGCAGAAAACTTGCCCACTTCAACGCTAGTTGCAAAGATTAATTCACTTCATTATGGTCAAGAAACCCGATTTCCTTCTCCTTCCCAAACTCAAGATTCAATGAAAAATTAAAAGTTGATACCGATGAATAAGCTCAGTTTTAGCATAAAAGAATATTGTTGCTCTAACTCTATACTGAAGAGCTCTGCTCTTCCAGAGCACCAGGGCAATCCTTGCAGTCACAAAGCCTGCCCGCTCATGTTCAATAGAGCAGCAAGCAAGGCTTCCCATCTCACATCAAGGAGTAAACAAGGACAAAAAGAAAGTAACAAAGTGACAAGTAGTTTTCATTTCCCCAGAATTAATACAAAAAATGGTAACAAGAAAGAAGTACTTTTTATCTGCAGTTTAGGGTAAGAGGGAAATAAAACCCAGAAGCTGCAGGCTTACCTGCTTCATCTTTGCAAGAACAAACAGGGTGAACTTACGAACTTACTCCTTGTGTTATTACTGAGCTACATTAAGCCAAATACAATGGACACAAATATGAACTTTTAAATCACATTTCTAGTTTGGGTTGATGTTAGAACGATCCATCCTTCATCTGAGAGAAGCAGCGCTGCTTACATGCATATGAATGAACCTCATCCAAACAGGAGTTGTATCAGAACTCGTTTCATTTCATTCACGTAAATACAATCTGAAAGCAGTTCAGCTCTGTCAACTGCTATATTAGATGTAACATTTGGAAGGAAAGTTAAAATCAATTTAGATTAAAGTGCAGCAAAATATATACCTAAATTATGTATATATGCGAATCGTGTTGTTTTTTAAAGAAAATACCTCCTTCAGGATGGCGAGATTTTTCATAGAAAAATCAGAGCATGCTGAACAACTTTTTCTAGTAAAAACTTTAATTACTTTTGAGATACAAAAATAGTTAATGGCAACAAAGGCCAACCATTTCTATATTATGTGTGAGGTTATTAAATTCTCTTGATTGCGTCTGTGCAAAGTCATGAAAAATACCGAAGTTCTAACCATACAAGGTATCTTTAAAACAAAACTAGAATTCTGAAAGGCTGCTCTTAGCATCACTTTGTACTTCAGTTTCAGACATTTATTGCCTAATAAACAGCTAGAGGTATTCCTGACATCATTCTTAGCAGAACTACCTGAACCTAGTTGCACTGAAAGCATAAATACATCAGATTTACTCAAACATACTTGACAAAGCGGTGGAGAAAAAGCTCTGCTCCCCTAAGAACAAACACTTAAAGTGGTCCAGTGAATGTCAACAGAATATGAACACCTAACCTAGTTAGATTTTATAAAACCAGCAAGTAATTTCAGTAATCACGATGCAGTTAAAACCTTAATAAGGCTGTCTTCCTGCCTTGCCAAAATATCCACAGCTAGTTGGTGAGAATCCTATCTTGGAATTTCCATAACTTACAGAAAACTTAAATCAACTTAATTCTTCTGTGAATTTAATGTTAATTCTTATGTTCCCACCTGTTTCATAAGTGGTCAAGTAAAAATTACTTTCCTGTAAGAAAGCATTCACCATGTAATACATCTCAACCTTCTATTCTGTCCTTAAGCTTGCTCCTCTGTACTGTAAACAAAGTGAGTATTATTTGGATCCACAACATAGGCATTACGGCAGCACTAAGCACACGCATCTCCCAACCATGAATTTGAGTATCCTGTTTACTTACCATTGCCACCTACTCCTTTTACATGTTTTAGCCTCACATTTCATGTTTATCATACCATCCTCACACTTAGCTTTAGGTCTAGAAAACATCTTAATGCACTCTGAAAACTTAACACAAAGGAAATAAGATTAATTTGACAACTAATTAGCACAACAGATTCTTAATTAGAAGGCCTGAATATTGCTGTAATTGAAGTAGATGAGTTATACAGCAGGGGAAAATGCACCTAATTCAGTGCTTTTCTACCATATGGTTTCTCTCTAGAGTCATCCCATACTTTTTCATGACATTTAGATATGTTGGTACAATTAATTTCATTTATTTCTACTTCTAGAAGACAATTGTTACATTAGTACGACGACTTCGGAGACAGAGAAAGCTACAATTTCAAAATTTCTACAGCATTAAAATTGTTACTACTGAATGAGTTCATAGATTTCTTCTTTCATGTCCTTTAATTAAAGTAAAACGCACCAATATCTCCCCTGCTTTCCCCAATCTTTAAGTGTGTGAAAAATTTGCCCCTGAACCCCAATGCTCACAGGAAACTCTCTCTGAAGTCATAAAAATGTATGTTCGTTTAGTTCAGTAGCAGCTTCTGCCACATAGCCATGTAACAGGCAGGTTTCCAAAAATGTCAACTAACCAGAGGAAAATCAAATTCAGATCTGAAAGAGACAACACTAGCCAACTGCATTAACCAAATAATGACAAGTCCCAATTTCAGGCAGTGTTTCCCCATCTTTTGGTATTAAATTCCAAAACCCAGTTTACGGAGGTACTGCCAGCTATCACATTCTGGTCCCCTTTCAAAATATCTCAGCATATTCACAGCAGATTTTTTCCCCTTTTAGCTTGTTCTCTAACATTTCTCTGTCGAGTCTTACGACCATTCCCTGTTCCCTCTCTTACCAGAATACCAGTGACAGTTGCAGCACTGTGATCTACTGCTGATTCCACACGCCAGAATACCTTTTGATAGGCGCAGAATGATGCTCTGGCAATACTTGCCGAGGTAACGCCATACATTAGTGCCTTAACAAAAACTGTTGCACAAAGAACAGAAGGTAGAAGGCACCGAAGAAGCCTCCTTTCACACTTTGATAACAAAGGCAGAGTTGAATCCAGAGTTCAGCAGCCATTGAGCAGCTATTGTTCTTCTCTGCTCACTTTACCTCCAGCTCATCCTATTTCCCTCCGATCTTCCTGTTTGTCCACCTCAGTTCCAAGGGATCCAGCCTTTCAGTTTGAAAAACCATGAAAACTGCAGAAGCTGTCATATTTGCTGCGAGTATAATCTGCAGGGTCATACTATTGGCATTTCAAAAACCCAGGTTAAAACAACTAACCTTCATTCCTCCCTTCCTGTATGAATGTTCTGTACGTTAAGATACCTGAAAACTGCACTGATACAGTAGCACTTATTTTAACTTGTATTACGAATAAACTGCACATGCTGTTTTACAGACAATATATATTTGTAAACTTGCTCATGCAAAATTAGTGTGCACAAGAGGGATATTTGTTTTTTAATCCCCACACCTTTAAAAATGACATTTATGTCTGCTTTTTTTTGAACTGTACCCAAGCCCTCTCTTTAATATAATAAATCTTACACAGAATTTATCTGCCAGCCAAACCAATTTATGAAGCTGAAACAAAATGAAAAAAATAATAAAAAGTTATACAAAAACATGGTGCACCTGGATGCTTGATTCCCACCTTCCCCCACACACACCTTTTTTGTTGTTGTTTACAAGTAGAAAGAGTGAATAAAAGAAAAAAATCATGGTCACAAAATTTTAACATTTTAATCCTAAATGTTACAGGGCAAATGGATGTTGGAACCTATTTCCATACACCATGCGTCAACTTTTAATTCCCAAATGTGGCCAAATCCACTAAAACAAGAGTGGTTAACAAACTCTGGATTATGGAAATACATTTCTGGAATAAATGCTAGAAAAGCAACAATGGGAAAAGCCAACTGTCTCCATAAAGGTAAATAAAGTGGAACAATGTGTAGATTAGATACTTTTTTGTTTCTTACTCATAACCTGTCAATTCAGTGCATCTTATGGTTCAACATAATGGTCCCCATTTTGGGCAAACATCTAACTAGTGTCCATTGATTCCAAGTTAGTGGATGATGAATCTTTTTGGATACTTTCAAAGATGGCTGCCAGCTCAGGGTTAGAGCTTATCTGTGACTGAAATTCACTCATTAATGGACTCTTCTCTGCTTCTGGAATGGTTAGAAGCGCTGCTACTGCCCTCATAGCTGATCGTTTCAGTTCATCTTGCTTTTCAAACTCCTGTTTCACTGAATTTGCCTTAACCTATAGAAAAAAAAGAAACTGTTTGAAGATTTAGCTCAACTTTCCCTCTACACACACCTTAACACAGACAGCTTATAAAGAACTACTTCCTTCCATAGCTTTGGACAACTTTCACAATAGTTTTAAAGGTCTTAAAACGTGTACTTTTTAGCAGACTTTTTACCAGCAGTTTTAAAACAGACTGAAACTTGAACGCTGAAAGTAAGTGGAAAAAAAAAGCTGTGAGTTACCAAGTCAATTACCAAATTAAAACAATTCTAGCAGCCAACCTCTAGCTACTAAGGTCAGTAGACAACACTGAAATCGTATTAACACAACACTTCCAGCCTCCAGAGAACAGAAATTTTCAAAAAGAGTTAACCTTTATTAAAAATTGATTAGTCTTGTTTGATTTCAGTGATAAACTATTGTTAAAAGCAGTCAAATTTCTTGACTCAAAAAATAACTGATTACAGTATTGAAGAAAGGTAAATCAGGCATTAAATCACTATCAGAGTATGCAGCTGGATCAAGACAACGATAGGTATAGAAGGAGACCAACTGTGCCAAGAACCAAGAATCTCATAACATAAATGACGGAGGAGAAAAAAATAGCACCACTTTACACAGCCTCCATCCTTTATCACCTGGTTTTTTGTCTGCAATAACAATCATCAGAAGTCAGAAAAACCCTCAGTACCCTCAATACTTTCACAATTTATAATGAAATGAGACAAGTTGTCCATGTGGCAGCTAGATTTTTAAGGCATAAAAGGAATGTCAAAGAAATAGAGGATTTTAAAAAGAAGCTTAACAAGTTTACGCTTCAATTTGTAATTTAAGGAAAGGTAATACACATAAGGGCTCACATTATTTGTATTATTTTACCTGTTGCAAATTATGAACAGCAATTCAGGAAATGCTGCAGCAATACACCTAGATTCTCAGAATTGTTCTTCATACACAAACTTGTTTATACTTCTGTAAGACCATACTACATAATTAACAAGCAGAAGTTTAAATTTAAAACAATACCTTAGTTGTACATGTAGCACGCAAAGGTTCAACAAGCCTATCCAATCTCTGCAGCACTGCACTTGGACAAAGGGTAGACAGTCTCACCAACATTAAGAAGGTTAGCATCTAGTTAGAGAGAAAAACAATCCAAAAATCAGTTATGATCAGCATGTGGAAAGAAATTCCTAAAATACTGTGTAACCTTTAACAGCAACACTTTATTAAATATTGAAATATTTAACATATGAAGCAGTATTTTGACCATTTCAGTCTATTCACTATTTAAAATATTTTGACTGACTCACTGTGTACACGCATACACAAAAGACAGCTAACCTTAATATCATAGTGGTCCTTCAAGCCATCTTCAACATGGTTCAGGAATTCAAATATATCTAGTCTATCCAAACAGCTATCCAAAAGAGTATACATGCACTCAAAAGCAGCTTTCCTTATGTCCAACCCATCATCAACTGTATGCTTAAATGGTCCCATTTCCACCTGTTGGCAAATTCAAAATTAAAGTTAAAAAGGAATGTATTTAGAAAAACTAAGTGTCTACTTATGTTAATTTAGCCCTGTTTTTCTTAGTTAACATACCTCTCTGATTAGTTCCTTTCTGACTTTCGTTTCATTGTAAAGATGAGGAAGCACAGTATCTAAGAGGTCCCTTATTAATGATGGTTTATTGTGTGCAGCTGAGTTAAATGTCACTAGGGCTACTCTCCTGACATTGAGATCCGGGTCTTCCAATGTTTTCAGAAAATCACCTGCAATCACGTACAGAAATAAATCAAAAAATTCCTAAGCTACCAGAAAATAAGCCTACTTAGTATATATAAATGTAACAACATGTCTCTCAGCCCACCCCGCCCTCATTGCATTTTCAGGTTAGAAATTTTAGCATTCTATAGCACTGCCCTGGTAAAATAAATGCCTGCAAGATTATATCATATTTTCATCCCCATGTTTAAAAGAGATGAAACTTTAAAAAGGAGAAAAACAGCAGGCTGTAAACAAGTAAATTCCATAACCACAAAAAAGATGGGTAAGAAAACTAAAAATGATTTTTAAACAAAACTAAACAAGATTTTTGCAGTACTACATATGAATAGTTTTTGACTGTATGAGTATTCAATACTTAGTAAATATTCCCAGAAACCAAAGGGACAAGGCAGCTTCAGTGGGAGGGGGACAGCAGGAGGAGAACCCCACAAGCATAATCAAACAACTTTATATATTATTTAAAAGTACTTAACCTTAATGATGAAAGTAACACATAACAGCTGACACCACCTCACCAGAAGTAAAAAAACTCGCTCTCTACAAAACTGTTTTTAAAAATGAATCCTTCCCTCCCCATTACATTTAGTAGTATACACAGCTTTGTACAGATTTTACAGTGTAATCATATCCACTATAAAACTAGCATTCACCATAGCATATTAAACAAATCTACAACACTATCATACGAATGAGCATTGCAAAGCTCCAATCCCTATAAAAACTACACATGCTTCCAATAACTTTCAGACCACAAAGCATTACAGAATCACGAGGATCTAAATTTACAAGTCGCCCAGCATTCACATATATACATATTTTAAGTGACAATGTCAAATATTTCCAGAACTACCCTTCTGGTTAAAGACAGTACCTTACTACATCAAACTGATATAATTTGGCAAGAGCATGGGAAAGGAAATCAGCTTTTAGGCACCATCCTACATACCCTAGCTCTTTGCATTCTTTGCCCATTACAGCTTCAATACATACCACTTTTATCACACACTTTTTTCTACTCAGAATTCAAACAAGCTGCTGAATTAGAATAGAATTAATAGAAATAACTGTCTATTAAGGAAGCACTTCATAACTGTTGCAACAGCTAACATTAGCAGCTATTTCTGGTACCTACACGGTATTCTTTTCTGAAAGCACAAAGAACATATTTTAAATGCAATTTAATCACTTGAAAACTTAGAGATTGTCACTAAAAGCAAAGAACTTACCTATGCAGTTCTTCAAGAGCGGGTCTATGGGTTGTGGATGATCAGAAATAGTGAACTTAACAGCAGTAACCACTGAACTTCGAGCATATGAAGATCCTAATATGAAATAAAGTCATGAGCATGTAACATTAAAACAGCACAATTAAAGCTTTTAATTCTCTTAAGAAAGCTAAAAAATAAACATTACTTATTAATTGCAGTGCAATGTTACCTCCACAGATGCACTGGTGTTGCATTTTAATGAGGGAGCAATAACATAATATTTGTAATAAACATTTTCTGTCACAGAAAACTCAGATAATGAGCATATTAGGAGACTTTTTAATTCATCTCACACAAGCCTACAAACCACCTTCCTTTATGAAGCAGAAGCACATGAAGAAAGCACATCAATACAGTTCTTGATATGAAACTGATTCATGGATTATACACAATGATTCCTCCTAATACTTACAAATTTCAGAATTCTCATCTAAAATTAGGAATACTGTAGTTTACTTATAAATATCAATGCATTACAGTTAGTCTATCAAGCAGTGCTGTCCCTTTGTTGCCCATGCTCTTCCACTTAAGTATATAGCTTTGTTGAATGTAAAATATTTAAATAAAATACCATACTCATACCAAAGGAAAGATTAAAAAAAGCATGTTACGTATGACTAATATCCTACAGCAAGATGGATCTAAGCTCCATGTTGCTCCTGATGCAGAAGCAAGGAGGGAGTGCAAAACAGGAGTATCATAGAACTTAAGCAAATAATTTGCAAGAACAAAACAATTTATTAATAGATAGAATAAGGCCACTTGCTACAACATGTACATGAGTTATTACTACTCACCTGATGCCAAGTATCCCTTGAGTCGTGGAAGCAGAGTCTCTGGGTCTATTAAAGTAAGCTTGCCCAAACATTCAGCAACAACATTCCTTGTACCCTCTTCTGCACATTCGCAGTGCTTCAGAAGTAAGGCCCAGATGTTCTCAACATATGGCTTGAGACCAATCACTGATGCAGAGCTAATTATTTCTTTCAAGGAATGAAGAAGAAGGTATTGCCTCTTAGGTTGGCTGGTTATTTCTTGTAAGACAAATGGCAGATACTCAGGAAGATTGCCAACACTAATACTGCCTAATGCGTAAGATGCTGCTGATTTGACTTCTTCGCTAGGAGAAGAGAATGCTTCTAATATTACAGACTTCAGCTCAATTTGTCCACTTAAGTCAATGTGATGCCCAACTTCCCCAAGAGAAAGCAAAGCCAAAAGCCGAATGGAATCCGTGGACCTTGAGTTCTTGACATCTTGAATGAACTGACCTACAACAGCTGGTCCTTCCTTAGGGCAGGCTCGAGTAAGGGCAGCCACACATTTGGCAATGGAATAGTAAGACTGCTTGTGAGTAAGTGCTGTGCTCTGAGAGTACACTGGACCCGTTAACATGCGCAGTAAATCCATATAGCCTAAATTATTTGTACCAGTCACAACTAAAGCTTGGAAAAATTCTAGCATGGCACTAAGTGCTCCACCCTGGAGTAGAGGCGATCTCACCAGCCCAATAAGTTCGTTGAGAATGGACCCACTAATCTTTGACAAGGAGGAAGGATATACTTTAGCCAGTGTTGTCAGAAAACTGATGGCCATCTGCGACACATGCATATCACTTTCACTAATAAGGGGTGGAAGCTCGTCCAGGACAGCGTCAATCATGGCAGCTGTCAAGCTGTCACTGTAATTCTTAATTAAGATATCTAGAGCAGAAAGAGTACCCAGTTTCAAAGCTCGTTGGTTCTTTCTCAAAAAAGAAGCAAGAATAGGAACTCCTTCCCCAAGGATTGGTCTTAAATCTATCTTCAAAGGAGAACCAGCAATCAGTGTCATGGCCTTCACGGTAGTTAACCGAGTGATCTCATTCTTCAGTCTCTCTAGGAAGATCTGAAGTGTACTAGGCAGGTCTGTACCCAAGCTGTCACCAAGGCTACAAATGATTTGACCCATGCAAGATATTGCCCTTTCTTTCACTTCCTGATCAATGTCAGCAGCCTTTAATCTCTTGATTGTACAAGTAAAGAGATCTTTGATGTAAGGAGTAGCATCAAAGGAAGAAGGCTGGTCTAAAGGACGAATGACCTTCACAAGCTGTTGGGTAACCAGAAGTGCCTCTGATGTTATCTTGTAAAACGGGTCTCCAACACAAGCTACAACTGGAGGTACCAGTGCTTGAACATGAGGATGAAAGACTTGGGGAGAATGATTGCAGAGGATCACATACAAACAGGACAAAGCATCTATCTTCAGATTAGAAGAACTTGATTTGTCATTCAGTGAAAAAATTATTCCTGGAAGAAAAAAGAAAAATGTACTTTTAGGTTAGGATATTTATATTCTGTTAGAACACTTCAAAATTTATGAAATAAGGCAGCTGTAACTGTGTCAGGTTGGGTGCAAGAAAACATTTATGGAATGCTTCTAAGCCCCTTTCACCACTTTATTCAAACAATTACTTTTCAGACTTCCTCTACACAGAGGACTTGGGCCATTTGATGGTTTGTGATGTCTTAATTATAAAGGTAACCTGTACCCTCAAGTTTTCTAAAATTACTTTTCCTTTTTACTTCAAAATTCAGCATTTTAGGCTCCAAAAGCTAAAATATGGGCAATATTTTTGATATAAGAGGGCAGCGTTTGATCTTGCAACTAGAGGCAAATCAACTTTACATCAAAATATAGAAGAAAAAATGTCAAACTTACAGCCAACACTTGTTTTCAAGATTAATGGATATGTGTCACTAAAATATTTATATGGTTTCACACAGTAGCTGATTATGTTGCCAATTTCTTCAAATAGAAACAACACTTCAAAGCTTTTGTAAAAAGTACGGTGAAGATTTTTGTATTTAGAAACTTCATAACCAAGTTGCCAGTAAATCTTTAGGTTAATAGTATGTTTTTCATACCTGGTACAAGTACAGGAACATGTTGTGTTAGGGCTCCAGGTAATACATTTACTAGCTCGGTCAGCATGTTGAAGCAACACTGACGGGTCTTCACACTTTTCTCCTTCATTTGTTTGTGCAAGGCTTTAACAATGTTGGGAACCTGTAACCATCACACATCTGTTAATTGATTCAGTAGCTGACATTTCTTTCACCTTTGATCACTGGGGGATATAGAAGGCTAGGACACATCTTTCTCTATTTCTGGTTTCTCCACAGAATCAGAGTTGTTGTATAAACAGTAGGAAATGAAGATTCAAAAAGAATTGGTAACCATAAAAAGAGCAATTTAACTTTAAAAGGTGAGATGAAACATGAAAACTAGATTTGCACTAACAAAACTATATAGAGCAACAACTGAAAATTTAGTCAAATAATTAACTTAGAAAAAGGAAAATGTCATTTGACAACACTACCCTTTTTATTCTGCAAATAAAACATGTTGTAGCAAATCAAATTTTATCTTGATCAGTAGACCTTTTGCCTACATTCTAGAATGCACAAAATAACTGCTTTGCTTTGGTAAGGTGGCAAAACTACATAGGTCATACAACCTTTACAGGTGAGAGTAAAGAACAAGTCAGCTAAACACATTTGCCTGAGCTGATAATTTTAGTTTCTAAGACTGCTGTACTGTTCTGGGCCAGTTCCCTGGCTTACTCTCTCTGTTAGTACTACAGTAATAATTTGTAATCTACAAATGACAGAAGTATAGCACAGCATATTTCAGGAGCTATCCATATGAACAGGACAACTTCAATGTGTCTTTAAAAAGATAACAAAAATTTGATGAACAACCTGACTCTGAAGCATTGTCAAAGGTGTCTCTCCCTGCTCCATTGCATCAGGATCACAAAGCCAACTTTGCACAGGTCGAGTTTGTTTTAAAAGAGAAAGATATGCATGAAAGACATCTGCTTTAACATTCTCTTCACGCTCTTTGAATCTGGCTATTAAAGCAGGAGATACAGTTTTGTAGAATTCTGGAAGCATTTCGTGTCGTGTGCTAACAACAGCATCCAGACATTTAGCAGCTGCACGCCTCACTTTCCAGCTCATGTCATCATCATCACTATATTCATCATCGCTCCCTTGGAAAAAAAAATATGCATATGTTCAAATCTAGACAATCACAGCATCAAGCTTTATTTTAAACAATTAATAAAAACACACTTTGGTTCTTTGTGTAAGGCACTCCAAAGTAACAGGTGGAGAAGTATGTTACAAACCATACATAAAAGGCTTCCGAACTGCCTAAATCTTAAGACTAATTATTTTCTCTACCAATTTTCTCACACTAGTCTTACACATGTATTTATCTAAGCTGGAAACTGGACAAGGTGGTTCCCATCACATTTACAGCCTGACTACTGATTTAAAGCATGTTATTCTTTTTTTCATGACAAAATCAACAATGCAACAGCTACTAACTGATCAAGATTCAACAAATTATTCTATTCAGTTCTTTCTAGGAATACATCAAACCAAATCATACCCAAAATGACCACAGAAAACATACAACAAGCAAGACAAATTGACTTTTTAAACACTAAGGCAACAACTATACAGCTCATTCAATCTTAAAGTAATAATAATGTTATGCTCTGGGTTCAGATTATTTGTATCCAAGTTTTCATAAACCTTACATACAGCAAAGAATTTAGCCACAACATTAACAATAAATACCTTCTACTTTTCAGTCAAAATCATTTATCCTAACAGAAAAACACTGAGTATCTTTCAATTTTCAATGTATTAGATTGTATGTATTAAGTAATGATATTTTATATATTGGAAGTATTGAGAAGTCCTTCCCATGACAAATATGTATTTTCAATTCATTAACTAACACATTTCTTACTTCAGTTCGATCATCTTAGACGCTGCTAGCTTTTACCATCTCATTTTTCCATCTTTCAAGTATTTTAAAGTATTTATCTTGTACTTTACATTCACCACGGGAAGTATTTATCTCCAGCAGTAACATCCAGTACTTTTATTGTACATTTATTTTTAAATGAGTTCATGTGCTGTTTTTAAACACATCTTAAAAAATGAATTCAGAAGTATACAAGCCATTCAAATACTTGTACTTATTAGCAATACCACCCATTTTCTCAGACCACTGCAAGTTCACAAGCTCTTTCTCTCCCCCTCACCAAAAAACAAACATACCTTGATCATCATCATCACCACCATCAGCATCCATAGCATTTTCATCTTCGTCTTCATCGTCATAATTGTAATTTGGATCATAGGTAAGGTATTTAAGACAGATGTTTATAATAGTAGATACATGAGGATAAACTTCTTTAGGACATCTGCATAGTACAAAAATAAAAGTAAAGTTAAATTACCTACAAGAATTAAAACATTTCTACCTAGAAGATGAAATTATCACATCTTGTACTCTGAAGACGTTATAGCTAAGGCAAGTGTCATCAAATGCGTCCATCTGAATCTGTACTTCAGAAAGGACCCAAACTACTAGACTGGAAGATTGCGGAAGACCAAGATATGCCTTTGGATATCAAGTTTTTGTTTTTCCTCCCTCATCAGCAGTGGACAAGAAATATTAGAATACTTCCCCCCTCCTGTACGAATTAGTAGTATGTCTGGCACAGTAGACAGTTTATGAAGTGCAGACATAACATACTGCTTAACGTTTAAGTTTTAAGACAGTTATAGGAACAGTTCCAGCTCAAAGCTTGCAAAAATATTTTGTACCAAGGAGACTACCAGCTGACACTTACAACCAAAAAGTACGCAACACATAGGCACGTGACACAGGCACCTGAGAATTACTTACCTCCTAACAAAGGATTCAAAGGCTTGAATGCAATACTCTCGTAGTTCATCGTCATCTACATTACAAAACTTTACAACCAAAGGAATTATTTTCTCAAGATATTCACCTGATAAAAGAATATTAGCAAAGTCATTATTCTCATCTAAAGAACTTTTTAGTTACAGATAATTTAGGTATTTTTCTTACCTATTCTATGACCTGCTTGCCTACTGATAGCAGCAATACACTGTATATAGGTCCTAGTTGTTGACATGGAATCATTTTTAGACAGCTCTGTCAACAGATGTTCAATGAGGTCAACAAAAACCATATTGCCACAACTCATAACCAGGTGACCAAGAGCAATGATGGTTCTTTTCCTCACAGCAAGCCTGGGGCTAGTCAGCTGGGGGAGCAGACAGGTCAGAATTGAAGGATGGAAGTTAACAAGCAGTCCTCCTTGCCTTAAAACAGACAAAACACAAACTCAAACCAATTGAATCTAGGTAACTTTGTTCATATACTCTACCAGAATTATTTTAAATATTTTCAAAACATCACAGAGATTACAATTAAGTTTTTTAAAGTTCCAAAAGCTTAAACACAAAGGAGTTTAAAATATACCTTCAAAGCAGTAAGCATTGAAAATTAGCTTAAAGCTACAGTTCTCAGAAGATGAAACAATAATCAGTCTATCAACCAACTTATCTTCAATACATTCACTTTTTTTAAAAATGAGGCTTCATCTGTACTTAATATCTTGCCATATTTTTTCACTTAACTTAAACAAAATAATTTATATTTAATATTTGAAAGATTAAAAAGTTCAAGCTTTAAAAAGTATTTATCAGCATTCACCAGCATTTCGGAAGAAGGATGTTTACCTGCTCAGCATATCAGCCATGATATCCAGTGCCTCCAGTTGAACAGACACATCTTCCTGCTTGGCTATAGCACTAGTGAGACGCCCTGTGATCTTTTTGCAAACATTAGCCGCTAATGCAGAACCTGAAAGTACAACAAAACCTCAGCATTTTCGTAATGAGAAAATACAGGTTTTAAACACCAGAGATCCTTTGTCACTACGAGAAGCTGAACATAACATGAAGAAGCTTTCACACCCAACAAAACAAGCTTGAACAGCCAGTTGCTTCGCTAATGTGAAGTATTATGCTCTGCATTAGAACTGGAAGACTACACAGAAACATACTGAGTAGGATAGCTTTAGATTCAGAAGGTGAATACAACAGAAAGGACACTGCTTTTGGCAGGGCAAGCAAGTGAAGAACAAGACAAGTCTAAAGCAATACGTAAAAGGAATACAGGTAGAAATAAAGGAGTAACTAAAAGGTAAGGGGAAGCACAGAAGTAGGTAACGCCACCTTTAAAGAACAGCTGTAAAATGAAACAGGACTGTAAAATGATTTTGCATAAGAAGCTATTTAAATCTACTTGAAATACTGCTGAAACATTTGCAAAAGGACAAAATATATACCCAAAGTATTTTAAAATTCAAGTTAAAATTTCTTCACTGTATCTGCATAGCTTTCTCCCCCCAACACATACAACTCTCCAGCATTGTTTAGTGTAATTTTGTGAAGCAGTTCATGGTTCCCAATGGCTAACACTCATCTTCATTTGGATTAAGTTTTGTGAGTTTTTTAAATGCTATTTTTGGAATGTAGATGTGTAATTAATACCATTCCAATCTATATTAAATATAGATTGTTTGGGTTTTTATACGGAAAGATTTTGCTGTCTTTGAGCCTTACCTCCAGCTGAAAATCTGCTTTTGTTTTGTGTGGGCATACAAAAGAATAATAAATAAATAAATCACTTGAAGCTTTTATTTATAAGTTTTTGCATCGCACCACTACCTGATAAACTCATCATTTACTTGTGGACTTCCAATAGAGGATGTCAAAATCAGAGGGTTTGGTGTTTTGTTTTTTAATTTAAGAAACCTCAGCCTCTAAAAACTGCACGTCCAAAACCTTTTTAATCGCTTTTCTATTCTCATTCCTCTCATAACCTACAATATCTGAAAACCACTTGAATAAAAATGTAACACCATAATGATGAGCTGTTCATCATTAACATCAGTTTTGGAGTAAAGACTGCATTCATTTAAAACTGCAGGTAAGCACTGCATTAATTTAGCAGGCAATTGTTAGAAACATTAGGCACATTCCAAAACACTTACCTAAACTGAGACAAGAAATCAGATCACTGAAGAAAAATGAGTTATAATCAATTTAAAAGTGTACTATCAACCAAAAAACAAGATGAGATTTATCTATGACTACAGCCTAGAAACGTTCCACCACACAATTATTAAGATATAAACTTTTACACTCAATTTGTTATACCAATGATCATATACTACAAGTTAATTTTCCACATCCATACAATTCTTCAGTAAAAAAAAAGTTTTTTAAACCAGCAAAATCTGTAAGTACAGTCACAGAAGAAACTGAAGAATATCTTGAATAGCAAACTCCTTACCGCTGGAAGCTGGGGGGAGTTCTCCAATCACAGTTTTAAGGCCAATGCTTGAAATGTCACGTAACTGTTCTTTATCTGAAAGCATGTTTGTACAGAGTGTATCTACAATGGTCTCCACTTGATACTCCTTTACTTTACTCACCAAAGGGCCAAGGCTGTGTAAACAGAAGAAAGGTATTAGGCTTGTAACCTTAAATAAAACCCTCAATCCTTCATTTTATTTTACTATTTTATTCGAAGTCACAAACTTTTAGATTGGTTTTGGTAGCAATATAAAGCAGAATTTTTAAATCTGAAAACCTTCAACTGGTTAGGCTGATAAACTCACCTTAAACCTAGTAACAAACTACTGGTTTAGTGCATCTGTTTTTTTAATCCATTGGTGGGAACAGTTTCTGCGTAACTGTTCTGCTTCACAGTCTGAAAGTCTGAGTCCCTCTTAACATCATCATGCTTAATGCCAAGATTTATAACTAAGTTACCTAGCGAGAGACACCAGTTTATGCGCCTGACCATCAGTGTCCATCCACACAGGTTGGACAAGTAAGCAAACTTCTCGATTACTGCATCTTTATTCTAGACAACACTTGGGTTCAGTCTGACAGACCCATTCTGTCTTAGAGTGCCCTTAACTGAATGCAAACGGTGAATTACAAATCAACGACACGGTCTTCGTTTACAGACTCCAAGCACCCCTCTACACACTGCACTTGGAGGAAAGATAGAAAACATCACCAAATTTGGGGGGGTTAGTTATTCTGTTTGAGAATCATGACAATTTTATATCCCTAGTCAAATGCTCCCATTTGTTCAAAACACTGAAGCTGCAGGTCTCTGGTGAAGTCTAGTTCATTGCTAAGAAATACAGCGTCCTTTGCCACCTTCCTAGCTCAATCACCAACGTTTAGTGTCTGTCCATTGTTAACACCCTTTTCCAAAAAGGACGTTGCACAAAAAAAACAACAGCGCCTTATTTGTTCTTTATTTTCTTTCAGCACTAGCAAGCAAGTCTTCCACATCCTTCTTCACACTCCAAGAAAGACACAGGAGCAGGACTTTGGTATTATTGAGCTTTGTAGGAACATACATACACCTTGTCTTAGCTACAAACCCAATGCTGTCCTGTTGCAGAGAGGAGATCTAGAAAATCTCACAGATTATATGTACTAACACGTGACAAAAATCACAGCTCAACTTTCACCCTCTACATTTAGCTTGCAATGTAAGCTTGAAACCACTACCATCATCTGTCTCACTATGGCCTTGGATGCTGCCATCCATCTGCTTTTCTTTGTTTTGTACTGGTATTGAGAGTATTCCCACGTTCTTGCTGTGTTAACGCATTTTCTTACTGTGTTTAATTACTAGACAATACCTGATCTGATTAAATCTATTAGCCACTATGCAATAATAGTTATGAAAAAAGACATGATTTCAGTACAAAGCAGATCCCATAAATTAATCAAAACTAACATCAAGAACCACAATACAATTATTTTTTCCTCTAACGCAAAACTGATAGTGTAAGCACTTGGCCACAATCACCAAAGTTTTATCAGCAAAACAAGCAATATTACCTTGTAAAAATAAGTTACTTTACAATTCCATTCACCTGTGAAAAGGCTTCATAAGAGTAAGAATTTACTCTTTTTCCCTCTCCCCCTTTTTACTCCGAATTCACTTACCTAGTTACTCCCTAAATTTCTAGAACACCTGCCTTCAAACCACCTCAGAAATGGAAAATCAGTTTTGAAAGACTTGACCAATTCTTTTAATTTAATTCCACTCCCCCAAACATGCTACATTAACAACAAACATGTCAAATTCTGGAAAATGAGTATTGTAAGCTGCGTGTTCCATCAAAAAACAGGAGTTAACCTCTGAACATCTCTGAAAGACACAGCTCCATTGTTCTGCAAGCTTCTGCGCGATGATCTTGCCAGCTATTCTCCCTCTGCGGTGACATCTATCACATCGCACCCAACCAAAACACGCTTACTAACGCAACATCAACACCAGAGGTGAGATGCAACAGGAAGCTCGAGTTAGTACATTTCTGCAGTCTTTCGTTTGGACTGACCCTGACAAAAGCAAGGGCTGTACACCAAGGAGCTGTGTGCAAGTCACACAGGAGAACAAGCAATGGATTGAGGCAAAATAGGAGACAGCAGTAGTGAGGACCATCTACAGAAAACATGGGAACCATGAACTAGGAGTGTAGCTCACCAGCAGAATTCACAGAAACACAGACACATCTTGAGAAAACTATCTATTTTTTCTTCCAGGTCAATTAAAGGGATAATGGTTAGCACTCGGGCTTGAGCACAGAACTTCCCTTGGTTATGTTTTACAGCTGTTCCCAATGTCCCATCAAGAAAATCCTACAGCCTGATTCACAGCAGCATCTCAATGCTTTTCCACCTCTAACACATGCTTCAACTTGCATCACCATCAAATTCAACTTCGGCCACAATAAGACAGCACACAAGGTTTTCAAGAGATTCTGCATGCACCCTCAGTGTGAACTTTGATGAGCGTGATGACTTTTGATATGAAGGGCTCACCTAACCTGGTTATGATTTCAAGAAGTGGAAAGACTTGGGCAAGGTTATTATTTCGAAAGCATTTTTCAGAAGCTTAAACTCTGTTGTGATGCTGTTTTTGTGTAAGTTGGTGCCCAACTCGCAGTACACGATCCAAGCAAGCCTGTGGAAGGGTTCCGTCCGGTCCGTGCAGTCTTCTGCTGAGATGCCAGAGTGAGCAAGTAGCTTCAAGAGCCACAGCAGCCTCCTGCCGCAACAAACAGAGCCAGAAGCCATGGATGTTTCTGCTGTTCACAAGGGAGGATCCAAATCTTTTTTTTTTTAATCTGCCCATCAACGCTGTACACAATGTACGCAGACAACCACTCTACAAACCAGAGATACAAAACTGAACCATATGGAAATAAGTCTATGAGCAAATGCAGAAAAAGGAAGATCTCTAAGCCAATTGCAAACCGACTATATTAGGACTACATTAGAGTACAATGCCTCCATATAGCTTTTTTCCCTGCACTGAACTTTAATACTGCATACATCTGCTTTTCATTAAGGTTTATTCTAGCAAAGCTAACAGAGAATAAAATGATCTCTGCAGGTTTAGTAAACACTAATTTGGAGAGCTGAAACCAAACTGAAAACCTACAGGTTTTCAAGCACAAAATGAAAGAACTTGTTAACAAAATAACGTTAACTGTAAGGAAGCAAAGTTTAAGTTTTCAAATCCATGCCACCATTTACTACAAGTACGTCAGATTTTTGAGGCTGCAATGATTTAGGGCCGTATTATTACTGAAATATCTGAAGTGTGCATAAGTTTTACAAATAATTTCACCATCTGCTTGTAAAACAGATTAACATAATTAACAACAGAACAACTTCCAACTAGAAGTATTTATCTAACCTAAATGCTTGTCAACTGCCAAGGCAGGACCCTGGAGAAAGACAGACTGTCTTCTCATGTTTAGAAAAAACCCTAGTATTTAAAAAGCTGTAATGTATTAATTTGTAATTCAGTTTTCACTGATCATAAACAAATAGCAGCTATCAAGCTTTTAGAACAGCTCGGTCACAAGTTAGTTTGAAACACCAGGGTAGATAACTTTCTTCTTCCCCAAGTTACCCTTTCAAAGCATTTTACTGAAACAAACAAAAAAAACCACACACAAGCCCAAGACACTAGGGAAAAAGGTGGGATGAGAACTTCCATCTTCATAAATTTGAATATCCAATGTAATAATGGAATTGCCAGATCATGGTAGAGCAAAACCCTGATTAACAAATAGCAGCATGCAGTTCTAGTAAATGAAGAAATGCAATACATGACAGTCTAGTTGTACTAGATTACTGGAAGCAAGCAATCTAGATGCAAACTATTTCCTTTCAATGATTACAGCAGGGAAAAATGCTTTGGTTTTATTTCCTAGGATTCTGAGAGTGATTCTGAATTAAAAGAGCAAGTTTCACATTTAAAAAAAACAACTCACTGGCACTAAGTCAACTGTACAAAACCAGAAAAGAAATAAAAATCAACATGCAAGCAGAAATTCTGTCCAAGATATCTGGCAAGATTCTCATCTGTCAATAAAGACTATTACTCTGAAAGCAGATAGTCCAAAAGCTAAATCAAGATTATGCCACTCAGGCAAAAGCTTACTTTAAGCTTAAATCATCTAATTCCCACATTACTGTATTATAAAAACCCACAAGTATTTTAAGACAGAAAAACCACCCTTGAGTCTTCATAATCTAAAGGAAAAAGTTGCTGTATATGTATTGAGACAAGCACACAAGATGACAAGCAAGGCAGTCTGTCTTGTTTTACTGGACATGGGTCTGGAGTTGAAGCCTAAGTCTCCAAGAACACAGCTGGATCCTGGGTTCACCACTAGCTAATAAAACTGTCAGAAAGGCATCTGCAGGGGAACACGCCAGTAACCCATCACATTCAGAAGGAAAGGCTTGAGGCAAGAGCATTCAGCATACAGGCATTCAAGTTAGTTTAGGAGCTCAGTACTGTACTTGCCAAGACTGAGAGCAAGACAACCCCCACACTTTTATTACCTGGCTGGTACTGCTGGGGAGACCAATTTCTGGATTGTTTTAGCAGTGGAGATCTGAGGATGTGTACCTTAGTTCTGAAGAGCTGTCAACAGCGAAATGTTACCTGCTATTAATTTTACTTGTCAACCTATTTATGCTTTGGATTTTCTCACTGAAATGAAACTTGGCACCTTGGACCTTACCGAATTAACTTCTGAATGTACAGTCAAACAAACTTATTCATTTTGAAGTTGTGTATTTTACTGATTCCTCTTTCTGGATGCAGCTACTGTCCTTTCGACTTTACATAGGGGGAAAAAAGAATAGTCAAATCAAACAGTTTAGAAGCACCTACAGGGTAAATACAAACGTGTATGTTCCAAATTCCTCTGAAACTGTCTTCTATCCCATCTCCAAGCACCAAGTTGTCCACTCCTGCCACAAAAGCTTCCAAACACACTCCAAGTTCCCAACACCTTTCACACTTCTTACTGTTTATGTCCTCTCTGTCACTCCAAAGCCGCTCCTTTTCACCATATAGCTCCCACCACGGGATGACTGTAGGCCTTCAAAACCATTGTCCACCTGATCTGGTCACCGATTTTCTCCACTCTTGAAAAAGGCGGTGTTCCAACAGCCCCAACTAAACGCCACACACAGATTTTGGAGGGAGCTAGGCTGGAGGACTAGGCTCAAACTCCAAGGACTGCAAGCCAGTGACTCCAGCTGGACTCAAAGGGCCAAGATTTACAGCTTTCATTCTAGGACAGCTAGTAGACATGGCTCTATACGAGAGGACAACAACATACACCTTCCACCCCTAAAACCTGTTGTACGTGCCCCCCACTGCTGTTACCTTTCTTCCCTATGTCCAGAAGTCACAGTAGCAAGAGCTAACTATCGTCAAAAAAGCTCAACAGAAGCAAAAGGCAGCAAGCTAGCGCAGATAAGAAAAGCACGTGCAATAATTTATCTGTTACATAAAGCAAACTTTTGCATTCAAGTTTTATATTCAAGCACGACGTGTAACTTACATTATGATAGTAACCACAGAGTAAGTTCCAACATCTTGGCACCAGTGGTCTGTCACTATGTTAGGCAAACCTATGAGCTTCTCTTTCAGTGGCTACACTCATAACACCCTGCCCCCATGAAATCAAAACATTGTTAGCGCTTGAGGCACAGCACCTACATAAAAAGCCCTGGAACACGCTTTTCCCAATTCCCAAGAGAATTGTACGTACTCCTTTCCATGCCTTCCTTCACAAACTGTAACCTGCATGGTTTCCTGCTCTCCTTACCCATCAACACCCTACTCGTGCCATAGAGCCTGTTCAAAATAAGTGCAATTTGGGAATTAAAAAAAAAAAAAAGCAGCATAGACAAAGCATATCTACCAAAAACATGCACTGCAATATTACTCTCAACTCATTTTTTTTTACAGCATGAATCTTCAAACAAATCTGACATTGAGGCCAACTCCCCAAATTAGGCCACAGACATTATGATCACCCCAATGCCATACATTTAGGAAGACTGCAATTCACTCTTTATTTTGCAGAGCATTTTACAGAAATGCAGATATCTTAAAAATAACTACATAAAAACAACTTTGGTATAACATTTCTAGAAGGTTCTGCATGCAGGTAAGTTCAGGAGAAGTGTTAATTGAGATACCGACTGATATAGGATGAAAGGCATAAAAAGAAGCCCTTTAAGTGCCCAGAAACAAAGATGCAATGGAATAGTTTCTCACCTGCTTCAGCAGGTACACTTACTCCTGCAGAAATGAACAGCCTTAACAGCAGCCTTTGTTAAAAACAGCAAAAGTCAAGCCTTAACCTGGCACTGCCCTTTAACTTAGGGCCGGGGGACAGTACTGACATCTTTAGATTCCATCTAAGCATCTCCACAGCTGCTAAATCCCTGCGAGTAGTGGTTTAGAAGACCATACCCACAATCTTAATCTGGTCATGTTATTGTTTCAATCATGATAAACAAATACTGCAGTCTTAGGGTAATTTTTAGACACTGTTATGAGCGAGGACCATTTCTCCCCCCCAATACATAAGTCCTGAAAAGTTTGCAGATGAGCATCTGCCAAGACACAAATTACCACCAAGAATTCTCTCTCAGACACAGATACACCAAGCCATCCCTGACTGCATCCCTAGAAGTTGAAACATTTTCTCCAGCTGCTCAAAAAGCTCTCAGATTTCTCCACAACCTAATTTCACTTTTCAACCGAGCCTTCCCCTCGGTGGCACATCACTAGCTCCTCTTCCAGTGCACACTGCTGGCAGTCAGTGGCTATGCACAGCACCACTGCACTGTTCTGCTCTTGCTGCGTAATAAACTGGTTTGCAAGCAACACAAGCACAAAGCACCTAAACAGAAACGATCACAATTCCAAAGTATGGCAACCATCCACAGTAGTATGGAGAGAGGAAATTCCCTGTGCGTTTCAGTCAACAGACTACAGTCCAGAAAGGTGTGATTCCAGAATCTGTGGAAACTATTTTGCATCCATAATGCTTCATACTCCAACAAAAGTACTGTAAACAGAAGCACAAACAAGCAGATGTACAATTATGGAAACATATTCATACAAAACCAAACAACAGCAACCTCTC
This sequence comes from Anser anser, assembly GCF_964211835.1. Lineage (NCBI taxonomy): Eukaryota > Metazoa > Chordata > Aves > Anseriformes > Anatidae > Anser > Anser anser. The sequence continues at coordinate 37,873,824 of NC_139720.1, read as the reverse complement.
AAAACTACAGCTAGCCTTCAGAGTAGCAATCCCAGAAGTCAGCAAACTCGCTCTCTATTAATCAAAAGCGATCTGGTTGGTGAGATTCCAGGTGGCAACGTCAGCTCTCCTTTCGCTGATACAAAGATCGTGTCTCCTGCTTTTGCAGTTTGCAAAGATTTGCACAGCTCTATGAAAATACACCTTCCACAACCCAGGCATCTGCAGCTGACACCATCTTTTTATGCACCAATGACTGACAGACCGTATCTCCACCAAAAACAAACAGTTGCTCCAGAAGCAAAAACACCTAAAATAATGGGCAGGATGTTTATTTTTTCAATGTAAATAAAGAGAAACTAAAATAATCAGAGCAAAAGTTGGTCAGTTAGACATATTAGATCATCAGATAAGTAAAGGAAACACTTTTCTGCCAATGTCTGAAGATAAACTACTGAAGTGACATAAGTCACTCACCCAAACACTTGGGATTTCAGTCCATAGGAGGTGTTAAACCAGACTTTACCTGAGTTAGCATCTTCATTTCATTACACATTCCTGTTTATTCTGATTTAGTTCAATAAAGCTGACACACCAGTTACGAAGTACATTGTAAAAAAACAATGCCTTAAGCTTTTCTGGCCTTTCAAATCAGGAGATATCACTTGCAGACCTTACTATTAGTGTCAGATTGCAAACTGAGCTTATCAAAAGTAGAAAATAAACTACAACTTTTCTTTCTTTTTGGAAATGCTTTTTAGTTATTATTTTTATTTTTAAGTCCTCTTTGATCTTTTCCTTTTCGCTGGAAAATCACAATTACCAATAATTTGTATCCAACTTCCCTTAAAGTCAACAGCTCATTCAACTGTCTATGGAAATAAACAGCAGCTACAGCAGGGTCTCCTTTCAGTTATATACATCTGAAAATAAAAGTGTTCGTAGCACGCCCTCCCTGCCAGGAAGAGGGATGTCATCTCACAACCAAATGTAGGCTGAAATCAGTGTGGCTATCAAAGAAGCACATTTACTTCCAGGGAAGAGTTAAAATTCACAAATGAAAAATAAATATATTTGACTCAAATCACCAATATAGCATGATGTATAATAGTGTATTACCACAGCATCCAAAACACTTTAAAGCTGCTAAACCAGATCAGCCACACAACATATGTGCATCATCCTGCTCACATTAATGACTCACACTCGCAGCATCAGGCAGGGTTCCCTACGTTGAACTACTGCCCAGAGAAGTCACGCTGATAAATGCAGATAAACTACAGGATGACAAGGGGAGGAATCACTGAAAGTAGTTACTTCAATCCCACTTTTCTACTTCTTATTTTGAGAGATATACATATATGATGAATGATTATTTATTGTAAGTTTCAGGAAGCATTTTAGTGTGAAACAATACAAATTTGTCAGTAGAGGTTTTAATGGCAGAGTATCACAACATAAATAGCTACCAGAATGAGAAGCACATTCAGTGCTGCAGTTTAAGGATGAACTAAGAAGAATGATTAATGGCAGTTTGGGCCAACAGAACATTACCGGCAGCGAAGCCCAAACAATCCACCCCACAGTCAGGCAAAGCACACCGCTTGTCTAACCCAGATGCAGGTAACCTTGGACAGAGCTACAGGCAGTATAACCCCTGCCACCATAAGGTGCCCCGGGTACCATTCTGGACTACACAGATAGCCTTAAAACATGAATGGTGTAAGAACGTCCAATAGTGTTTTTTACATTGGCTGACTGTAAAACAGCCTTTGATCATCAGATAGAACAAAGAAGTCCTTCAGAAAAAAACACAAGCAACACACACAAAAATATTCTTAAGACAGACAAGGTGAAAAAACTGTTCGTATCTACTGCCTGAAATAAAAGTTTGATGAGTACACTCCTTTCTCTTCTGTAGGGTCAAAGATGTTTGACTTTTAAAGCAAGAGTATTAAATCAGTTTATTTTCATTTTGATTCGGAGATGAACATCACAATCATCTTGCAAGATAGTTACCCAAGTACCCATAAACTCTCAAGCAGTTAAGCAAAGACAAACATGTTTTATCCTATCCAAAAGCAGTATGATATAACTGAAAGGTCCGAAAACAAAAACACCAGTGTGCTTTGAAGAGATAATGAGAAACAAGTTCATCAGCATTTTAACCAACAGAGCACTTCCTATCCAAATGTGAAAGAGATTAGTGGATAAGGCAAAACTTACTTGTTACTACACTTGCCTAAGAAAAAAATATTGCTTTGCAACTGTTATGAGTTATTTCAAATCTTCTCTGTTCAGTGACATCAGTAATCAAACCTTGAAAGAACAATGTTCCTTGAAGAGATTCTTTCCTTGTTAAGGAGTGTTCAATAACATTACCATTCAGTGTTTCCATGGACCTAGCTGGAAGAGAAAGCTTCCCTAACAAATTGCAAATCTTTCTTTCCCCCCCAAAAAAGCTGTCTCAAATACAGATTCAGCAGGACAGAGCTTTCTGTGTACCTTTAAGGCACTCCTATGAGAGGGAATCTATACTTGAATGGGTCATCAAGCATCAGTCTGATGAAAGTTCCCGCTGATAGTCTCTAAAGAGCACCAGAGCATTTAATTTAATAAGGTAATCTAAACACAGTTTATGCTTTCCTCAGCTGAAAATGGCAGCAAACATGTAACAGAAATACACAAGTAAAGAACAGCAACACAAAATATTTTAAAACCAAAAAGGAGGGGAAATACACTGGTCAAATTTAAATTAACAAATTAGGTTCCCACCTAGCATTGTAGTAGATGGAAAATCTAGTTTAGGTCACCCTAAACTGCCTTAAACTACATCTTAGCAGTATTTCAACCTCTCCCATCCTGTACCCCCACTATTGCTTCTACCAATGCTCATCTGAATGTAGGAGGAGAGAGCTGAGCCAGAAGAAATCTAACTCCCCGAACCAGTCTACAACAAAATCAGATGCACTCAAGAAAATGGACACGGAGGGGAAGAACATCAGAAGAGCAGCAAAATTAGCTTAGACTGGCTTAAAATTGTGATGGAACAATACTGTGAGTCTAAGTTACCTGAAAATAAATAAATAATGTTGATACATTCAAGGTACAAATTCTATACGAAAGCTGACAATTTCCTGAAAACTTTTTCATCTTGTTTCTTGTCCCCTTACATGAAATTTCATGCTGTTCTTTAACGCTACTTGGATTTTTTCTAAAAGTATTCCAAACTTTAAATTGATTCTGTCATTTTAATTAAATCCAAGTATTTTATCAGTGTGTCAAAGCGAACTTTAAAAATGGAAGAACGGTTAATAAGAAAAGAACAGGGCATGCCCACATGCACTGGCAGCTATCTATTTTCCTCATTCTCTTTCCTTTGAAGTCTTTAACATTACCTGTACTTTAGGTCCAAAATCCTAACCTTGTCATTAAAGATTGTTACATATACACTGCGTGCATTAATCTGAATTTCAAGGTAACTTCAGGCTATGCATTGTAGATGAGTACGGCATGTATGCTGTAACCATTTTGTTCCACAGAATGTTACTTTATGAAAAGCCAGTTCTAAGCCTGAGCCAAGTTTCATAATAATCTACTTAATACTTTTCATGCATGTGTCTCTTCTGACTGAGCGCAGGCACCCTGTTTCAAAGCCAGAAAGCTTAAGCTGTACCACAAGGTACTCTGACGTTTTAGGACTTCACATTCAAAAGCAACATGTTGGTTTGTGTTTTTTAAAATAACTGGAGGGAGACATGTTTCAACAAAACTGCAACTCTTATAAAAGTAGTGAAAAAGTAGTGATAATTATATTACTATGCAGCTCATAGAACATTAAACTTTGGCTGGAAACTTGCTACTCTCACATTAGATCCTCTGTGAAAGGTTTTACTTATCACATAAAATATTTCGGAAGCTGAAGCAAGCGCTTCTTGTAAGTATATAAGCAGATTTATGTACGCACAGGCTTTAATTTTCTGCTTTGTTCAGGTGATGGGTTAAATTGTAAAGAACAAGCTGAAACAAACTAACTGAGCTAGTCACAATGTGAAACTCTTCTTCAAAGCTGTCCCAAGCCCTGCAGTGGTAAGTTTACCTCAACACATGCTTCACAGAATATGACTCAAGTAGACCAGATGAGATATTTTAAAAAAAAGATCACGAACAATAAATATTCTTACAGAAACACTAGGAGCTTCTTAACAGAGATGCCCTCCTTATAGGACACAAAAGTAGTCAGAAGAACCAAGCCAAAAATCATAATAAACGTAGCACCTCTTCAAAGAGGTGGAACACAGCCAGAAAAGCCACACCACAGGTAAAGTTAAATAAAGGGAGGAAGAAAGGCCACTGAACCAACAGAAGCCTCTGAAAAGCAAGTAACTGCACCCTGACCCCATAAAACATCTGCAGTTCCTGTAAAGCATGTAAAACCATTAACACAATATTTCAAATGCTAGTGAAGAGGCAAGTTCCATGTTTGATTAAAAGGTAAACACACAGTTTTGCTTATGTTATTTCTGTTTGAGAAGGCAGATCATGGAATTGTAGCATTGGAGTAGTTTTCGCAGTTAAACATCAATGTGGCAACTACCTATGAACTATGATCTTTAAAATCTATTTAGCATTCAAGATTTATCACCAGAGAACAAGCACACTGTTCTTATACCTTCAGCAATGACTGTGCAGTTGTATTTGTCCCCTTAAACCCCAAACGTTAAATTGCAACACCAACAAAAGATAGTTCTATAAGAAGCTATGATTAATGCAGACAACCTGCAAAGGTTCCTATGTGGACAACAGATTCACATTTATTTTGCATAGCAGTGGTCCTTTACGTTTTTTTTTTTTTTTGTTTAAAGCTTTATGTTTTTCAGCCAACAGACAATTCTTTACACCACAAAGAAAGAATACATACCATTTGACAGCTAAGTTCTGCACCTCACCGTTTTTATCTTCCAGTAATTTCAAGATCATCTTCACCACCTTTCTTTCACTGTCATCATCCAGCTTAATAGAATCTTTCTGTAGTTCCGTCATCAAATCATTAGTAGCCATAAACCTGACAAAAAATAGTCAGATAATTATTGCTAAAAGGATATATACGGGTCATTCAGTGCTCTTCAATTCACAATTCTCAGTTTCCACCATTTGTTACCAAATAAAGCACACTTAACATTGGATTAGCGTTACCTGCTTTGTGATACAAGCAGCATTTCTTCTACTTATAAAATAAATAAGGAGAAAATGTCATTTTTAAATAAAATTTAACTTTTAGTTAGGTCATCATCTTTCCTTGGTGAGGACAGCTCCACGTTTTACTCATGATCTTTATGCTGTGCTCCAAATAATCACCAACAAGAAAACTGACACTTTCTCAGATTTGAAGTAGTTCTCTCACTAGCTACACAATTTTTTTCTTAAGCAAGAAGAATAATACAGTTTTTCAAACATTCTCCCACAAAAATAATAAGCCAGACATCATCGGAGAAATAAAAGTGAAGCTATGTTTTATAAATTTCTCATTTTGTCTGTCCAGACTAGTTTGTTTATAATCCAGACAATGGCCAATGATGTTTATCCAGCCCTCAATCTAAGGCATGACATTAAAGTCTAAAATTAATTCTTGAGAGATCAAGAAAACAAAATCAGCTTTCCTATCAGTTCATTTACTGTTCAATACCACCGTCACTCCAACCAATACGAGAGAACATACTGAGAAATGACTTTCCAAAAATACTGCTTTTATGCCTTTTGTTTCTTTTCCTTCTAAAGTCTGTCTTCCAATCTGTTTTCCTTTCCTAAGCATCCTTTCTCCTCAAGAAAAGTAATAGAGATGCCTTACTCAATTACCAATCCCAGGGGCTCCAGTGCCAATCCCAGCCCCCAGACAAAAACGGTCTGTTAATTACACAGCTAAGGTTGACATTTGAGTTTCTGACACATCAGCCTCAAGCAGCCATCGCTTAAGCTCAGGTCATCCTCGGAAGGTTATCTCCACAGCCTGACCTGCTCGATACTTCTTTATTGAGAATGAAAGCCAAGACTGCATAATCTTAACATGCATCACAAATGCCAGACGACTCCCCTCAAATAATGGACCCCGACTTATCCTGTCGTGTAACGCAGCCGTTCCAGTCTAACAGTCTCAAGGTGTTTCTAACTAAGATAAGCGAAGCCCTCACTTGTTCTTCATTCACTCCAAGAGCGCCGCCGAAGCAAGCCTGTAATCTGACAGGAACCAGATGTGTGCATAAACAGATGATGGATGTGAAAGGCACCAGCCTTTAAGCAGAGCAAGGGAAAAAGCTACTTGAATAGTAAAGGGAAGGGGCAGATCGGATGGGAAGAAGGGCATCCACGAAGCCAAGCAGCACTAAAACATTTAAAAGCCATCTCCATGACGCTGCTATATTTACCTCTTTTTGTTAAACCTTAACAGCCTCCCCTCGCTTCCTCGGGCGCTAACTCCCATTTCCTAGCCTTATGAGTTCACATGCACTCATCAACTACTTGTCTAAGCAGAGCTTGAGCATCCTCAGCTCATCAGCACTTCTGCGCTTGGCTACAACTGAGGAGTCCTCCTGGAGGATTCCTACTAAAAAATAAAATACCAAACCCCACAGTGGCATGGGGAAGACTGGCAACTCTAAATTGAAGTAGCTGGTATTTAGAAACACCACAGTTTTGAGTGGTATAGATGTGGCCTTTGACCAACTTTATGTGCTGCAAAGCAGCAGCGCATCGGTAGCTCCTCACCCCTTGTACGTGGAGCAGCCATCCTCTTCCTCCAGCGAGCGCACCGCTCCTCCCACAGCCCCAAAGTAAACTGCCACCTTACATCACTGCCCACTTAGAACTGAAGTTTCCCCACAATAAATGCCAGAAACAATTGCATCAGACAAGTTAGTTTATCCAAAAAAACTGAGGATTAGAATTTACTGTAGAATAGCTACTTGGACTGTGGTTTGCAGTCAGCTCCCTGGTATCAACAACCACACCATCCCTCTTCAAATACGCACAAGTCTAATAATAAATCCACTTATAATTACCAGTACTAAGAACTATTTTATCCATTATGCAAATACATGATACATGCAAAGGTTTCAGAAAACACAGTATTGCATAACAGCCAGTTTGTAGAGGTCTATCGTCACTCATTTTACGGTTTCTAATTCAGATTTTAATCTGTGTTGTTATTATTTTTTTAGTATTTCAGAATCCCAAAGTTGTTCAAAGCTCCTGGAATGGGTAATCTGCAGAGTATGCTCTCCTAAAGCAACTACAAAACAAGTTTTAACTACATGTAGCTTGGAAAACTAATTGCTACAACCCCATTTGAGGCTACAACCTCATTTGAGAGCAAAAAGTTTTAAACTCATTGGAAATCAGTATTAAGAAGCAAATCCATCACAATATTTTGGAAGACATCCTTCCCATAAGCACTAAATGCAAAGCTCACTTAATCACAGAAACAAATTAGCATGATAAAACTAAAAAAAATATTCAGAAAACAGTCTGAATCTATTTTTAAGTGTAATTTAAATGACTCAGGCAATTCTGGACTGCATCTTTTCAGACTAATCAGTTTTTGTTGTTTTTCTTTTTCTTCCCCAAAGTTTCTAGCCTCAACTCTCCTGGTAACATCATACTAGAGAATCTGAAAGAAATGGACATGAAAAATACATACGTTTATCACAGCTGTGCCCAGTGCTTCAACAGTTTTGTCAAAAGCCAACTCTATAGCTAATCACAGCCTGTATTCTTTTAGATTTTAATATATTAACAAGAGGCTGCTTTGGATGTCACTGTGTTCTTTAACTACAAACTAAGAACTGTAAAGGTGCAAAAACGGAATAAACCCCAAGTGTGTTTTATGACTTTTCCCTGTATTGATGTACTCTCTTTAACAAATGAAAGCTTCATACATGAATTCCTGGGTATGCACAATGCAGACAAATTTAATTATCTTTAACCTAATGGTTTGTTAGAGCTACTGTGTAAGCGGTCTCTTTTTTTTAGTTGTTTTTAGTTGTTTAGTTGTGTTTTTTTAGTTGCTATGCTATTTCATTATCTGATACACCATCTTTTGCATGTTATCTACTGTAACGGTTACTCCAATAAATAGTCTGGTGACAGATCCTAAGCTCCATAATACATATTCCAGTCCCACCTTCATAAAACTTGACTTAACTGGACTCCTCTCTCTGGACACACACAGTTTTAGAGGGGTCCTACAAGAAGGCTGGGGAGGGACTCTTTGTCAGGGAGTGTAGGGATAGGACAAGGGGGAATGGCTTTAAACTAAAAGGGTGGGCTTTGGTTAGATATAAGGACGAAATTCTTTACTTCGAGGGTGGTGAGGCCCTGGCACAGGCTGCCCAGAGCAGCTGTGGGTGCCCCATCCCTGGAGGTGCTCAAGGCCAGGCTGGATGGGGCTTTGGGCAACCTGGTCTGGCGGGAGGTGTCCCTGCCCATGGCAGGGGTTGGAGCTGGGTGCTCTGTAAGGCCCCTTCCCACCCAAGGCTCTACACAGTGAGCCCGGCACCCCTGCCCACACCCCGCAGCACCCAGGAGGCGTGCGAGCCGCGGAAGCCGAGGCCCAGGGCGCTCCGCAGCCCTCCCAGCCCCTCTGCAGCACCCCGCGGCCGGCGGGGCGCTCACCGGGCCCGGCCGCCCCGCACCGCCCCGAGCAGGCCCCGCTCCTCCGGGCTCCGCGGGCCCCGCGCCCGCCGCAGGCGGAGGCCGAGGCTCCGCTCCTCAGCGGGGGGAAGCCCCGAGGCGAGGCGGGCCGGGCCCGGCGGCGGCGGCGGCGGCTCCCACCTGAAGTCCTTGTCGCTGGACGTCATCTTCTCCAGCAGGTTGGAGATGTGGTACGAGGCGCTCGCCATGTTGACGGGCCCGGCCGGGAGCAGCGGCGGCAGGAGGAGGAGGAGGAGGAGGAGAGGGAGGAGGAGGAGGAGGAGGAGGGCGGCGCCTCCCGGCTCCGCTCGCCGGGGCTGGGCCTGGGCCTGGGCCTGCTGAGGCCGCCGGAGCCCCCCGCGCGCCGCCGCCGCCCGCGATTGGCGGCGCTGCCAGCCCCGTGACGCCGCCCGCGGACGTGGCGCCGAGCGGGTGCGCGCCCAGCCCGGGCCGCCGTTGGAGAGGCGGCGGGAAGGGCGGCCGCGGACTACGAGTCCCAGCGCGCACCGCGCGCGCGTCCCGCCCGGCGCCGTTGGCGGGGCGTGGCGGGAGTTGTAGTTTGGCTCGGTCGGGTGTCCCTCACCACCTCAGGCCCTCGGAAAGCCACGGCTGAGCGCGGGCTGAACATATCTGGCAGAAGTCAAAAGCAGCGACGTGAAAATGCGTTTTCCTTGCTGAATAAAAGTGTGTTTCTGTCTGTCCCCGTTGCAGAAAGCTGCCCCAAAATGTGATGTGAGTGCTTCCGAAGCTCCTGGGGGCAAACAGAGATTTTTTTCATATATATTCACATAACTTAAACACTCATATCATAGTCTCAGCAGTAACTTAAAACACTCAGTTCCCCAGGAAAAGCACGGCCTGGCCTCAGGGTCTGCCTTGGTGCAGGCCAGGCCAGGCTGTGGTACCAGTGCCATGCCCAACAGGCCTCCTGGGCACAGGGAAAACAAGTTTTTGTACCTGTAACCAAGTAAAAATGCACTTTTTTACTTGTTTTTGCCTCCCTCGTTGCTGTACATGTCAATCTCATTGCTTTTCTGGGCAAAACCTGTGATCTGTCTACGTGTGGGTGGATGATAGGAAGTGGTGGGAGAACTGAGGAAGTGTTTCCATGTGTAAAACAAGACAGCCTACTGCAGGCAGCCTCCTCAAGTTTCTTACTGAAACAAAACATGAAATAATCTTAATCCTCCTTCTCAGTTATGTGTATGTACTGAAAAACTAAAGAAATGCTTTTTTGTTGTTGATGATTGGTATTTTAAAGAAACAAGATTTGAACTAAAACCAAGATGTCCTTAAAGTACGCATTTTTAGGTGCAACTCGCAGGCAGCCTGTCACAGCAGCCGAAGGAAGGCATGTGTTCTTCGTTAACTGAACCGAAATCACAAGTGGATCTGCCATGGCCTGTCACCCAGGCACTTTGTGCAAACAACTGTTTTGGAAGACACAGACACTGTCATTGTCTGGGTGCTGTGCTGGAAAGAGAGCTTGGTATGTATTGGTCTCATTCCCCGGAGCAGCTTGGTGTCAGGTTAGTGCTGTGCAGCAAAAATAAGGGGCAGGTAAGAAGGAGGTGGGCAGCGTGGGGGTGGATTGGTGACACTGACGTGGGGCAAGGATGGGTTACAGAAGGTGGGAGTAGTTGGGGGGAGGAAGACGGAGTCTCAAGGAGAAATGGGGGACCATCGGTATGGGCAGGGGAAGTGCAGTGAGGGGAAGCACTCAGAAGGAGAGGTGGCCTTTTCAAACAGGCCATTGACTCGTTTGACTTGGGAATGCTTGATTGAGGGTTTACCTTTGGAGAGGAAAATCATTTACTTCCATTTGCGTGAACACTTAGGTTGGCTATTCAAGGAAGCCAGCTGGAACAGTACAGATGAAGACAGGCTCACTCCTGACTTGTTTGTGACAGCTGAAAACAGCTTATGATGCCTGAATTGTGATAACGCTGTGCCATGCACAGGAAAACTATGCAGCTTCTCTTTGAAGCACCAAGACAGAAAAAGTTGAAATACAAATAGTTGTCATTTGGCACATCAATTTGTGTTTTGCCATGTGGACGTTAGCACCATTCTAAATCACTTTGATGACAGTGACTTGTGAGCATGTTACAATTACAAGAAATGATTTGTTTCTGAGATGTCAAATTGTCACATCATCGCTTCTCACGCACTGTTGGACAAGACTGTTCTAACCTGTTCTTTATTTACATTCATGACTTTGGTCCTAAGTGGGGATCAGGTGGTTAGGGGGTGGTGAATGATCATCTATTACAAAAATGTTCTGGCTACATACTTACCATGATGCATGTTATTGAATAAACATGTGAAACAAACCAGATGATAGAAAATGCTGTTATGGGAGAGGTCTTTTATGTCAGTTCCTATTGTAGAATGAAGTATTGCCAGTGTTCACTGGAAGCAGATCCACTCAAGTTGGGAGTTAACTTTCTAAATTAATATTGTTTCAAATTAGACACTAAACTGAGCTACTTCCCACTTTGGGAATTTTACAAACATTCACTTACAATAAGGTTATTCATGCTTCTGACTGATCTTTGTCTTGTCCATGTTTAGGTTATATTTCCCACTCTGCATCTCAGAGATTCTATTCCTGTCAATGTTCATGTTCCGAGAGGTATTTTAGCTTGCTTCCTTCTCTTTATCAATTTTTTTTCTGGTTGTTCATGTTGGGGTTTGGCATCCTCATGCACAAATCTCTTCCTTAAAGATTCTTCAAGGACAGGAGAAAGATAGAAATAAATCCATAGCAAGAAAGTCACATCTGCCTTCTACTCAAAGGGATTCTTAGATGGGAAAGTATCTGCATATCCTAAGATGATACTAAAAGTAGGAATTTAGTCTTGCATTTGCAAGATGTAAATATAACTGACAGCCTCTAACACATCCAGGATGCTTTGTGATCTTGTACGTTTTAAAAATGATTTTTAAATCATTTAAAGTCATAATTCTGCTGCGGGTTTCTGTACCTCAACCAGCTTAGCCTGCCACTACTTAAACCTAGCTTCATATTACTACCAGAAATACAGGTCATCATGGAGGAAGTCAAAGTATTTTTTTTGTTGTTCAAGCACAATTATTACAATTGGGATTCAGCTATAGTAGATGCAATGTTCCAGAGGAAGTTAGACACACGTAGAGGCTAATTGAGAAGAGATTTTTTCCAGCTGATAGCAAACAACTTCACAGATGGAGTGGTACTCCTGATCTGTTCCCTGTAGACACGCATATTAGATGCTCTTGGTTCATTCACAAAGATAGCTGAAAGCTTAATTAAATGCGGGAACCTGAAAGGATTTATCTTGCTTTATACTTGCAAATACATTCCCCAAATGCTGAAGATGAGAGAAGAGCACTGTTCGATTAGGGATGCATTCACCGCACCAGAATTTGAGCCCTCACCAATTTGCTCTTTCACTTCACACAGGAGTTGTGAGCCCACAGCCAGGAGAGGAAATCGGGAATGTGCTGCATGTTCATATATCAGCATGTAAAGAGCTATACCATACATTTTCACTAGGCTTAAAGGGACTCCTTTACGATGACGAATTTAAAGCTGGTTATCAGTTTTTACAGCTGGTTTTGGGGAAATAAAAGGAAAATTGCCGTTCCGAGTCAAAAGCTGCACACTGCTATAAGCAGATATTTTGAGCTAGAGAACCTTACGGTCCTGGTTTATCACTTAGATAGGTGACTGACTTTGTACATCTGAACTATTAATCTTGAAAAAGATACTTGGGAAGGAAGACTTCAGAAATGTAGTTGACTGATTATAGTAACAAACCACAGATGGAGTCAAAGAAGTGATCTAGATTAAAACACGGAAGAAACTTAAAAAGGGATGCTATGACTGTTTAACTTAGAGCAAACAAATTGAAAAAACATGACATGCATTAGACCAGTCATATGGGTAAATGTGTGTTTCAAGCACCGTATTGCATTGTATAAAAGTTTTTAGTTGTTTGCTTTTTTTCTTTTAAAGCTGAAAAAATTTTCACATGAAACTTAAGAATCCCAAAGCATCTATCCAAAAGCAATTTAAAGCATTGCTACTGTGTTGAATCTCACTTAAGACTGTTTCATTCTGGGACAGTAGAAAACATTACTGATCTTATTTATGAGACATTTCTACACGCTTGCCAAGAATAATAAGTAATATATGTAGTTGTAAACTGCCTGGCCTTTACTTCCTAACCCAGATAATCCTCTTTTGTAAATCAAAGTAAAGCAAAGCAGACTGTTTGCATGTCAGATTCCATCAGCTGTAAAAAGAGAAAGATTGGGAAACAGTGCTGAAAATAATATATGTATCCAGTTAAGTAATGGACTGAAGCAACTGTCAAATGGACTGAAATTGCCTCTCTAAAAGAACAGAGCTCCAATAGCATCTTCATCATAAGATTGTCAGGAAATATAGTATCTTGAAGGAAAAGAAAATAATAATGTAACAGTCTTCTGACTAAAATTGGATAAAAAATGCAAAAAAAAAAAAGCTAAATAATTTATCTTCTGCTTGCTAAACACTGCACAGCTATTTGCAGCATTTTTGGTCAACAGGTTTCCAACATTTGCCACACACTCACAGATAAAAACTAAAATGAATCTTTCAAATAAAATCTGACCTGATATACGAGACAAAAATTTAGACTCCCAGATGTTTACCGTTGTATTATTTCCATGCCAAATGAACTCAGCTTAGAAGACAGAAAAAAATTCATCATTACTACCCCTTCTGAAAATGAAGCCAGGTTGTTTTTCTTTTTGATTGACCATTTGCGTTTTCATTCCTTATCATAACTCTAAATGTCTGACTCCTTCTGAGTGAGTTATGTTTCCCTTTATGTCAGCACACCCAGCTTTCTGCACATAATGACCTCAGCAATGCTTGTACTGGAGACACTTGTCTCAAGTAAACTTACAAGCACTTGCTTAATCAGAACTTCTGATATTGAACAGTATTGTTTGTGTTTCAAAAGTGGTACAAGTACAAATTATTTGAAGTGTTTTGACTATTTAGGCTTATTAGAACCACAGGCAGCCATGCAATGGATTTTGCTTACTCTGGATCTCACATGTCAAGAAAACCTTGACTATCGATAATTTAGAAATTTGTATGTTAGCACATCGGCTAATTACAATATGAGCCAAAGTTTGACAAAGGATACATAAAGGCTAATCTGTTCCATTTCATAGCATTTTAAAGCACTGCTGTTAGCGTGTTGATTCTTGCCTAAGAGTGCTTCATTTCAGGACAATATAACGTGACATCTCCCTCATGCATGAGACTAGCAGTAAAATTAGCAAAGATGAAAAAATACAAACCTAATTATTCCTCCATGAATCAAGGTGAATAAAAGGGGCTAAAACTAAATTAGAATGAATAAATCTGTTGAACAGAGCGTAACGTGACCGAATCTGATTCCTTGGAGAAAGATCGACTCATTCACGGAATCATCTAAGGTGAAATGACTCAACGATGCTCTTCTCTTGGAGCAGATGATGCCCTTCCTTGACCTCATTAGGGTTTTACTCAAACTCAGTTAGCTCAGCCTCACTCGTTTGGGTCAAGAACATTTTGCACTGGAGGCAAGGCTGCCGAAGGGGCTGGTGTCCTTCAGGCATCCTTCAGGTTTTTTGACTGTTTGGCATACGGGTTGTGGTACCAGAAAAGACAAGGACATGTCTTTTCAGCTCCACACTAAAGGGCTTTGCGGGTGTCAACAACCCCTTGAACAGAAACAAGAAGATCTTGGGAATCTGCAGAGGTCCCAGTAGACTGGAAGCTGGCAAATGTTGTGCCAATTTTCAAGAAGGGCAAGAAAGAAGATCCTAGCAATTATAGGTCTGTCAGTCTCACATCAGTGCCTGGTAAAATTATGAAGAAGATGATCCTTGAAGTTATTGAAGTGCACCTGGGGGACAATGCAGTCATTGGTCCCAGCCAACATGGGTTCATGAGGGGTAGGTCCTGCCTAACAAATTTATTTCCTTTTATGATAAGATCACCCATCTAGTCGATCAAGGGAAACCAGCTGATGTGATCTTTTTGGACTTCAGCAAAGCTTTTGACACAGTTTCCCATAGGATCCTACTGGACAAGATGTCCAGCATACAACTTAACAAAAACATCGTACGATGGGAGAGCAATTGGCTGACGGGCAGGGCTCAAAGGGTTGTGGTAAATGGGGCTACATCAGGCTGGTGTCTAGTCACCAGTGAGGTCTGCCAGGGCTCCATTTTAGGGCCAGTCCTCTTCAATGTTTTTATAAATGATTTGGATGTAGGACTAGAAGGTGTTTTGAGCAAATTTGCTGACGACACCAAACTTGGAGGAGTTGTGGCCTCTGATGAGGGTGAAAAGGCCTTGCAGAGAGATCTGGCCAGATTGGAGAGCTGGGCGATCACCAACCGCATGAAGTTTAACAAAAGCAAGTGCCGGGTCCTGCACCTGGGACGGGGCAACCCTGGCTATACGTACAGACTGGGCGACGAGACGCTGGAGAGCAGCCCCGCAGAGAGGGATCTGGGGGTTGTGGTTGACAGCAAGTTGAATACGAGCCAGCAGCGTGCCCTGGCAGCCAGGAGGGCCACCCGCACCCTGGGGTGCATCAGGCCCAGCACTGCCAGCCGGGCGAGGGAAGGGATTGTCCCGCTCTGCTCTGCGCTGGGCGGCCTCACCTCCAGCACTGTGCGCGGTTTGGGTGCCGCAGTACAAAAAGGACATTAAACTGTTGGAGAGTGCCCAGAGGAGGGCGACGAAGATGGTGAAGGGCCCAGAGGGGAAGACCTATGAGGAGTGGCTGAGGGCACTGGGCCTGTTCGGCCTGGAGAAGAGGAGGCTGAGGGGAGACCTCATGGCGGCCTACAGCTTCCTCACGAGGGGGAGTGGAGGGGCAGGTGACCTGTTCTCCGTTATCACCAGTGACAGGACCCGCGGGAACGGTGTGAAGCTGAGGCAGGGGAAGTTCAGGCTGGACATCAGGAAGAGGTTCTTCACCGAGAGGGTGGTCGCACACTGCAACAGGCTCCCCAGTGAAGCAGTCACGGCACCAAGCCTGTCTGAATTTAAGAAGCGTTTGGACTGTGCACTTAGTCACATGGTCTAAAATTTTGGGTAGACCTGTGTGGTGCCAGGAGTTGGACTCAATGATCCTTATGGGTCCCTTCCAACTCGGGATATCCTATGATTCTATGATTCTATGAATTGATTTTAATTGCAAATTCTCTGACCATTACCTGTTGAACCTTGGGGCCTAGTTTATTTCAAAATGATTTTCCTCTTTACATGAGTCATTAACTACGTTTGTATGCTAAAATTAGTTTTGTTTGTTTGTTTGTTTGTTTTTAATACATGTTATCAGGCTAGTCATATCATTCTAGGATTAGTAGCCATGTATTGTAATAGCAGGGCATAGTCTAAGTTTAGGACCGAATGTTTGAACTTGTTAGAGCCACCATTAAAATTTTTAAACCCTCTGGGCATGTGCAATTTCTGTTCTATTCATCATGAATATGTATAAAATTGAGTAGGTCTGACAAGTATTGGTGGCTTGCTTGTGAATTTATGTGTGTGAATAGCAAATACAAAACAAAATATCAAAAGGAGCAAGAATCTCATATATCTCATATGCATTATTCAAGCAGGAGCAGGCTCTTAAAAGAAAATATCTGCAATTAGTTTTAATACTTTGGAAATAATTACATGCCAGTAGGAAAACCATATATCGAAAGGAATATGTTTAAATTTCAAAACAATCTTCAGAGATACCTCCTGTTGTTTCGTTATCTCTCTGGGGGTTAATGATGCCAGTACTTCGCAGTGAGAAGGCATTTTTAATAACTTCTATCAGAAAAGTCAACCCATGCTGCTACAGCCTGATCCAGAGGAATGTCATTTCAAAAACAAAAACAGTTCTACAAAACTTTTCAGTCTTTTTATGCATTGAAACGCTAAGTCCTATTACTTGTGTTAGAAACATCTCCTGCCAGTCACAGTCAAGGTGACCTACTTGATTTTAATTTATTTTTTTAATTCCTTTTTGTGGTACTGCCAGTTTAAGGGCAAAATTTCATCTCTGCATTCAGCTGCAGCGATACCAGATCATGGCTTTGTTCTGTTATCATACTGCAGAGGCCAAAATTAGACATTTTTGGAAGATTTTTTATGTTGCTAGCCAGTTTTTCAGAGAGTCTGGAACTAATATATTGTAGAAGCAATGTCATTTGAAAGGATGAGATACAGAGAGACAATTGTCTGCTCACATCTCACAAAATAAAGATGATTTTGTCTCCCAATGCTTTCTAAGAATATCCTCAAATTCCGTTCCTACAATATTTCTGGAGGCAGTGATTTCTTTGCCAATAGAAAGAAATTAGCTTGTTTCCTTTTTGTCATGTACCTGATGTTGTCATTTACACAGTGTGAAAAAGCTGGTGGCATTTTGTAGCCATTTTGTCCTGATGCGAGTCGTGGCACTGTCTGCAGCTGGGGGGGACATGGAGGGAAGGAAGATGCAGTTTCGCAGCATGGCCTCCATCAAGCAGTCATCAAGGTGGAATGAAAAGACAGGATCACAGCGAAAGCAGGAACTAGCATCCCCCAAGCTCTTCTCCCTCAAAACCTGTGCTGCCAAGAAGCAGAAAAACAGATGGAGAAGCACCTACGGTAATCTGCTAGCCTCGGATGTGGCTGAGTGCTGTTCTCCATTTGAGATACAGGACATTTTTACTTCCACGTTTGCTGTTTTGATTAAACCACGGAGGCTCGTTGCTCTCAGGCCCTCTTCTCACGTTGCATCCATTCCTTGCACTCTCTTTCACTCTACGTGGTGTTAACAGGGTCATACTAGGAATCCAGCGAAGGCCAAGAACAGTATGAGATTTAAATTATGTTAAATTTACACAGCATCAGCAGCTGAGGCTGAAAGAAAATTTTCATTATCCTTTAGCAGCACACAGTCTAAGGCATGTAGCTGAGAGGCTGTGATACCATCGTGGAGGAATGGTTTCTACATGCTTCAAGGTCAGCTTGTAAATATAGTTATTTTATTGCAATGGAAATATCCAATTTTAGTCAAAGCTCAGGACCAGGACATTGCCAGAAGGGCAAGAATACCTAAGAGAGTCATTTTTTTTTTTTTCTGTTGAGAACTGTTTGTCCACAAACCAATGCAAAGAGTGTTTGTTTCCAAAAGCCAACTCCGAAATTACATTTCTTTGTGGTGACTCATCTAGCAGTGCAGCAGTGCAGTACCTGCAGGGCAGTCAAAACAGATTGGCAGTGATCCATGGTATCTCATACCTCTGGGAGAGCAGTAAATTGTGTAATGTGGTTGGGTCTTCTGATCCACGTTGGTTGATTCAAGGATGTCTTAAATACAGCTAAGCACTTAAGCTGTGGGAACTGACTGAATGCAGCATCATATCCCTTTAGTTCTCTTTTATTAGTAACCACCTGGATGTCCAGATAGATAATTCCGAACAAATTTGCTCCTTTGAGCGATTAGAAACTGAACTGGAATGAAAATCCATTTTCACATCAGTTGCTAAACACTGACCAAAAGAGCAAATATTATTCCGAACCACGTTCTAATTTGGAGGGGGGTGATAAAAATTGACACTCAAAGTAAATGTCTTTCAAGATAAAGCACTGGGTCATGTGTGGGCTGCTGTTAGAAGAGAGAGGAGAAAAGAACTGCATGTTGCAATTATTTGCAGGTAGGAATTGCATTTCCTGCCAAGTAAAATGTCTCCTCTAAAATTGCTCTGTTTGTAGTTCTGCCTCGAGATAACTTTCGCACCTGCTGCTCAAAGATTAAACTACGTCTGTTGAAAGGAAACTGCCACTTGGGGTCACATTTGTTATCAAATGACATTTTTTGTTTATTTGTGTAGCGAGCGCTGTAGAATTGGAAATTCCCTCTCTTCATTTTGAGCTTTGCTGTAGATCCTCATCATGAAATATTTTTGGAGCCAGTGAAAATGTTGAGGCTTTAAGCTTTATAGCAGGAAAATAAGAAAAAAGATGGCATATTTTTTCCTAGATTTCTCTACAATAATACGCCTGTGTTATTCATACTTCAGTCATATATGTAATAATCCTAATTTATAATCCTTATCCCAAGTACCAGTTCAACATTCTTCTTGATATGCATAACATATACCGTAAGAACAATACAAAAGACAGAACAATGGCTACTTTTGAAAAATAAGGTTAATGTATGGAAGTGTTCCACAACATATGTATTTTAGAATGTTTGCAGCAAGTTTGTAATGTGGGTACTCTTAACGTGAAATAATATTCCTACAGAGAAGTATTTGATGACAGCTGTAGTTCTTTAACTTTCTCCAGGTCCTATTCAAGAATAATTTCTTTATGGAGATGAGCTTGGTAACATTCAGCAGTAGTGAACTGTAGAATTATCTACATTCACAGTTTTTGCTTTAGAGGATTAGCCATTAGAAATGTATCTGCAGGGCTTGGAAAATTTTTAATATGAAAAAGCCAACTAATCAGAGCCTTTCACAAAAAAAAGCAAAGGAATAATGGCTGAATACACATCACTATTTTTAACAAACTGATATGAATCACTCAGTCCCTCAGTGCTGATTCCGTAGCGATACGTTCTGTTTTGACAAGATCATTCACTCAAGCTGTCTTTCTTTTAGCACTTACAGTTGGTGGCATACAGAGTCAAGTAAGCCTAAACTTCTCGTCCTTTTTCCCATCAGGGTGTAAAATTGCTATGAAAGCAGAACCAGGTGAAGATTCAGAATGGGACCTAGTGATCCAACATTATGTATTGTTGGACCCCACAGTCTTGGTATACGTTTGAGTTACTTCCAACTGAAATCCGCTGAACTTGCTATTTCGTGTATTCGTTTTGTTTACCAGTAGTCCTCTTGAAAACCTAGTGCAAGAGGTTTAGGATGTGTTTACTGTAATTCACATGTCATCTTAAGAGCCATCATAATTTATGCTGAATATAAATGCCTGAAGAATAAGACTACGCTTCTAGGAATGGGAGCAAAACAGAGCTTCATCAAAAAACTGTTCTCTGGATTGGGCGTCAAGCTGTGTAAGAATTTCCAGGGTGTTTCCAGTGATTAGGGAATGCAAATGAAGTGCAAAAGAAATGAATGTTGCCCAAAATGCTGAATAATATCAAGAACTGATGGAGTAATCAGCCCTTCTTGTTCCAAAGAGTTATTTTTTTAAAGCAGATGGAGAAAAATGCCACAATCATAACCTATAATTCAAAGATGGAGGATGCAGTGAGAGCGATATTCCGTTACAGTTCATTTTTCCTTTTTCACTGAAGATCAACAAGTTCAACAACAGCTGAAATCAGATTATTATAGACAGTTATTGTTTCAGCTGTCATTACTTTTTTATTATTTGCCATCAATGAATATTTTCAAGCAGCACATCCAGTCTTGATGCACCGAGACCCACTTAGAAAGGAAATGCTGGATGATTATTTAATAACTAGGGATTTAAACATGGGGAAGAGTTAAAGGAAATAATAAAACCAGTGTGCATTGAATCTCAAACAGGAAGCAGTTTTGTTTTGCTAGCAGGGCCACCTAAAAATAAAGACTCAAAGCAGTGGATGTGTTTTGTGGCCAATTGAGGCTGACAGAGGGAAGGTTCCCAATATGTAAAGTTGAATCACACTGTGTGCCAGTTGTGGTAGTTTTTTCTCTTGCCCGTAAAATAATCTTGTGATTCCAATAATAAAAAACAATTTCACTCCAATGCTGCAGCTTTATTCTTATCCCTTCAAACCAAACCCAAGAAGCTAATGGCACAGAAGATACGAGAATTATATATCACATTGGTGCTGAGTGATCTAATTTGCTCTGATGCAGAAGTCCTGAAGAAATGTACTGCTAAGGCGATCCAATCAGCTAGGGTTTATTCTTTTCCTGTTCTAGTTTAGAAAGCAGAAAAATTATCTGAAAACTAAAACTATGCCCTCCAGAGAGTTACGTTATCACCAAATCAGTCATGAATGGAATGCAGAAATCTTTCAGGGCAAACAGATATTGAATCCATCTTGGTGTTATCTTCATTTTAAAGCTTCAGTAATGATATTTCAGAGGAATTCATAATGAACCTGCAAAAAAGGGAGAGGCATGGAAGTTTCGCTACAGTTTCATACATGAGTTACAACAACAGTTCCCAGACCAAGACCTCCCTCTCTAATGGTCATAAACAAACCTATGCCTAAAGAACTATGTCAAAAAAAATCTTGCCGACACAGAGTGTACCTGAACGCCCTGGGAGTTTATTTCAGAGTTCAAGTGCAAAGGTACTGAAGTGTGATGTCTCTTTCAGATGCTAATAATACAACCAGGTAGGAAGGTCTAGAAGTCTCAGTGTGTTCATGATTGGGTACGGTCTCTTGAACGTCTAGGGTAGTGATTTAAATCCAAAATAAGTCAATACAACAGTCTATGAATTTTGTTGCCATCTCAGTTGTCAGAGAATTGGTCTCAGAGTTCCCGGTAAACAGGTATAATATCACATTAAAAATGTCCCACCATAGTTGTCACCATTATAAGCCTCAGAGAAGAACATATAGACTGGAGCAGGCATGAAGAACAAAGCTCACATTAGTTCTTTAGGTTGTTCCCCATTGGGCAACAGATTTACGTTAAGGAATTTGGCCCAGAGGAGAAAAAAAAAAAAATCACAAAACGAAGAAATGAAAAACCACTTGTAATGCTTCCCTCCTACAGCTTTTAGTACCAGCTTTTTGTTTAGCCAAACTTAGTCAGTTTTGTTTTAATGTTCTTCGTGAACATTAGAAAAACATTTTTGGGGTCTACATAGAATCACTAAATGACAGCTGAAAAGAAGCAACTAAGGAAATTAAAGCAAGAAATCTTTTTTTTTTTCTTTTTTTTTCCACTCACAAAAATACGTTTCAGATTTACATTCTCTTCCATTCTTTCTTGGTAATAATTTATTCTTTAGTTTTGTGCAACAGGTCATTAACCTGCTTAACAGCCCTAAATCTAGATGTTTTCCCCTTAGAGAAAAGTAGTGAAAGTCAAGTGGGCAAAATACCAAATCTTACTTTCACTTCATTTTCTTTGATAATTTAGGGGAATACATGATCCAGGATCTTTCTCTCACAACAGAAAATGGTAATTTAGCTGTTAACTACATGGGATTCAGATTTGGGACCCTTACTAAATCTGCGTGCAGTCTTATCTGCTGGGTCTGATTATGTTCTGATCAATATTATCTGATGACTGTGACCACAGGTGGGAAGTTTCAAGGATATTTTGACTTCCATGGCCATTTGACAGAAAGTAGGCAGAAAGTACCACTGTGAAGTTCTTGTCCATCTTGGTCTTTTTTGCTAATCAGAAACAAGAGGAAAATCCATGAGAGGAGGATTCAGTTTCTGCGTCTTTGCTTCCCATGTTTTAGCTGCAACATAAACCACGTGGGTGCTTAGGAGACAGATTGTGCAAAGAAAGCAAAAGTTAGACCTATGCCTAAAAGCCTGGTGATGGTTCAAAAGCCCTCCTAGGTTTTGCCTCTCTCTAATTTGAATCGTTTTTTTACTGGGAGTTACTATTCTTAAGATACGTTAAGATTTTCTGTGTTTCCCTTGACGTGTTCAGTCTTGCTCTCACCTATATCAGTGCTCCTTTTGAAATTCATAACCTGGAGGCGAAGGCCAAAACCTCTCTAGCTGTAGAAGCAAATGTATTCACTTTACTTGAAGGATCATAAAAACCCATCTCTTTGCCAAAGATGCTCACTGAGAGAGATGTCAGCCAGCGTGGCGTTCCAGGATTAATTAAGGAGTTTGTCTGCCAGACATTCTTGAAGTCTGCTTTTTCTTGTCTTATTTTTACTTTTTGGCATGTAGTAGTATTTCCATATTTATTAAATGCACACTGATAATTACATGCAGAAGAGCAATTAGCAGCAGACAATTTAGTGGCAAAGAATTTATAATTTGAACTGTTTACCATTCAGAGATGACTGGAAGTGATGACAACTTGTTTCCAGTCCATTGGACTTCTCAGCTGTATGAGTGATGGGGCCCTATAAATAGAAGCAGAACGGCTCCAAATGAAACTTCATTTCAGTGATATTGTTATAGCAGAACTTCCAGCTGAAGTGGCCATTTTTAATTCTCTGTTTTTCCAGTCTATCTTTGTATGAAACATAAAATCATACCTGTGCAGTAGGCAGTTACCTAAATGGCATGCAGTCTATCAGATGTTTTATAATGCAAAACCTAAATTCAAACCAGTGACAGATCCCTGTTCATCGTGGTGTGTTGAGTGACCTGTCCACACGCTGCCTCTTGTTCATACTAGAAAATAATCTGTTTCATGAGTTAGCATAAATTATGTTTCTTAGTCAAAGAAACCTAGTGGTGTCTGAGATCTGTGGAGGTTTTCTATACTTGTTTTAATAGAAACTTTAATTATCTGTCTGCAGGAACATAGTTTCTCTGTTCCATAAATAATATTGCAATTTCAAGCACAGTCACTAGACCAGAAAATGCAGAACTCCAATCAATCAGCTCATATCTGAAAGAAGGAAAAGATTTGATGAGTATTACAGAGAGCTCTTTCTGAATGAGTAGTTTGAGGAAAGTGTTTGAATGCCTTTGATCATGGACTCACCAGGAACCAGAATGTCTCACTTTCCTGACAGTCCTTTCAGCTTGAAGTGTTTCAGTCCATTTACATACGGACAAGAATAGGCACAGGCACTACCAGTTTTATAAGAGCTATTGTCAAGTTCCATTGTCCCCTGTGATGTGCATCAGAGAAAAGATTTGAAAATGGCGTTGGATAACCAGAAAGAAGGAGAATGCCTGCAAGATGGAAGACACCCCCCAGGTGGTGAGGCAAGATTTCTTTTTACTATTTGGTCTTTATACTTTAGCCTGTTACTCTTTTGCCTTGTTTAAATTGCAGTTATGCAAAGTCACGTCTCCAGTGTAAACCTTGCTATCAATTGTCACTATTTACGGTCATCCAATCCACCAAAAAAGGCATAGAAAATTCAGTACATTTATGATTGAACTCAAGTCATCACAAAGAAATCTGGTACCTATTTGTATAATAATACTACGAAAGAAAAGCCAGGTAAGGAACCAAGTTCAGAGATGCCTTTAAAACAAGCAGGGAACAGAATATAGTCATGACAGTTTTTATATTCCTCTAAAAATCCACATGGATCTCAACTGTCTATGTCAACACGAAGACTTGTGGTGGCATCCTGCCCTTTCAAATACTGGTTTAAGGCTCATACGAAAGGGAGTCTGCTACCTACTGATGAACCATTTCCTTTCAAATGCACCTGCCGTATCTGTCCAGCCAAGTATTGACCTAATCAAAACTCACTCAGTTTATGAGACCTGACGTGACTACGGCCTGGCAGGTATGGTTTGTAATACTTCAGAACTCAGCAGAAGAAAACATGTCCACTTTTTATTTTAAGCATCCAACTCTGGGCATGCATTTTGATTTATGATGAATGCTGATGTTTATTTTAAACAGAAAGGGATCTGTTTCGAGGCTGTGGTGCTTTTTAGATTTATTTGCATGTGTAAGTGATTTTTCAATCTAACTGACATAACAGGAAACTCTTGTTTGCCTTACAGTTCAAGTATAAGTATGATGAAAAGCGTCCTCCAGCATTTGTCATGAATATACACAACAGTGGCTCCATAATGAGCTTTCAAACCAAAATCGGGGAGCTTGGGAAATCTTTTGTATGGCTGTACCTGTTGCATTGAGGACCTATAGATCGTTGCCTATGCTGTTCTTACCAGTACTTTTAAAGCATCGGAAGATGTTGTAGCCTTCAATCTGTTGCGTAACTATAACTGTGGGCACTTGGTTTAATTCCTCTGAAATCAATGCTCACTTTTAATTTGCTAACCCTAAGTCAAAACAGAAAAATCCAGAAAGACATTCGGGCAAGTTTGTTTTAAAGTGAAAGGGTGTGTTTCTTTAATAAAAATAATAAGGGACAAGCATGCAGTAACACAGTTAATACACCTACACAGAGGCTAGCAAAGCGTAGTTAGACAGGCAATATTATTTATATTTTAAAAGAGATTCCTGCCCTGTTTCATGGAGTATCCCTTCTGGTGGAGATCCCTATTCTCCCCCTCACCCCCCAATTAATCTATGTATATAAAAAAAAGGGGGGGAGGGAATCAAAATAACAAAGGATCGTTTGGGCATTGAAATGCTATGACTTCCCTGTCCTAGCCTGGGAAAAAAAAATTAGTCTTTATGATAGATTGCAGGAGTCCATCTGGTTTGTGCGGGGCTAACAATCCTTTTCCCTTTTAGCAGGGAGACGTCTGTCTTTCCACAGAGCTCATTCTTCCCTGCCCGGCTGCCTGCACATTAATAACAAGGAAAAGAATCCGGTGATTCAGTGATTGATACCAGCTTATGCTAAACAATGTCCCCTCCTGTTTCCAATAAACATGGCTGTTCAAATAGATTATAGTGTCTCAGAGCACTCGCTCCCCCCCCCCCCCCCCCCGAGCCTGCCTTAGATGTCCTTTAGCTGCTTCTTTGTGATGGTAATGAAACTAAACAGCATTTCAAAGCAGGCTTTGATTAGCATGATAACCGTGTAGTAGCTTGATGGTCAGCAAGGAGTGATTATCTAGCCTTCCAACACCAACAGTGTAGAGGGAAAGTTACAGAGTGGTAAAATGTCTGTGTGTGTGTATATCTGTATGTATGTGTGTGTTTGCATTCACATAATACGTAGAGGCATAATTCAGGTGTCAATAACTACTGACAAGGTCTGTTCATTGATATTCCCCCTTAGAACAGTGTTTTCTTGATGCACCAGCTAATTACACCAATTTGCCACAATTTGCCTGGGTACTGCATGTGCATTTAAATAGGGGACAGGAGGCGGCATTGCAGCAGAGCTCACTAATTCGTTTTATCATGAAGAGCATCATCACACACTAGTCAAGCCACTGGGCATCACTGGAGGTGCTACGTTTGGAAATGGAAATGGAGAACAGCAGAAAGACCACAGAAAGCCCAGTGTCTAGAGAACCATGCAGCAACATCGGTATTTCAGCACGGGCTGAAACTAAAATGCCATGGCACTATTAATATAGTCTTCCAAATCGGATGATTTGAGCCGAGACCTTCAGTTGCAGCAAAGAGTTGCATCTCCATCAACATGATCAGAGAGACGTGAGTCCCTGCTGGGAACACCGCCTGTTCTCCCTTATAATATCTATTCCTTCCCTCTGGAAAATAATTGTAGGACAAAAGTTTATTTCTGGACTGTATTTATCCAACGTGGGTCATCATTTTAAGAGGTTATAACTACACAATGTGATGGGATAAGCAGTAGCCCATTGGCTATTTCACACTGTTTAGACTTTACGATGCATGACTGACTACTCTTGTTTCTTTTTCAGTTTCAACTTGCAGTTTCCTTTTTTTTTTTTTTTTTAAATTATTTGGAGCAAGAACATGAAAAACTGTCTTAATTGAAATAATGTTTCCCCTGGAATTCATTTTTGTAATGTTTGTACATATTTTGGCAGCCCTTCAGGATGCCGCATGTTAAGCAAATATATGACAAGTGACATTTGGTAGTCTGCAAATACTTAAATGCCAGAACATGGAGAAGCATCGTGCCATCTATATTAGCAGTGTATGTATCTGACAATCCAAGCAGAAAGCAAGAGATGAGTAGGTGCTTTACAGAGGCAACACCAGATGAATTCAGCAGCATCATGGAGCTGATCACTGTGATACAAAGCAGCGTGTCATCTCTGTAAGTGTGCTCAGCATTGGGAGCTGTGGTTACCACAGAGTACCAAAAAGCCTTATGAAGAGGTTTATCTGCTTTAACTCTAGAAATACAAACAGCATGAATCCAATACACACTTCGTAAATGTTTTTTGGTTTATTGCTTCTGTGAACAATTTTACAAATTTCAGTAACTGGACATTAAAATAGCAGATACAATTCAAAGTGGGTAAATTTAAGTCCAAGGCCAAGAGCATGCCTTGCTGTGTAATGGAGCACCATGACCAAGAGATAATATCCCTTTATTCAGCACTAATTAGACCACTGCTAGAATACCATGTCCACTTTGGGGCCGTACACTACAAAGTAGACATCAATAAATGGGAGCAAGTTTGACGGAGGGCCACCACAACAGCCAGGGCTGGAGCACTTGCCCTGAAAGGAGGAATTGAGACATGAGGGCTTCTTTAGCCTGGAAGAGGAATGGTTTTCGGGGAATGTAACAGCAGTACCTCCTAACCAGTACCAACTAACCAGTACCAGAGCCTGCAGGGAGCTTATTGGGAAGCTGGGGCCATGCTCTTCCTGGTGGTGCATCAGGAGAACAAATGACAGTGGCCTTGAAGTGACAGAGTGGCACATCTGACTGGCTATAAAGCAAAATATTTTCCTTACGAGAATAACAAAATGTTGGAACAAAGAAGTTGTGCCTTCTCTGTCCGTGGAAATTTTCAAGACCCAGCTGGATAAAGTCCTGGGCAGGCTGCTCAGGTCTTGTGGGTGACTCAGCTTTCAGCAGGAGGTTGGGCTAGAGACCTTCCGAGGTCCCTTCCAGCGTGAATTATCTGGTGATCCCGTGTTTCACACAACACATAGCTAAGCTGTACAACTAACTCCCTTGCAGGATGCTGCAGACACTGAATGTTAAATGTGGGCTTAAGAAGCTGGACAGGGTCACCAAAGGAAATCCACTGAATACACAGAATCTGTCTGAACCCCAAACACTTGGAGGCTGGGAAGTGTTAAGAGAATTATTATAGTAAGATTGCTATAATCTCATGTTCCTCAGTGGACAGCAGCTTACGGCCACTGTCAGAGACGTTTTATTGGGCTGGATGGACTGGCTGTCCATCTCCCAGAGCATTACAGCTCTTTTTGTGTTCTTACTTCTAAAAAATACACCATCAGCATGATCTACTGTTTCAAACCTAAAATTTTGCAGAGCTTTTAATTACAGGGAAGTGCAGTTTTTAGAATGTCATCCACACCCTTGGAAGGAATAGTAAAATAATGAGGCTTTTCAGTATATTTTTTCAGTCAATTTTCATAATGACAGTATTTCGGAGGGAAATTGAAGATTGTAGCTTGTTACCAGAAAGTACCAGAAATGTTGCACAGAGATCTATTTTTACTTTTTGATTTATTTTTTTTTTATGTTTTCAAAAGTTCAACAAGTTCATTCCAATCTGCCTCTCAAGGTCAGCCATCTGAATCAATGATCTTCTTAGCTCCACCAGTTCTGATTTTTGAATAAAATTGTAATTACCAGCCTTTTAAGCACCAGCTGGTCTATTGAAACATGATACTGGTGGTGTGCTCAGTCCTGGTGGAAAATATCAGTGAGCTGCTCTTCACTGAAGCCTCCTGGCTGATTGCAAGGAGCATTGATGGGCAGAGAATTAAAGGGGCCACAACCAGGTCCTGAATTTGGAAGCCGTCGTGGGTACAGTCGCCTTCCTTCTTTTGTGAATTATCCTGTTCAAACATGGTGTTAAACGACACTGTACTCATTTCATGCAAAATAATGAAAAAGAAAGTGAAATATAATAGAGTATAATATGTAAAGGAGTAATCTGTCAGCTCATCCACCAAACCCCAAGTGCCTATCAGTACACAGAAAGAGAAATGCTTTTGGGAAATGTTTATCTCTAATTACTGAAGAGCACCCAAGGTGTGTACCATCTGTATCAACAGGAGACCTGGTTAAAACTTAAGGTGAAGGTTACAATCTACATAGGGTAGGATACAGTACTGGAGAAGAGATCAGTCTTGGAAAAAAAAAAAAAAAAAGCTTAAGAAGTGCATTTATAGCAGGATTTGAAGGAGAATTGAACGGCTGATTGGCACAGGAAGTGGCATGGGAAAATAAAAGCAAGAGGTGGAATTTGTCTTGGCAGGGAAGCAATGTCCCAGTATTAGGAATGCCTGCAGGCCAAAAAGAAAAAAAACAACCACCAACACGATGCTGAGACTTAACGTAGCTTTCCCAACTGCTTGAAAGCACAAATCCTACATAAAATATGTCCCAATGCACGTATAGTTTTATCTGTGCAGAGCTTTTCTGTCACGTCCAGAGAGGCCAGGCCAGCACTCGCTCACAGACCGGGCAGCACAGGCGGGTGAGGCGAGTGGAGTGGTCAGGCACCGGGGCGCTGGCTGCCCTCTCTCCCCCAGCAGATTCGTGCTTTACACGTCACATGATATTGTATTTTCCTTTTTTCCTCTGTTTTTATAAGAGGTGAGCATGGCCAGGGTTAGCAAGGTGCTTGAGGAGCAGCTCCTGCCAGGGTGTGTGGCACCCAGCCTGGAGGACGCGGGGCAGGCCGCTTGCCACGTTGCTCACAAAACCTGAGGCACTGCAGCAGTGCTGGCCAGTTGGGCACTGCTGTATTTCCCCATATTAATTACGCAGCCTTATCTCTCTCCAAAGCCAGGGAAATGTCCATGCTGTCACAAGCCTTTAGGTGGGAGGACACTCGTCCCTCTGCAGAGCGCTATCTGCAATCGCAGTGCCTGGCGAGCCGATGCGCTTGGTAAGCCTCTCACTTCCACAGCAGACCCGGGGCTGTATTTATTATTCCTGCATGCAGCATGCTGCCAGTCACTCCGTTAACTCGTAAGGTCCCAGCTCGGGGAGGCCTTTATGCGCAGAATGAAATCTCTCTTTTCTAATGACAGCATTTAGTATGCAGTCGTGATCCCTAAACCTGGCCTGAGGAAGGATTTCTTCCCAAATCAGAGACAAGTGAATGCCTGGATCAAAAAGGCAATACAAAACGAATCGTGAAGGAATGTTAAGAACTATTTTATTTCTTCTTCTTTGTTACTCAGTAATTAATACGGAAAAGGAGAAAAGCAATACACGTATGTTTCACTGGGAAATACAATTCAACTGAATGGAGCTACCAAGGTTATTTCTTTTGTGCCGCGTCCCTCAGTCCCCAGTTGCAGATTTTTGTAGTGAGAATTACGTTTTACTGGTTCTGTGTACAGGACCTTTTACCACAGTAGCTCCTGATCTCATTCAGGATCTCTAGGCACTCCTACAGGACGGGTAAGAGTAACTGGGAACAAGCACGGAAATTATTAACACCTATTAAGAGGCCTCCTGTTGCTCATCATGAAGAGAGCAATGATGGGAAATTCAGAACGTCCATATGAATTATTAAACACAGACACACAGGCTGGAGAGCTCAAATTATTGCATTAAAGATCGTGTAAGAGTCAGAGACTGCGTATTTCTTTTTAGAGACGCTCATTTTGTCACTTCCTCAATATTTGTCCTTGCTTTAAACAGTGTCTTCAGGGTGTTGTGTTACGATAACTGAGGCTGATCAGACTCTCTCGTCTTGAAATATGTAACTGGTGCCTCACATCTCCAGATGACGCTGCTAGAGCAGCTGAGCACTTTCAGTTCCTGTTTCTGCACTACACCTGGCTTCTGTTGGCCAACACTAGGCCATTTAATCTTAATATTTCGTTGAATTGGTGTGTTAGTAATACATCAAAGGCTGCGTCTTAATGAAATGCATCAGCAAGACAGAGTCATGGCATTTGAAGGCTACATGAGCAGAAATGGATGTTTACTCCAAACGGAAGAGGAAGCCTGATATCTGTGCTGCTGGAAGTTAGAGGCTCCAGCTCTGGAGTAGGTGAAATGCACAATATACATTTGGTGTTATGTGAATTTCAGAGCTGGTGATAGACGTGTAGTCCCAGTCAGTTGGCAGGGATTCGTGGAGCAGGCAGAGGCTGCTGCAACCAAGCAAGCTTCCATATGCTGCCTTGTCTCAAAGCTAATCTGGAAGCAAGGAGAAAATACTCTGCCATGGCTTGGCATATTCTCGGCTTCACAGCCAAAAATGCTGGTGGGCTTTGTGATTTGCATCTAATGTGTGGTAGTAGAGGTTTTTTTTGTCTGGATACTGGGCTGAGACCACCCAAGTCATTCCATATAGGTCACAGGGGGGTCTTTAGGGGCTAGTGGTCCTTGGTCACCAGTGAGTAGTGACTGGTGTCACAAACAGAGTTCAAGGTGAAGGATCTCTGTATACTGCTGCCTGTGCTCTAGGCTCCCAGTATTTTCTCAGAACACGACAGTCCAGAAAAATAAAGACCCCAAATTAACAAGGGGTATTTCATTAATTCTTGTTCATGATTCAATTTTTTTTCCCCCTAATAAATCATGATTTGTTTGCAGGAGTGTCCCCCCTGCAGAAGCGATAAAGGGTTCTTGTCATGTTTTATGACAAAATGTGATTACAGGTGTACCATATTTTGATTTTTCTCCTTGAACAGATTTCATACTTTTTTTAACCTCTCTTCCTGTTGACGTCATTTGATATCTGTATGCATTTATCTCTGAAAGCAGCTCTCACAGCGATCTAGAAGAACTCTTTTCCTCCAGTGTCTTAGTTTATACATTACTTACAGATGCAATACACAAAGCCTATTCTCAAATGCAATCTGTTAAGCTTACAGAATGACTGATCAAGCTGTTGGCTCAATTTTCTCTCTGATCATTTAGTTGATAAGGTAAATCTTGACTCAGTCAGATTTTCCGTGCTGGATCGATCGAGTGATGGAAGCTGAATACTGTATTTTCTCACCCAAAGATACCCAGGGAAAAGATCAGCATCATGACACATCTATTTTGGTAGATAGTTTAAGCTCTGAAGCTTGACTTTTATCAGCTATTAATAGCCATGAAGAATAACTGCATATCAGAATAACAGCATTTACACTCAATCTGCTGTAGTGTAAATAGCTGTATGAAATGCACGGGAGGTATGAATTGACCCTGGTGTGTTTTGTGCCAGTGGCCCACTACATCAGTGGGTTTTACTGGTAAGTGCTTTTGCATAAGATTGCCTACAAATGACTGACAAGTGAAACACTCTCAACTAATAATAGAAATCAGTAGAAGAACTTTCTACCCTGAGAATCACATTTTGACTTTTTCTGTCTAAAATGGATTTGATTTTATCTAGACTAATTCATTCCTTATTAGTAAGAAGAAAATAGAAAAATTGCTCTCGAAGAAACATAAAGGAAAGAAAGAAAGAAAGAAAGAAAGAAAAAGGGGGCTAAATATCTAAATGCAAAATATACCCTTGGACATGATTATAGTTGGTCTCTTAATAGTAAGGACATGAAAAAAATTCGGAGTTCTCTTCAACTCAACAGAACTGAATGGCAATCAAATGAAAATCCTTGACTTCCATATTAATCTACCTCTATTCTGCCTTAATATAGAATGTGCCATCAGCTACTGAAAACACCATTGAAACTGTACATTAAATTAATCAGATATACTACAAGGCATTTGGAGAGTATTTTTTAAATCATGTTTGCATAGTTTACACATTATTCTTTTCCTTCTTTAAAAAGTTGGCAAATGACTGAGAAATCCAGACATTACCCACTCTTTGCATAACACCTCCCATTTTATTACAAAATATCAGGAATCTTTTGGGTCATTTTGGATCCAAGTTCCTTTTGAAAACAAAACTTTGTCCTTTTTTGGAAAAGAAAAAAAGTTCCTGGAACATTTTAGTTAATTGTAATAATTAAAAAAAAAAAAAAGAGATAATGAGAATTGTTTAAAGATAAAAGACTGCATTTTAAATCTTTTCAGTGAAAATGAAAGAACTTAACCAAATATAGGATTCAATCTATTGGTTGTGTGCACCCTAATAGAGCTTAGCTAGATGTAAAAACCTTTAATTTCCACTTCTCCTGCCTTCTTGAAATGTGACATTAATAAAATAATAATAATAAATAAATAAATATTAATAAAAAACAGCTTGCCTTTTCATACAGGAATGATTTCAGAAAATCAAAAATGTGGTTACATGATCTGAATTTCTTGATAAGTGAAGGTGCTTGAACTGCTGACCACTCTAAAAATCGCTGAGCTTCTTCTTTAGCAGCTATTGCTTCCTCATTCTCTGTGGCTTCTAATCTCAATGACTGCTATGTGCTATTAAATCTGTCAAGGTTGGAATTGTTGCCAGTAGCTTTTCTGCATCACATCTCAATGTTACCAAAATTAATACTCCTGCCAATCTCAGGCATATTTGTTTTTGTTTACCTCGATGGCCAGTTTTCTTGTATGCATCTTTATTTAGAAATTCCTCTTAATTTAGAGGGAGCTATGAAATGGCGATGTATAGTTAAAAAAGATGTGGTACTGCTCGAACAGAAAATACATTATTCTGCCTTTAAGTGGAATGAAAAATCGCCGTTCTTATATCTTACTGTGTACATTACTGACACAGTCTTCTGGTGTGATTATGTTCCAGCAAAGCCTCACCCAAATCTACACAAGATTGGTAGTTTATATTTTGAACCTTACTACTGGAAAGGAAATATATAAATATACATTCTTATCATTTTTAGACATTTGTGGAAGTCTCTGTACCAAATGGAAAGGAGCTCTCTTATCTGCTCAGACTGATGTACGAGAAAGCAATATTGCCTGTGGGTATATTATCTGGATAAAATAGCCACTTTCCAATATTGTGGGTAAAGGATGATAGTGGTCATGATATTCACATGCCTGTAATGGCCTGCATTTTGCTGATACCTTTATTTACGCACCAAGCAGAAAGATGAATCTTCCAGTTTCTAAAACAATGATGCTGTGAAGCGGTTGAGAACTGGTTTTGGCACATTTTTTCCCATCACTCTCTTAAATTAGTCCCAAAGTCTTATGCTTGCTTATTAGGCTTATAAATACAGACTGCTTCCATTCTACTCTGGCCACTTTCCACAATATTGGCAGGCTTCAAAGGATGGGAAAGAAGAAACATGCTGATGAAGCCTGCACTTTCTGTGAATCTGTTTCACTTATTGTAGCCTTTAGTTCATACTAATTTCAGCTGTGAAGCATTTGCTTGTGCAGCCATCATAACACAATTTCTCCTTCTGCCCCAAATCTTTTCCAGCTTCTCCTTTGTTTTAAGGTCCTGCTTATGCCACATCTTCTGTGTGAAGAGAGAAAAAAAAAAAAGTGTTTATTTGCCAGTGTCTTCTGGATTTGAAAGAACTTAGCAGCTAAACCCTGCAGTTATCTGTTGGGAAAATAGTTGCCACATTCATTTAGTTCAGAAACGCCAAGTACCTTTCTTGAACTGGGGGCTCCAAGCGTTTCACAAATAAGCATCTTGGGGGTTGTACGCTTAATCCTTTCTGTGCTGAAACCACCGAGGATGTTGTTTACTTCAGAACTAAGATACCCAAACATACATGTCTGTAAATGGATGCCTATATGTGGGTTTGAAGTGCTTGTTATGGGCAGTGGAGATAAAGGCCATGCCAGTCAGTGCAGGGGACTGGAGAGCATTCCAGCTGGCCCATGCAGGGAGGCTTGGGCGAGCTGCCCACGCAGAACTACGTGAAGATGTTTTGAGGCATCCACACCATGATGGTAGGTAAGAAGCAGGATCTACAGGAGACTCATATCATAGAATTATTTAGGTTGGAAAAGGTCTCTAAGATCACCAGGTCCAACCATTAATCATTAGCCAGAGTGGTGTTCTCCCAGAGAAGCAGTGGAAGGCCAGGAGAGATGCGCTCCTGTCTCTTAGCATCATCCACCTCTGTTTAGCAGCTTTCTAGCCCGCTGCTCTGAAATGGGCTGCATTGCTTTCTTGGAGCTCTCTGACTCTGTTCATTACCAAGTGAGACGTGTGGCTCACCTGTGGACACTCACATGTGGGCGTCTACATTTAGGGTTGATAATCTGGAGCTGGATTCCTCCATGAGACTCACCATTGGGCCCCCACTTTTAGCACTTTGCACCACATTGGGTCTGCCCTGTACCAGTGGTTCTGGAGAGTTTCTGGAGTAGCTGTAGTAGGACTGCGTTCAATAGGAAGACTACAAAAATGCAGCCAAGGAATTTGGTTGTGAAACACGCAGATTTAGAGCACTCCAAGCATATAACCATTGCTCTGGAAAACAGACGAGTCTTAAGGCAGCTGAGTATAAATTGAACGTGAGCAAATCTGCATGGACTGGCTGTTGCAAGTTAGAGGCATCCCTAAGGCAGGTTGGCCCTAAAGATTTGGTGAGACTTATTAGCCATTTTTGACATTTTTTTGTTTGTTTTGTGTATGTGTTTTTTTTTTTTTTTTTTTTTTTTCTGCCCCCCTCATTCCTCGGAGCCTACACCAAGTACAGAGTGCAGCACCCTAAGACTGGACCAGCGTCATTCTTCGGTGACTTCAGTGTTATTGAGATAGCTGGCAAACGACTATTAACTTGCCTAATTGTTAGGAAAGATAAAAATATAAAAATAAGCTCTGTCACAGATATATTTAGAATTATTTATCCTAAATTGGAAAGAATTGGAAAGTATATGTTGACTACCTTGAATAACATTTGACAATACATTTACATTTCCCTTTCGCACAATTTACTTTCAAAGAAATGGGTAAGAAATAGCAGCAAGGCTCATCTTGTGACAAGACAGATTTCTGGCCATATGTACACCATCACTCATAGACATCCAAAGGGGCTTTGCTAGAGTTAATCTGACGAGGAAACACAAGAGCCTATCATGCAGAAACACAGAGAAGCCGTTCAGATCTGGAAACGTGTATCTGCACCGGCATGGCACTGCCCTGAGCTAACATCCTCTGCAGACACGTCAGAACTGCCCTGAGCCTTGAACTGCCGCGTCTGCGCTGCCTTGGGGTACAGCCTGGGGACTTGCTAGCTTAGGTTTGCTGTGACTCAGGTGTTTTGTTATGTGGCAGGAACCTGGCCTTCATGTCTAAGCGCAAGCCTACAGAGAAATTTCAGACATGAGGTTCTCCTCTTCTTTTCTTCAGGTCATCTGACTCTAATTCTCTTTAATAATACAGATATTTAAAACAGACTTAATTGCTCTGGTACCAAACTCTACAAACTTTAACATATTCTCTAAGTCATTTTTAGACACAGACATTTGCCACCACTCTAATGTCTGGATGCACTAATGCCTGATGATGTCACATTCACTACCAATACATTTAAATATATTTTTTTAAAATCTATGTTCATAGAAATATGTATATATTTAAGTAATCTTTCCCAGCCACAACCAGTGTTCTGCTAAGTGTTGTTAACTGATTCAGCACTATTTCCAGGAGATTTTTGAAATTCCTTACTTTGTGTAGCAGACTTAACTGATGTGGTCCATTTATTCCCCCTCCAGCACATTATCTCCTGAATGTAAAATGAATTATTACCTCTTCTTCAGCGTAACAGTGCATTATGCTCCACCCAAGACTTTTAGTCTACATTCCCACAAAACATTCTTCCATTATGTCTGGTTGTCTCTAATTATACTTACTTCACTAACTGGTCATTCACATTGCTCTAACAGTATTAATACTTATATACTTACACAAAAACTTTATTGGAGTGGTTCCCAGGGGATGTTAGGCTCTGAGGGTGAATCTCACTCCCATGCAGCTCATTTGCCAGCCAAGAGAATGCAGTTTGTGCGTGACTTATTGATGCATGGCCCAGCTGTTCAGTGTCTGCCTAAGAGATTTTCACCACGGCTGCATAAACCCTGGGTAAAACCTAGCTGCTGTCTCACAGAAGGAGTCCCATCAGCCTTAAAAAGTACTATTTGCGTGTTAAGTGTGTAAAGCTTGTGGCGTTTATGTGAGAATCACTTTACTCAGCCCTGAAGTGGGAAACGTTTCTGACATGACATACAACTGCTACTTAACATTTCAATAGATACTACAGAAAGTTTAAGACGAGGTGTGAAAAATAACATATTCCTATAAAACTGCAGTGCTGTGGTAGACAAGATTATTAGTATCCTCTCTGAAAATAAGACTTTATTATGCTAATTTGTAGTAAATATATCCAAGTCCCTCTTGAACTCATGCTGTCATCTGTGAGTCAGAAGAGAGACTTACAACTATTGAATCATCAGCTGGGTTTCCAATAGCATATGGGTTTTCCCCCTTAAGTACCAAGGCAGCCCAATCCCGCTTATGTTGTGATATCTGATTAAATCACAGCTTAAGGCTTACACAATAATTACTATCAGCTTAATTATTTCACCTTATATTTGCCACACTACTGCTTTTCCACTATTCTCTCTACCCGTATTTATTCCTTACCTTTCTGGTTAGAAGACAAAACCATCCACAAGCTATCCGGCTTGTGGCCATGAAACCACCCCTCTTGCTTATCCTTTCAAGTTTCTGTTTCTGGAGGAGACAGAGGAGTGTTGCTCAACATATGGCTATCATTAAGTTAATAATCTTTTGTTTTGATGATGATGCTAAAGTGGATTAGAAAAACTTTTTTCCAGAGTTTCCAGTTAGCACAGCTGTTGCCTTAGCTAGTGTGTTGGTTTACTTGTAAGCGTATAGATTTTGTATTAATCACATTATTGCACCTATTCAATTAGAAAATCAATACCCGTGTTTTGCAGAAGTCACTAACGGTTTGGAAAGGGTGGGCCTTTCATGAGCCACTTGCAGCTATCTATCATACCCACCTGCTATGTATTGCTTGTTTTGCATTTTATTTACACGATCCTTTCTCCTGCTCCCCCCACGCCAGTGTTACCCCAAATGGGAATATCTTTCATTGGCTTCTCTCTTTCATACTAACAAAAACTCAAGGGAGAAAAAGTCAGAACAGCATTCTGGTTTGGGAGACATGGTAAGTTGGAAACCATTAACAGGGTGAGGGACATTAAGCCTAATTTATATGTCAAAACCCCTGATTTGTGCATGAGGGCAGCACTGAGTTTTACGCCACTGTTACTTGCTGAAAAAACAAACAAATAAAACAAACAAAAAAAAACACTACTTTATTTCCTTCAATTTCATATCCACATTTGTAAATTCATGCCAGAAATGGAAAATAGCAGGAACTGAAAGCAATCTCCTGTTGCTGCTGCTTACTTGCACTGTCCTGTGGCAGTGGGACATCCCACGTACAGGGCTTAGGGCTTCTCGAAGAGCAGAGCCTTGGGGTTAGGCAGACGTGTGAGTCCCCAGACTGCAGGAGCAGAGATCAGTGACGATCAGCCAGGTGTGGGTGCAGGGTTTCCTTTTCCTACAGATGGTAAGTTGTGCAGGAGGGTCCAGCTTTGCCCAAGACCGTCCCATTTTCCCACTCTATTTATCCCACAAGGCAAGCGAAGACAGATAATGGCCAGGGTAGGGCTATGGACAGTGAACAGACATTTTAATCCTGTAGAAGACTTTTGCCAATTTGACGTTACAAGAAAAACTCTCTTGTTCAAAGTTCATTAGGAAGCAGCTCTGTGCAGCTCTGGGCTTGTGTGTGGTCCCTGTCAGCTGGGCAGGTAGCGGAGACCACACAGACACATCCATTCGGGGTCCTCCAGGCACAGCAGCGTGGAGAGGTGGCCACTGATTATCTGGGGTCTACCTTCGGGCTGTGGTATCTCTCAGCAAGGAGTGTTCCCTCTTCGCAGGAGGGTGCAGCCACACAGCCCGAGTCTGTCCTGCTCCTCCCGGTGACTGCATTTCTCTAAATACTTTTACCAGCAAAATTACACAGGCTAAGAGTCAATTCATCTTTTGATTTGTATGCATGCATATACAAGAGCTGAGAAGGAAGACAGGGAGAGCCAAACCGTCTGCACACACATTCATAATTTCTTCTGTCTCCTTACAAAATCCATTTTGCTGACCATGATCTACCCTTTTAAATCCATGCAGACTGTCACGAGTCGCTTTCTACTTGTCAGCATGCTCTAGCTTGTTGCTGACCAGTGATATCAAATCTGCTGTATCAATGTCAGAGATTAAAAAATCCTCCTTTTTTCCCCTTGAATATCTGCATTTTTTTTAAAAAGGTTTTATTAGCCTATTTTTGGTTCTAATTTTTTTTTTACTCCTCTTTTAGACCATCATTTTGAACGATCTTGTCTTTTTAATGCTCATTCCAATGGAGTAGTATAAATATTTTATCTTAAATGTATTCCAGCAGAAGCAGAGTGAACATTAGCTGTCTATAAGGGTTAACCCATTAGTGAAAAGGATGCCTGATAAATTGAAAGCGTGGCTCTTAGCCAAGAGGGATCAGTATATTCTGGGCATTCATTTTCATCCTTAGGAGTGGCAATTCATGTTGCCTGTATCAGATGTGATACAGCTTCCGAAAGAAGCAACCTCAGAGGCAAATTCAGTACATTGCTCTTCAGAGAGCTAGCCTCCGACTGTATACGTGAATTAAGGGCATTACTTACTTACAAAGTTATCATTGTATCTGAAGTAATAAATTGTAACTTGGAAACACGGAGAAACTGTAAATAACTTTAAAACAAGTCAGATTCCATTTTCAAGGTATGATGTGGTATGTATATAAATGTGCAATTTTAGGAGGAATTATTTATTCGAGTAATATATTAAGCACTGACATATTTTAAATATTCTCAGCCATAATTTCTTCTGCTCTGAGTGCTAAAATCAGTAACGAAGGCAGTAGTCAGATGCCTTGATGGAGCTGTTAATCCAAAAACATTCCCATAACCTCAGTATGGGTAAGAACTGCTAATCAAGATGGTTGGAAGTGAATCTGCCATAGAACAAAATATAATTTAACAAATTAAAAATTAAATTTAAAACTATAATTAAACAGCAGTTAACCTTTCTATTTTAAATAAAATAAAGATTCCACACTTTTTTTCTTTATGAACTCACTTTTCTTGATCGTGTCTATTGCATAGTTCTCTACCTGCAAACTGTAATTGATGAACGTTGCATTTATTTTCATTGTGTATAATTTACATTGGTGTAAATATCTGCACAAGAGCAAGGAGCAGAAGTTTGGGGTTTGACAAACACAGGTGACACTGAGCCTGTAGTCACAATTCTTTCCAAAGGAAATCCACACAGAGCTCCAGTGCTAGCATTGCTTTGATGTACAGGAATTTATGGCAGATCACACTGTTTGTGGACTACAGACACAGAGGGTTACAGGGCAGCATTTTGGGGGGCCTTCATTTTCTTAGCTATGATATTAAGACCAATTTTTAGACACTTGTTTTGCACATGGAATCACTTCAATTTTCTCTATAAAAGCACTTTACAAATTCAAGTATTGCAGAACATGCTCAGACATGAAAATCGCAGGCTCTGAAACATCTAAACTCTGCATTGCTGACATTAACCTATTGTTCACTACAGAAAAGCTCCTTATCGTTTAAAGAATATGGAAAATTCAAGTGTGCCTACAGTTATGGGGCATGTATTTACTTATATATATTTCTTACATTTAAATTCTATTTGTAGAATAGGTCCGGTATGTAGGCTGTGCTTGTTCTGAAATAGGTGAAAGACAATATCAGTATTCATTTCAAGATTTGCGAGTGGATGTTTCCTGTTGTTGAAGGAG
Source organism: Anser anser (assembly GCF_964211835.1). Taxonomy (NCBI): domain Eukaryota; kingdom Metazoa; phylum Chordata; class Aves; order Anseriformes; family Anatidae; genus Anser; species Anser anser. Next base: position 37,833,681 of record NC_139720.1, on the reverse strand, counting down.
GAACACATTTGTTGACACTTTGCAGAATACAAAATAATTTCCCAGCAAATGCTCTTTCTTTGCTCTGTTTTCCTTAAATTTTTCTGGCATGGAGAAAAGCATGTCAGCAGCTCATGTAGAGCATACAAGTAAGATTTATTTTCCCCAGTGTGATTATGTACTCTTGATATTTCAGCAATCTATGGAGAAACATCCTGTATATTCATGCACTGACTTAGGAAAATTATCATTCTTATTGGTTTCCAGCTGTTCAATAGCAATATATACAGATCCACAAACAAATTGTAATCACTTTGGGCTTATAATTCATCATTCATTAGAACAGCCTTCTTGTTTTTCTTTCTCTGAGACCAGACGAGATTTGCAAGTTTGGCAAATAAATAGTAACAAAATAGTCTGAAATAAACTGTATTATAGGAGGGAAATTAAACCTCCAGAACTAAAATGCCAGCAACAACAGTTTTCCAAGATGTTTTACATAAATATCTGTTTTCTAATTTATTTTATTTTATTATGCATCCCAAGACTTGGAGCATTTTCTAGAGAATTTCTGGATATCTGCGTTACCTTTCCCATTTATAACAAGACCCCAAAGTGGCCAGAAGCCTACGGTGAATCCATCTTCATCTCCTCTTGGAGGAGACCATCCAAATGCACCAAAATGGCTTTCAGCTTTTAAATATAGTATTTTGTTTCAACAGAAACTGCAGCTGTAAACTTTTTCAAATAGCAAGCTGCTGGCTAAGACAAAATGTTGGTGCAAGGGTTTGCAAACAGGTTCCCTGTTTTGCCTGCCAAGTGCCTTTTTGCAGTGTGAGATTTTCCCTCAAGGCCTGCTCACAGGCCAGCAGAGAGCTCCTGGGCTGTAAGAAATCCCGTCAACCCCTCTCCCCCCCATCCCACCCCATCTGGTCCCTAGAAGACTTTCCTTCAGTAACCTCCCAGTCCTGGATCCCCTAGGGAGCTGCTTCTCCTCCCACAGAGCACCAAAGGGAGATGCCATCCCTGTGAGCAAAGGAAAACAAGTGTCATCTTTCTCGTCTTGAAACAAGCACAATTGCATGTTCATGACATAAGAGTCATCAGAACTGCACGTATACTACACAGGCAATTGCTTTTTGCCAGCTGCCTTTTATCCAAAAGCAGAAGTCACAACTGGTGTAAGCTACCACAAAGAAAACATGATGCACGCGGCAAAGAAAAAGATGGAATAAGATGTACTCTGAACACTCACTGTACTAAATTTGCTTTATCATGGCAGCTTGTTCACTTTTTATCTTTCATACAGTTACAGTTCCTGTGTGAATTGGCAATTGCGACCAGTGTTTTTGCAGCAGCACCTTAAAGATTTGTTGTTTCAGTCACAGTAAAGCAAATCCAAAAACCTCAGCTTTGCAAAGCCTCCAGAAATTTATAGCGAGCTTGTGTGCTCTGTTTTTAAACACGGGCAGCAATATCCTTTGTAATCCTTCTGCATTTGATTTGAGCAGTGATTATTTACTCACAAATGCTCTCTATATGTCTAAGTACAGTAGCTGGTGTGCAGGAGTTTGACAGAGGTGCTGCTCCTATTTGAAAACTAACGTCCAAATGTCATTGGTAGAAGTCTCCTGGGGAGAGGCATGGAAACAAGCAATTCCCTTATTGGTTTCTGTAGATTTTGATCCTGTGTGAAATCAAGAAATCTGTACCACAGATCACTATCACATAGTCCTGGCAGTGGCTGCTACAGCAGGAGGTGGCTGCTGCCCTCACAGACCAGGGCTAGGGTCAACATCCTCTGCTCTTGCTGAATTCAGAGGCAGCCAGCAACCTCATATTCCCCTCCTCAGAGGCCTTGTGTGGTGAACTGTAACGTTAGATTTGTTTCAGAGGTCTCAGAGGCTATTGCTTTGGTAAATCTGGACTTGAGAAGAGTGTTTTCCCCCAGAAAATGCCCAGTAAGACACCAGCCAGGGAGTCACTGGAGTAGACTGAAACATTGCGTTTGAATTGCTTAATAGCTAACTGGTGGATCTACCCATAGCCGCAAAGGGTTAGCTGCAGTTTCTGAGCTGGTCCTATTAGACTTCATTCAATGAGACGCTTTATTGCATTATAAAGCAGCAGATCCCCTTGTTTGTGAAGTTTCATCTTCTTTGCTCCATTGTTGAGACAGTACCATTACAGTGTTTTGGTGTCTGTAATCTGTTCGATGGGTCACAAATGTGCATCAAAGGCCTTTTTTTTTTTTTTTTTTCCCCAGTCAGTCTTTGTTGTTACAAAGGCTTTGATAGAGTTTATGGTATTTTTGTACAGGAGCCTCATAGGAGAGAAAGCAATGAATAGGCTGGAAAATAAAAAGCTCTTTCCCAGGTAGCATAATGTTGTGCTACCCTCAATTTGTTTCACAGTGAAAATTACTAGCTAGGGAGTTTTATTAAAACATTATTTGATATCAATCTCCTTATTATATTATATGAGAGAAAGTTCAAAGTGACGTGTTTGCATTGGCTGCCATAGAGGTGCCATTTTCTCTGACAGGCACATGTTACTTGATTATCATTATCCTGCATTTCTTCATTTTCTAGGCACTATTATACTAAACAAGCCAACCAACCAACCCTTAATAAGGTTTCCAGCACTGAAAGAGGCTGGGCAGCCTCCACCTGCTCTTTCTCAAAGGGAACTGAGAGCACCCGGCTCCTTGCAGGACGCAGCCTCCACTGAGAAACAACCAAGTAGCCCCTAACTGTTCAAGTTTCTCAAAAGCATATTGCTATTTTAATGTTGTTGGTGGTATTTTTTCCGCTAAACATTTCGACTCTGTCATGGCAACAGCTACTTTTAGTTCTAAGTTTGTTTTCCTATCCTTCATGTCAAAAAAAAAAAAAAAAGACAAATTTGAAATATACTCCCTATAAATGGTAAGATCACAATTTTGAACTTTTAGTGACTGTGAACAGTTACAGCAGTCGTTTGTGAGCTGCTTTGGATCTCATTTGCAAAGGTAAACAAGTGATCATACTAATTATAAAATAAAGAATGAAGAGAGGCACCTAAATGTTCAAGACAAGAAACAGCAGAATTAGCATTCCCACTACTTATTTAAAAATCAAGAAGTAAGCTAAAAATAATCAGATCTTAACTGGGTAACAGGGGATTGATCCATCAGTTTTCTCTGTACAGTTAACTTTAATAGGCTTGCATGGGTGCAAGTCTGTTTGAATACCTGAATGTTCAAAGTCTTGATATTAACAGCTAAATGTTTTATTATCCAAGCCAGCGCTAAAGGAACAGGCATTTAAGACCCTTAAATGTAACCCTTAACAAATGTATTGCAATTAAATATACTGGAAGTAAAATATAGTGGATGCAAAAATAGATGTTTCCCAAGTGTAATTGGAGGATTACATACTTTGGTCAAATTAAAAAAAAGACTTAGAAGTGCTGTAGAAATCCAATATTTCTTTTCGGAGTGGTCTGATCAGCAAGTAAATTACAGTCAACCAAATTTAAGGAAAAGAGTACATGAAAGTCTTTTGCTTATTTAAGTAAAGCACAGGATCTTCATGTTTTTTATTAAAGGTGTTCCTCCACACAAGTTCTGACTACCGAGTGATTCTTATAAATCTTTGTTCAACTTGCATGTGTTTATAAGAAAACAGGACAATGTTTATATAGAAAATAGTGCAATTGATTCATTTTACGAAGGAAATGAATATTTGTGTGACTTTTTTTGCACCTCCTAAGTCTGAAGAAACAGACTTCATGAAATGTTGAAACTTTACAATAAAGTTGAAAGATACTGCTAGGTTTAGCTCTGAAGTGGTACTACTTTACGCAGGCTGGTTAAGACAAGGTGTGTACCATTATCTATCTTAAGAACAAAAGGGTTTATAAATGGATTGTGTTTATTATCCAGAAACTACATCTTACCATAGCTCAAAGGAGAAATATACATAATATACTCAGAAGATGGATATTTTGTATTGGTAAACTCTGTACCATACATTTCCTTTTTCTTTTTTTTCAGGTAAGTGTATGAATCTCTGAATGTAACTGTGAGTATTGCTTTACACAGAATTTGTTGGATTTCCTAATCCGGAAAAGCACTTTTCACTAATCATATGATTGAAGTCGTGGTTTGTTGCACATCCTCTTCTGGACTGGGGCTGTTAGCACTGATTGATAGTAATAATTAACACTAAACTGCATGTCTTCTTTGTAGAAGACTCATGATAAAATACTTATCACGAGTCCAATGATCAATAGACTCTCCAATCCTAACGTTATTTGAATGATTTAAACAATTTATGTAAGAGAACAGTCATTTCTGTTTTAAAGTATAATTTCAGGTTTTCTTCTTGGTCTGGTGCAAGGGTTATAAACACATTCTCTAAGATCATTACATTACCTCAAATACCTTAAGAAAAGCTTCCCTCTGATCAGCTAAGGGTTCTGTATATTGTAGGAATTGCAGAGAATAGTATAATTCACATAAATTTGCATTAATTATACAGAATTCCCTTAAAAAGACTATATTTAATCTACATTTCAAAAAAATCAGTGTGAACAACATTTTTGCTGATGGGTAACCTACTTGAGAATCAGCTTTATGGCTGTTTGTTATGGTATGTAGAAATTAAAAACCTTTTCTCTAAGATTTGGGGCAACTTAGAAATTGTAAACACATCTAAGGCAGCTGTGGTCCCATTCTCAAAAGACACTTGGAGGATGTCTACATTGCCATGTGTTTTCGCATTCCAGCTCACCTGCTTCTGCTGGCACAATACCAAGCTCTTCACACCTCTAGTGCAGAGCCCGCTCTTACCTTTTGAGAGCTATTCTCAAAGAATCCCAGGATGGCTCAGGTGGCTTTTGAAGATCTCCAAGAAGGAGACCCCACAGCCTCTCTGGGCAACCTGGGCCATGGCTCAGGCATCTGCACAGCACAGAAACCTCCTCTGCTCCAGTTTGCGCCCTTTGCCTCTTCCTGGCACTGGGCACCACTGAAAAGAGCCTGGCTCCATTTCTTTGCACCCTCCCTTCAGATATTTATAGACATTGTTAGGATCCCCACTGAGTCTTCTCTTCTCCAGGCTGAACAGTTCCAGCTCTCTCAGTCTCAATTCCAAAGATTTGGCTTTAGGGATGTTGGGGTGTGTATTGTGTCAAAGCTTGGATCCATTTTAGGAAGTATTTCTTGGATTATTGTGTAAAACTGAGTCCATCTTTTCTGTCCCTTTTAAGTGTTAATGGCTTTAACTCAGCAATAGCCTTACTCGAGACACTCCAGAGACTGCGCACTGGCTGTTTTCCTTCTTTCCATCTCACTGCTGCTCATTCCAGCTGCCCTCTGTGTTAGCTCAGAGCTCATACAGCAGGCAGATGTTCTGTGAGATGCTGGAAACCTGCGCTACTTTTTGAGTGGTAGAGCTCAGAGAAGATAACACTAGCAGCAATGGGAATTCCCCCACGCTGCAATTGCTCTGGGTCCCACAAAAATTAGCACTTTTGGTGCAAGGTGTGTTCAGGAGGGGCGCGATCATACCAGCATGGAAACCTGGGATGATCAGCTGTGGCTCCAGGAAGCAAATCTGTTTCATGAGCTTGCCCTGAGCCTCCAGGCGTGGGACATTTATGCTCTGCAGTGGAACCAGTTGCCCCACAGAGCTGGCTACACCTAATTGCTGTAAGTTCATGGCTGGTTCAGCACCAGCGAGTCATTACTTCTCAGCTAGTGGGGATGTGTAAGACAATCAATCCTGTGGCTTGTGTGTGGATAATGGGTATAACTAATGTGCCTGAAATAGCAGCTGGTTTTCCGATAATGGGCTTCCCAAAGTGTGCTGAGTGTCATTAATAGTATTCATGTCTGCAGGTCGCTTGCCAGAAAAAGTAAGTAAATACATTTATCAGAATTCAACACAGACAAGCATCAAAATGAAACATGCAGGAAAGGAATTGAAGAAGGTGTATCCACCTTGGGAATTTCAGGGGCCAAACTGAGTTTATTTTGCATGGGCTGTTCTCCGGTACTGTGTTTTCTGGAGAGTGCACGCTGACAGGCTGTGAACGAGGAGCACACGACTGCTGGCAGCAGGACTGACACCCTCAAAAGCTCTCTGCCTGCACCCGGGCTGTGTACAGAGAGCAGGAGGAACGAGCACCCCAAGAAAAATCAGATTGCTGAAGTTTGCCTCTCTCTGCAGCCACTGTGGCTTACAGGCAATGCAGTCTGTGACAGCACACTAATTATATGTTTGGTATAAATCCAAGTCATTCTACCAGTGTGACTCTGACTCTACGGAGAGCAGCACTTGCAAAAAAAAAACATGCTCAGGTTACCCATAGCTCTTATCTACATATGTGTCTGCTCTCTCTCTCTCTCTCTCATTTTCCCTCTCATTTTCCCTGTCCCTTCCTGGAATCTGCCTCGGATCATGGAAGACAATGGGAGACAGAAAATACGTGACTTGTCCCTAAAGAAATGGAAGCAAATCCAATTCCACTACACACAGTATCCTCGACAATAACATTCTCATTGGTCACAATGAAATCAGAAATCGTTCCCTGTAATACCTGCATCAATAAATACAATGAATGGCAGTTGTCACAGCCTAGATTTGATTTCTACAGGCCCAGATGTTCTTTAGCATTTTCCTAAGTCATCCTCATTCTGGGGTGCCTCACAGTCCATTATTTCACGCACGCCGATCCTGAGCTTTTAACTCACCGAGATGTTCCCCAAAACGAATTCCTCTCCTGCTGCGGGCCTTATCTCCTCGCTGTAGAACAGCTTGACTGTGCTGAGAACCATGCTTGAGAAATGAAAGCGTCAGAGCGCCGAGTTACAGCAACGAGTGGTGTGGTGAGCCTGGGCCGGGGGTGCAGAGGGCTGGGACCAGGGGCACCACGTCCAGCTGGGGGCCAGGCACTGGTGACCGATACCCCAGGGGCTGATACCGAGGCCCTTACTGTTAACGTCTTTAACGACCTGGACGATAGGACAGTGTGCACCCTCAGCAAGTCTGCAGAAACTGGTAGGGGTGGCTGATACACCAGGGGGTTGTTCTTCACTCAGAGGAATCTCGAGAGGATGGAGAAATGGGCTGACAGGAGCCTCATGAAGTTCAGCAAGGAGAAGTGCAGAGTCCTGCTATGGGGAGGAACAACCCACAGTACAAAAGAGGCATGGACATGCTGGAGAGGGCCACAAAGATGATTATGGGCTTGGAACACCTCACATACAGGGGGTGAGGCTGGCAGGCTGTTCAGCACAGGGAAGAGAAGGCTCAGGGCGGATCTCATCCACCTAATAATATTTAAATTTAAATTAAAAATAAATTTAAAAAATAATTTTTTAAAAAAATTAAAAAATAAAAATTTAAATACGTGAGGCGGGGGAGTAAAGAGGACGGGGCCAAACACTTCACAGTAGTGCCCAGTGACAGGACAAGGGACAATGGGCTCCAAGTGAAATGCAGGAAATTCAGTTTAAGCATAAATAACAAATCTCTTTTTCTTACCGTAAGGGTGGAGGAACACTGGCACAGGCTGCCTGGACAGGTTGTGGAGTCTCCATCCTGGAAGATGCTCAAAGCCTGACCAGGCACAGTCCTGGGCAACCTGCTCTGGTTGATCCTGCTTTGAGCAGGGTGGTTGGACTGGATGATTTCCAGAGGTACCTTCCAACATCAACTGCTGTGTGACTGATAGTATTTTTCCTGGAACAGGACACATGCAAAAGATACATTGGTTAAATGCAAATCAGTTTGCCAAGGCTGGGACTTACAACAGAGAAAACACAACAGCCTCATTGCCAGAGATGGGAATGCCTGCATATGTCCGTATGTGAGGTCTTTTATGGATCTTTAGTACTGTCAGTAATTTAGACACATTGCTAATGTGAATGTATTGGTTAGGGCTTAAGTTACATCAAAAATCATTAGGTACCCTCAGATACTCTTGTACGGTTTTCCTTAAATCTGTTTTTAGTTGTCAGAGACACCTTTTGCAAAGAACAAAGTTTTAAATAATTCCAATTTTTAAGTCTCCTTCTAGGTAATACTCTGATTTTGTTTATACTTCAATATTAAAAAAGGCAGCAAGTTGGATTGTTAGTATTTGTGTAATGATTGTTAGTATTACATTGGTAATTCTGTAGCCCATTGCAATTGATTTACAAAACTAATTTTTGTGCAAACAACACACTTAAAAGGACTACTTGGAATATCTTATTTTAGCAGCACATGAAAAATAAAATTTGGGACTTGGATACCTGAATCACTCTAGCACTTGAAGCCTCAGTATGGTGGAAATGGTGTCTCTTTTGTTTTGGGGAAGGTTACAGACAAAGGAAAAGGGAAGTAGCACCTGGAAGTCTGCCAGCCCATGTCATCTGTGTGCCTGTTTGGTGCAAGGATGTTGGCAGGACCACAACTCTACAGATTGTCTCCTTCTAACTGAAAGCTTGATCTTCTTGTTCAAGGATCTGAGGAACTTATAAATGACGGTAAATTTTCGCTTTTAAAGGAAATTTTGAAATTTGTCCTGTCTCCTCACAACATGAAGTGGCCTGATGGCTAAATCCAAAGGCATGCAGACACATAACATGGGCAACAGTTAGAAAACAGATTCCTAAAACCACAGCTACAGCCCATAAAAGTCCCACCTAGCCTTACGGTTATTTGTAAGGCTGTGTCTACCAAAACTCACACCAACCATCATCTAGGTACCTAATTTTCTGACAGTGAGCCTAGACAGAATCCCTGCCAGCTTGCCAGAGCTAATTGCGTGGGTGCACCCGTCTGATTCCCAAACCAGCCTGGGACTGACAGCCCAGGTAGCCTGAGCCCTACCCTTCTTCGGGCCAGGCTCAGGCTTCCTCCTCTCCTGCTGAAGTCTGCCGCTGTGCCAACATCGAAGTCCTGGGGCCACAGAAAGAGCAGGCAGAAGGAAACATCCTCTGCTCTGTGTAGGGAGGCTATCCCCAGTGAGGCTGGCAGCCAATGGCCGCAGGTCTGTGGCAGAATGCCTTACTGCCTTTTGCAAGCATGTGTTAATAGAAGTGTTAAAATGCATCTAAAAAATCAATTGTTGGTATGCTCGTGTCTCATCTAGGAATTTTTTGATCTGGTGTTCAGTAACGTGACAGCTTTCGAGATGAAGCACCTTTTTCATAAAAGGAAAATAAAGAAAGAGGAAACACAAGGGCAGCGTGTGGGGAAGATAACGCAGTACAGCATGCATCTCCGTTTTGCCCAGTGCTCGGTTCTGACAAGATTGGTATCACATTTTTAATGAAATTACATCACATTTTAATGTGACTTATACGCATTTATGTAACCCTCTGCAGAAATGTGTCAGTCTCAGGTATGCATTGGTGATCAGTCCATTTAAAAGGACCAAAAGCCACCTCCCTTTCCTCTCAGATGATGCAGGTAAATACTACAGAGCCGAGGACAGTGTGGTAGGCTCCAGAATTTTTCATCTGTTCAGAACAATATGGACATTTCTGGGGCTTGGATGACCAAAACCTGTAGAAGCTGCAATCTTTTGTTATTACCACAGTTATTTTAAAAGGTCATTTCAGACTCTTAGCACTTTCTCAAGCTCTTTGTAACCACAAATATGTGTATGAACATGGATAGTGACTGTCAGTCACTAAGAAAAAAAAAAAAAGTTTAAAGACCTAAAAGCTCAGGCATCTCTTGTAATTTAGAGGTAATTATTGGCAAACATTTGCAGTTACTGAGAAACTTTCCAGTCCTCCAACCTTCAGTTTGACCCATCTGTATATTTCTCCTACCTAGCTTTTAGGGAAAAAATAAGAACAAGAAATAAAACAAACAAACAAAAAAAAATTGAATCTCCTCTTTAGAATGTTTCACAGTACAAAACCTTTCCTTGGGAACATTATACTTCTTTTGCTGTTTAATTCCAGTGTGCTGTTACATGTGCTTCAGATGACATCCATGCTGCAGTGTCAGGTGAGAAGAACGGCTGTCTCCTTGAAAATCAAGATTCGACTCCTTTAAAATCCTCCGAGGGAAAAAGCTGTAGACAGAAAAGAGCCAGCAGGAAGTTTATATGCTACTGGTGTGATGTATTCACCATTAAACGCACATCTAAATCAGGTGACCGCCTTCTTCCATTACTAGCATTGGGATATGCAGAAGCAGTTGTTCAGTGTGAAACAGCTCATGTGAGTAACAGAATGCAATTAAATTAACTTGAGCCAGGCACCCATGCAAGCTTTTCCTGTAGCACAGAAATGGGGAATTACAGAGTGTCATTGCTTAAAAGGATTTATCTGCAAGGTCTTGCATAAAAGAAGCATACATACTCCACTCAATGATGTGAATATTGCTAGCTATTTAACATGTAGTATGCTTATTCTTGAAAAGCCAGCAATATTTAGAAAAAGTAGAGTTTATCCCTCATTTTGAAACACATTTCTGGAGCAAATTCAGAACAGCAGCTGGAATTTTATGGCTCCTGCAGGACCCTGAAGAATCCCACATTCAGTCCTAGAGAATGTTTACTCACTTTAAAAGTGATGGCAATATAAAAAAATAGCTAGAAAATGGCTTGTTGGGGACTGGAGAGTAGGGCAATCTACTGCTTTATTCCTTTGACCTGCAATTTTGCACAACTCCGATGCTGGCAAGAAGTCGATTGGAGGATCTGAACTACAGTGTTAAGGCTCAATGTTTGTATTTTTTTTGTTCATAATGGAAAGGCTAGGAGTAAAAGCTGGACATCAGAGGCAGTAGGTAAGATTTAGGACACGGATGACACACAATCATCTGAAGTTTTATTTCATTCCATAATACTTTAAAGCCCAAGTTTGCTGTAAGAAATGGCATGGGTTAGGAGAATAAGTGTCAGAGCACATTTTTATAATGCAGCTTCTAAAGCAACACAGCTTCTAAACCACTTCACTGCCTCAAAAACCGTCTCCTTGCTGCGTATACTCCAGAAACCCTTGGGACAGTTTTCAGCCCTCCTCGTGTGGGTGCTTGCAGTGCTGAGCAGCTGCAGGGCACTGCAAGCTCAATTCCCAGCCCTGTTTCCTTTGCATCTGCCTTGGGCAGCGCAGCTCTCTGCCAGCACGCCCCAAAGGCATCTTCTGGAAGCTTTGCCCTGCGAGCAACGCATCTGGCTGGAGATCTCTATTTTAGAGCGCTGAGACATTCGCAGGCACACTCACATTTTTTTCTGTAGAAATACCAATGAGAAAAATAACATTTTTAAAGTAAAAGGATATGAAAAGAAGAATATGACTGTAAATATGTCTCTTTTTGAAGACAAGGCTATGGTTCAAGGCTGCAATAAATCCAAACTTAGCACCCGCAGTAACGAGACGAAACATCCACGTGTCAGACCTGTCAAAAACTCAGCCTGCCAGCTCTAAGTTGTTAAAATGCTTTCAGTTTGGTAACATTGTGCCACTGCTTTTTGTTTTGATTGGTTATCAGCTGTGCTCTCACAGACAGCAAAACAAACTCAGTGTGGTATACTCCAAAATTCAGCAGGAGCCCAGGATGTGCCATATCGAGGACATGGATCACACCGGCCCTGCTCGATGCCCCTGCCACACACGAATACAGCACTGCTGCTGCTGAAACCTCGGCCTAAGCGCAATCAAAGAAAAGCCAGTCGCTGCAGCTCTCATCGGTGGGATTTTAATGAAGAGGTTTTCACGAGTACCAAGACGCACATTTGCTTTATGCACTGGCACCAAGTCAACACGGAAAAATGCTGTGTCAGGAAACTGTCGTCAAGTTTACAACAGAAATTAAAGTCAGGAAACCCTTCAAATTTTCATCTGAATGAAGGGCTGGCGGATAGTTGTTTGACCATGTAAAATTACTTAATTTCTATAAATACGAGGAAATGACAGGCAATGCAGAAATAGTCACAACATAACCGGTACGCACAGTGAAGCTCATATAGCAGTCCACCCCCAGAAGTGCCTTGGAAAAAATAATTAGGCTTCATTTATGCTGCTATCATTATTTTGAAATAAAATTCAAACCCGAGACTTTGAATTTTATAGTAGCTTTAAAAAAAATAAAAAAAATAAAAGGAATATTTAATTGCTGTAGCATTAGCCCGCTATTAGGACATGGCTATGTAAGAAACAATTTTGATGGTGAGAGTTGAGGTCTTTTGGTCAAAGGGTTGTAAGGCACCGGCCAGAATGATGCCAGAAACCTGCCCTGTCACAACAGCAGCCTCAGTCCTGTGTGGTGCAGGTTCTGGGTGGGCCTCAAGTTGTGCCAGGGGAGGTTCAGGTTGGAAATGAGGAGACATTTCTTCTCAGAAGAGCAGTCAGGCACTGGGACGGGTTGCCCAGGGAGGTGGTGGAGTCACTTTCCCTGGGGGTGTTCAAGGAAAGGCTGGAGGTGGTGCTCAGGGACATGGTGGGTGACATTGGTGGCATGGAAATGGTTGGACCAGATGATCCTGGATGGCTTTTCCAACCTCAATGACTCTGTGATTCTGTGTGATCCAGGGGCTGTCGGTGCTGTTCCACGAGTGCCCGCGTACGCCCTGCCCGACATTTTGGGAGCCCCGCGGAGGGGAAGGGCCCCCCCCCCAACCCCTCGGTCCCTCCAACAAGTGACCAGATGGTGAAAGCGGCAGCGGGGCTCCCACCCGCGCCTGGAGCGGGGACAAGGAGCAGGAACAAGGAGCGGGGACAAGGACTGGGGACACGGAGCGGGGCCTCCCCCCCCCCCACCTGGCGGCTCCCTCCCTCCCTCCTTGCCGGCCCCACCTGCCGGGGCCGCCCGCGGCTCCTCCATTCGGGGGCCGGCCGTCCCTCCGCGCCTCCCCCTCCCACAATCCCTCCTCCTCTCGCCCCTCGCCTGTCCCCGGCTGAACCGGGGCGAGCCCTCCCCGCTCCTTTCCCCCCCCCCCCAATCCGTCCGGCTCCACCGCCTCCTTCCCCTCCCTCCCTCCCTTTCGCGGCGAGGCCGCCGCCCCTCCGCGGCCGCCCGCCCCCCCCAGGAGCCGCCGGTGGCCGCCGCCGCGCCCTGCCATGAGCCCCCTGCCGCCGCCGCAGCGCTGAGGAGGACGCGCGGAGCCATGCCGGGCTGGAAGAGGAACATCCCCATCTGCCTGCAAGCCGAGCAGGAGCGGGGTGAGCGCCCAGGGGAGGGAGGGAGGGAGGAAGGGGAAGAAAGGAAGGAAGGGAATGAAGGAGGGAGGGAGGGAGGAGGGAGGGCGGGGGGCTGCCGCTGCCCGCTGCCCCCGGCTCGACGGCGGGCGCCCCGCGGAGACGGGCGACCTCACGCCTTCCATCTTGTGGGGAGAGAGCCAGGGCCGCCGGCGGGGGCCGTGCCGGGCTGTGCCGTGCCGGGCTGTGCCGTGCCGGGCTGTGCCGTGCCGGGCTGTGCCGTGCCGGGCTGTGCCGTGCCGGGCTGTGCCGTGCCGCCCCGGCGGCGACAACTAACTTTTCTCCGCGGTGCCGCCGCCGCCCCCGGGTCGGCCGCCCGGGGGTGACTTCGTGAAACTTCCCCGCGTGGGGCTCCGACGGACCCCCCCCGTGCCGCCGAGCCCCCCGTGGGGGCGAGCGGGGCCGGGGTCGGGGGAGGAGGCGACCCCCTGCCGGGGCACGGTGGAGCCGAGGGACCCACGCGTGCTTTGGGGGACAGCGGTCGCCCCTTCTGTGCTGAGTGGGTCCGGGGGGCTGGCGTGGGGACCCCACTTCTCTACCCTGCCCCTAATCCTAATTTCGGGGTCATGCTGTCAGGAGCAGAAGGTGGGTAGTGGCTGGTCCCTCTTCAGAACCGCGTACGCTGCTGGAAGGGGAACTTTGTCCTTCCACAAAGAGGGCTTCCACCGTCGGAGGTTGTTGTGCCACTGCCTTTCAGTCAGCCTGCACGTCAGAGGGGAGGAAGGCTGGTTGGTGCCCCACTTGCGTGTGGGAACTTCCAGGTATGCCTGTCCCCTTCCATCGCCGGTTTGTGGCTCGCTGGGTGCACGACAGCGCGTGGACAAACCACGAAGTAGGACGTTGACTTTGCATTGCCGCCTTGCTGGGGAGAGAGCTGTCCTGCTGGGAGCAGGAATGCCCCCAGCGCTAAAAATGAGGGGGTTTTGTTTGCTCTGTGCAAAAGTATCATCGTGCTCTCGTGTCGGAGGTGGAGGTCTGCTTCAGAAGTCCTGCTTCGTGCGAGTGAATCCTGCCCGGAGCGGGAGGCTGATCGCAGGCACATGACGTAATAAAAATAGTGACTGAAGTGGGAGCAGGTATTTCGGCTGCGAGAAGCTAGATCTTGTCTCTCTCCTCGGTGAACACAGTCATTACTTAAAGCTGTGGTCATATTTCTCCGTGTCAGGAATCTGTCTGTGTGGCTGAGCAGTCACAGAAATAGGTTGGAAGGCGGTTGTCAAAATGTACCAGATGCTTTTACAGATGGGGAAACTTTAAAAAGGGTCTAATCTGTACACGTCAGGAAGTGCAAAGATTTTCTCTCCTTTCGTCCTGCATAAAGGTTGTGTCACGAGCTGCACCACGCAGGCTCGTCTTTATTGCAACTGAACGGTGGTAATGGTTTTGCTCTGATGGGTTTAATGCCAGTTAGAATACAGATTTGTTAGCAGTTTATGCCTGTTCGTATTTTCTATTTAATCTCGTTCATCTTCATTTTGAAGGTGGATAGATTTATATTTTAATACTCTTATCACTGATGCTTTTCTTTATTGTATTTCCACTGTGCAAATAAAAAAACCCTTCTGGTGTGCCTAAGTAAATGATTACTACCTAAAGTATGTTTCACTGTATATTGCTCAAGTTTAGCTAATAATTTAGCAGAATTCCAGTTACGGGAACTCTTCTGCTTTAGACTTGAAAAAATATTGAATGGTCAAAATAGTTAATCAGCGCTGAATTTAACTGTCCTTGGGTATAAAGAATTGATGAAATAAAGCTTTCAAACTAGCCAGAAAAACGGCCAGCGCGGTAATGAAATGAAGGTGCATCTTTAGCTAATGTAGGAGTTTAGTATGGCATTGAGTTAAAAGGCAATTACAGATACAGTTAAATTCTGGTTCAAAGCCAGTTGTGCTAACATCCCCCTCTGCTGTTTCTAGAAAATATTTCCATTCAGATGCTCTGCAGAGCACTTTCCGTGTATCCTGGTATCAGAAGACTTCTGATTCATTTACATTATGCTGTTATTTTAGACAAACATCGTAGCCGTCTTTTAATGTTCTGTGGTTTACATATGGAATAAGATTGGGTATAAAATATTCAGTAATATAAATTAGCATGCAGCCTTAACTTCAAGCCTGGTTGTAGATGCGGTAGCAGCAGGTTTGGACTGAAAAAGAAGAGAGTGCTGGAAGCGCTGGGAAAAGTGGTATGAAAGGTTCACTACAGTGAGCCACAAGTGGTTTGTACAGACCATCTTTTCTCAGCCATTCCTTCCTCAAACCTCGTAGGCTTCCTTTTAGCCCTTTCTTGGGAGCTCTGCTTGCTGTGCATGTGCCTTCATACAGCCGATGGTGCCTATGGCTGTGGAAAGGAGATCGGTGATGGGCACTAAGACGAGAGGTTTGGGAGGCAGGAGGGTTTGCTAGAGGGGCTGTGGGGAAATCTCACTGTACAGTCAGGTGTATCCCTGAGGCATGGCAGTGTAAAGGGCTCTCTTGGTGCTGATGTTCTTGTCTCCATCCAAACCAAGGCAGCGTCGCCTTGGGGAACATTTCAAATGCTGCTGTATCTCCCTCGGTGCTCGGTTTGTCTAGTGCTTCAGAAACAAGACGGTGGAGCTGCTGCAGCAGCATATGTCTGGTGCTAGGGTTCAATTCAAAACTGTGGAAAAAAACCCGTTTGTTTTGATGGGAAGAGCTGTCAGGATATCGCAACGAGTGATACCTTCTGCAGACACACGGGGTTTGCTCCAAGTAGGGTTATTTTAGTATATCCCTATCCTTGTTTGCCTCTGCCTTGCTTCGGAGCCTCTCGTCTGTGTTGAATGCTTACCTCAAAAAGTCCTTCGCTCAGCCCGTCTTTGTTGTTCCTACCAGTCAGGTGCTGAAGTGGAGGTTATCCAAAAGCTTGGCAAAACGGGAATCTTGCTAATGGAAATTGGCCGGTTGTACTGGAATGAAATACGAGAGCTGTGGTCAACACTGTTGGTTCACCTTGGCAAAAATTGGTACCTTGGGTGAAGGAGAATAATATGGGTTGATGTTTCAAGCTATGCCAGTGTCGGAGATGGAGCACGTGTTCACCCATGGTGAAGGATTTGTGGGAGCATTGTGTTATTGAGAAGATTCTCTTCCAAAGCGTGGCAATCAGCGCGATTTCAACGAGTATTTTTAGATGTCTCCACTGCGGAAATTATGTGGAATACCGGTGCCAAATAAAAAAGTACATTTTTTTTTTTGAGATACTCAAACCATATTTGAAATATGATGTGGATGGCTGCTTTTTGGCCATACCTCAGTACAGTCATTGGGTTTCTCCCGCTGCCTCCGTGGTGAAGCAGTGCTCTGTAGTGGCTGTGGCCCTCCCGGATGCCATGACCAATGTTATCGCAAGGAATCTTCTCCTTCAGAGTTCAGGAAGAGTGCTCTCTGTTGAGTAATACAGCTGTTGCATGTGGCTAATGCAGTAAACCCTGTCATTTAGACATGACATGTAAAGGCTCACCAGTTTAAGGCTGCCTTTAAAATTCAGGGCACATCACCTCTCCCCCACTCCTCCCATTTTCTGCCTAAGATGCTAAATCAAATCATGTTCTAAAGCACCTAAAACACTTTTTGAGGTGACATCTGAGCAAATACTTTGAGAAGAAAGATGTTCCTGGAATTAATTTTGTTCAATATCCCCTCCAATCAAGTTAAATGAAGGCATTTTATGGAACTCCTGGTTCAAGTTGATAGCTGATTGAGTTTGACAGGAGTACAGAAAATAATATTTGCATATCTTGTGTTCACTGCAGGGCTGCTTGGTGTCCCCTAACATACGTCGTTATTAATTTTAAGAATGCATCTGAGTATATACTTTAGCCTTGATGATAAAAATAGATTCAAAAAAAAATAAGTATTTACTTTCCACTGTTATTTTGCCTTTATTCTCAGCACGGTAGCCCAGTTACGTTGAGGAAGAAGGAAAGAGTGCATTTCTATTTTCTGCTCATCCATCTATTTTCCCAATTCCTGACAGATTGGGAAATGAGGTGAAATTTAGGAAACATTTTAAAAATGTGGATTCGAGGATTAAAGCGTACGCAAGTATTTTGTGAATCTTGCCTCAAATACAAAAAACTAGCGTGTTCTCGTGGAAGATGTTCTGACAACACACATCCGTCTCTGGGCTTACCGCTGTGTGAGCTTGTCTGCTCGTTTTAAGCTGGAAGAGAATCAGTTGCTCAGATAAGGGAGAGATACAGGCCCATTACTGGACTTAATTGTGTTATTGTGGATTAGCAATTTACATCCGATCAAATGAGGCCACTTTAACAGAGGATATGCTTCATATTCTTTCTGGTTGCAAGTTAAAAAATAAATATTAGCTTATATTTCAACACAAGAGGATAATTGTTCCCTGTCTATAATCTGACACGTAATAAGTGGGTCCTCAGAAGCTGAACAAAGCAAGCGGGAGACCCAGTACTTGGATTCAGTTGTCAGATTTATAAACTTTGGGATGTCAGAAAAGTTTGGGATTGCAAATATTGTGCAAAGGCTTTCTGTATTTCTTCATCTGCTTTCTCGTATGTCTCACATGCCTCCTGAAAAGCTGAAGTACAGAACTGGATGGCAGAAGGAAAGGATGAGCGTACAAGGGCAGTGCTAAGGCTCAGGGCTGGCTGTTGGGGGTGATCCCCACTCTGTGGGGAGAGGTGCTTGAAAGAAAGCACCCAAACGAAGGCACTGACTGATTTTAGAGTCCAGGTAATCCTTTGTACCTACCTACTGAGTGAACGACTGGGCATTTGGTCAGTTATCCTATGTGCAACACGTTGTATTTGCTTGTGTTTAAGGTGACGAAGTCATGAATAATGGTGTTAAGGATAAAAACAGAAGGAAATGTCACCATATTGTAGCTGCTGACATAATATAAAAGCAAGTTGAACTACAGCTGCCATCCAGTACTCCAGCAGCATCTGAAAATCTAAATCCCGAACCAAAAAACCCTAACAATAGGAGATAGATTGATAACAAAGTGCTAATTACCAATGATAAATATTTTATTGTTATCATGGCTTCTGCCTGATTTTACCTCCCTCTGACCGAACTGAATCTTCAACAGTTGGTCTTCCTCCATTTGGTAGCCTGAAGAGTGATGAGGAGAGCTCGCTGCGCTGGCCAGGTAGGATAAGATGGCACTGCAAAGCTGGTTTTCATCAGCGTGCAGGGGACACAGGCACAGCATTAATTTCTTCATTCATTCCCTCAAAACCAGCCGGGTCCAAGAGGGCTCTAACATGGGGATGGGAAAAAGGCAGTGATAGCTCCCTAGTGACCTCTTAGCATGAAAGGAACTGAGAATAACCAAAAGCCATCTACATCTTTCATGATCTGCCCAGCCCCATTAACAGCACTGTATGATCTGTGATAGATATATATCTACATATAGATATATATATAGATATATATATAGATATATATCTCATACATAGATAATCATTCGGTTACTCGCAGAATCTTTATGAAGCTACAGTCTTCACTGACTGCTGGGAGATAACCAGCACTTGTCTCTGGGTCATAACCAGAACTAAGCTTTTTTTCCCCGTATAGAAAGATGATGTGAAATACTGGTTGCAAATAAAAAAATTTCTTTGTTTTGCCTCTGAAAACAAAAAATGTTTTTGCTAATGTTCGTTAAAAATGGAGAGTTAGATTTGGTCTGGGAATTTGCTAGCAATGAGCGATGATTTATTGATACGGCAGCAAGCGCTGTAGCTTCCCTCAAAGAACAGCAACACGTAGACTTGGAAGCACTACCGGTATTTGCCACTAATGGCAACACGGTTGCTTTTCGTGGTGTCTGAGAGCTGTGAAGGGTATAGGCGTTGAACACAAGTTCTCCGTGGAAGAATTGCCTGTGTGCTGATACTTCACAGCAAAGTGTAACCTGCAATACAGATGCAGTGTTGGAACCCTCAGTTGTTTAAAAGCAGACAGCTTTCCTTGAATCTCAACACATGCCAATTTAGCTCCACTACGGGCCTTTTTTTCTATGATTTAAAATTAACTGAGCTCAGAGTCCTCCACGAACTGCCAGGACCGCGTTGCTGTAAAGTGGCTGAAGTGGGCCAGCCCTGATGGTCCACATCCTCCGAACTGCTCGTATCTGGTCCCTGTTTTATCATGCTGGTGCTTATGAAAGAGGACGCACTGAGTCAGCGAAGGGTCTTAATGATCATGACTGTGAAATTCGGTGTTGTTTGAATGTTATTCCCAAGTCATTTGAATTTATTTCTGTCGAAGTGACAGAGCACCGTCTGTCCTGACTGTGCAAAACCAGACTGATGAGATGTGCCAGCATCCTGTATGGGGACAGGGTCATCACCTGCTCACTGTTTGTTTGGCAAGATGAGCATAACCAGTGTAAAATCTGGGGTGAAATTCTAATGCTTATACTGGGTGCAAATAATCTTGTTTACTGTGTCGCCCTACTGATTTCTCTTTCCTTTCTCTTCCCGTTGGCACAAGCTGTACCGAGTAGCTGGGCGACACAAACTGTTCTGGCATGTCCTATAGTATGGGCAGCCAGGTTTTCTGGTTCTCAATGGTGCTGATGATCTAACATTTTAGAAAAAGTCATTTTCAGTGCTAATTCTTTTTTTTTTTTCCACTGATTGCACATCACAAGTGAGCTGCAATGTGGCAAAGTTCTTTGCTTACTACTGAAATAATTTAAGAGAACGTTAGAAGGAAAAAAAAAGAGGTAAGCAGGGGCTGACCAATTTGATACTGATACATTGTTTTGTGGAATTTATTTATTTATTTACTTTTGAAAATTACCACAGGAATCGAGGAGGACAGGCATGACTGACACAATCTCCATCTGCTTGGAACATTCTTTCATTTCTCGTTACCAGTGAAAATGACCGCTGTGACTGTGCAGGGAAAGCTGCAGAGAATATTTTGGTAGTTTTACTTTCCTCTTTACATATTGGGATCCCACAGATGTTAGTAAGACAACCGTAGAACTCCCTAAAGTTTAACTCTTCTCTTAAAACAGCATAATTTCTTTGCTCTCTGAGATGTAGTTAAGGAATGTGATGTAATGATGGCAGTTACAAATAACTCTCAAGAAAATGTATTCATGACTTGTTTTACCAGAGGGAGGGGACTGAATTTTTAGCCCCATTATTTTGTGGGGAGCTAACTGATCACTGTGTAACTGACTGTGAACGTTTCCTTACTAGCAGACAGTATTTTGTATGTTGTAAGGTATTGCCAGAAGGTGTTCTCCCAGTAACTGTCTTTCATAGGAAGAAAGGCACTGCATAAAATGCTTCCTTTCTTCCCGAAGAAGCTTCATGCTAGGTGGAGGTACAGTGAGGTATGATCTCTCAGTCCCATGCTCTAAAGTGTGAATTAAAACCACCATGCGTACATCTAGCAAATAAAATGAAAAACATAATGGTGACTGGAACACGTGTTTAAGTGAGCCAGAACTTATCTAAGTTTTCACGTTTTGAGCTTTCTGTTTCTACGGATATCAGCTAGCAAGATTTAAATGATACCAGGTTTTCTGCAGTTGCCTGCAATGGAGTCCAGGTATTCCAGACTGAAGTTATTTGTTTGGCCTCTTCTGCAGCAGGAGAATATTCGTGAAAATGCTTTTTTCAAGCAAACAAATGGTCCAGTAACATCTAACAGCGTGCAAATCCCTTTACAGTGGTCAGAAATGCCTGTGGGATAATGCCTTGTAGGCAGCAGGAAGGAAGGTGCATCGTGTCCTTGTGAGTAGCGGCTGTGCGTGGCTCAGAGCAGCAGCGTTGGCTGGCAGGGCTTACTGAAAGCTGTTACTGAAATGTGAGTAATACCTGTGGACTGGTTACATTCTGTTTTTCTCTTCTATTTGGTTTATCACCTCTGTGGACCAGATACCGTGTCCTTTGTACTGCTGTTGAAAGACAGAGGCATCGCTCAAGCCCACAGTTGCCAGCTCTGTGTTTGCTAAAGGCCTGTCGTGAGCTGGTGATCAGAGGTGCCACCTCTGTCCTGAGAGTTGTTTTTGGCATCTGAGCTCAGCCAGGATGGCTTCAACAAGTGAACTGCATCAAGTTCCCTGCTATCCTTTGCATTTTCAGAATCCATCTTTAAAATACTGCTAACTGGCAGAATATTGTCCTCGCTTGTCCATCCTTAGGCCAGTGTTGTGACCTGAGCCTGAGATGAGGCTGCAGTGGAATTAAAAGACCGTTTTGCTACTTGGACACAAATTTAAGTTCGGTGACAAACAAGTATTTGGGTTGGCTTTGAGTGAGGAATTATTTACACAACAGCTGGGCAGAAACTACAGTGACAGTCGCACAGAAAATACTCTGGGGAGCGAAATTCAGTGCCTGCTGAATGGATGCGGCTCTGCTGAATTCTGGAGGTTAATTTACTTGTGCCAGCAAATTTATTGAGCCCTTGTGTCTCTTAGTGGAGGCCATTTATTAGTCCAAGGTCTCTTCTGAAAAGTCAGAGAAAACTAGTGCCTAAAAATATGTTGCCTCCTTCACATATATTTCCACGAGTTGTATTTCTTATTCTTACATTTTCTGGTGGTTTTGTAAATATCCTAGTATTTTGGAATGTGGTAAGATTTGAGCATAAAGCCTTTTCAAAATAATGTATTTGGTAAAGTTTCCTATTTTGTGAGGAATATACCTGTAAATCATTATTATTATTATTTTTGAAATACAAACCTTTCCCAGACCAACCAACCAGTGCATGCGATAAAGGCTTTAACTAAGTTTTCTTGTAGAGGTTCCGTATATGTGGTGGTTTGGTAGGACCAATGAAACGAATCTCCCCTCTTCCAGAAACGTGTTCTGAAATTATAATTTGTTGTGCTTTTGACTTCACCTCTTACTAGGGCTGTTTGCAAAATCTGCAGGAGCCAGATAAACTTGCAGGATTTGCATGTCAAAAGTGAAGCAGTTGATGAAAAGCTTTGAGTTGGGGTGTGTGTGTCTGTGTGGAGAGGGGAGAGAGCTCTATGGGTGTGAAAGAATGAAATGGATGGCATAAAGATAATTCAGGGGCTTTATAGTTGTAGCTCTTGTGTGTCAATAACTTACTTAACTCAGGAATATTGGTAGTAGCAAAAAACCCCAAGCAAGCCACTCCTCACACCTCAAGCACAAAGTGCTTAAAACACAGCTGGCGTTTTTTTTGGGTTCACCTATGCTTATTGAACTGACACATTTTGTGACTTAAATATCTATCGTGTTGTCCCCAATTTCAATATGATGTGGTTTTAGTATTCCCAAGGTTTCCTGTCATTACTAATGCTGACAAAAATGATGCACTAATTCAGGCTTTTCATACGGACTCTCTTATTTCTTGTCTTATTTGAATGCACTAACCCTAAAGTTTTTGGAATTTCTCATCTGCCTAAGGACATGCTTTCACATGTCCACAGACTCAGGCATGTTCTGATACCTGTGTTTGTATTTGTTTAAAGAAATAAAACAAAAAACAAGCAAACAAAAAAAACCAGGGATGCTATTATATATTGTATTATCATTCTGCTTAGTAAACACATCTGAAAATGCATCTGCTATTTGTTTAAATATTTAGTGTGAACTGACTCTTGCTTTTCAGAACTCTTTAATATGAAAAGAGCCTTAATTTTCAGATGACTTACCCTCTGCCATTAAATATAAATTTTTCAAAGCGAGTAAAAAGAAGGTTCAGCTGCTGGCTATAGAGCAGTTTATTTTCTGCTTTCATCAAAGATCAGGGTCATAGGAAAGTAGTTCCTGAGTCCATACTGCTATATATATATTTCGTTCTTGTAAAGGAATTGAAGTAATTTTAAAGAAACACCTCTTAATATTTTGAGATGATTTCCTTGGGTAGGTGGCTTACTGAGTTCCAGCTCATCTGAAAAAAAAAAAAAACTTAATAGTTCTTTTTTTTTTTTCCCCAGCTTATAATATACATCAGGTTAGTTTTATCATTTACTTCTCTTCCATCATCGTTTGCTTTTTTTGTGATCTTATCAGGGCAGGCAGTGTTTTTTTTTTTTGACTTTTTTTTTTTTGTAACGAGGCATATTTAAATTATTTTTCCAAATGCAAAGACAAGTCAGCCTACAAAATAGTAAGATGGGCCTGTTCATTGAATCTGAACAACTCCTTGGGGTTTAGGCTGATACTCTAATGAAAAGTACTGAAAAATAGTCCTTAGTTGACTTGTCTCAAGTGTTGCTTATTCTTTCCTTAGTACTAGCTGCCCTTAATAATGTAGTGTCTTTTGCTTATAATTTGTATGGCTTTGCTTTCAATTACTAAAATGAAAATTCAGTGTATTTGTGTGAAACTTCTAAATGTTGTAATCAGCAACTTCTGGGTTTTATGCGATTAAGTGAATTTTTCAGGAAGTTTATAGTGCATTGTATATTATTTCTGTGCAATTAGGTTACTTGAGGTTGTAAAGCTACACACGTTTCAGAATTTGCAAGGTTAAAGTTATGCATTTTGATTATTTTTAAAAATATACCTTTTGTGGCACGCTACTGGCAGAGTACAATAGGGAGCATTGGTTAAAATTTGCTCCTGAAGTTGTTCTGAAGCTGTGGGTTGTGATAGTATTCTTCAAACAGGCCAATTTTTAGCATATCGTAATGAATTTGGGCGTTCTGATTCAAGCTCAGAAATCATCTTATTTGCATGTGCATTTTGGTTAATAGTCAAATATTAATCATTTTGCCTCTATACCACACTAAGGACTAAAAGAAAAAACAAAGAAATTGTCATGAATTGATAATATCTCAGAAGTTTATCAGCAGAATAGGCACAAGGATGGTTTGCATCAGCAAACTGCCTTGCATTGACTCCCTAATACATCGAAGTTTTTTAAAATACGTGTTTTTCTGGATCAGATCACAACACAGTAAAGTGCTAGGCTCTATCTGTAGGAATGGATGATGTACATCAAGGCCAACAACAAGTTCATTTGATGATCTTAAAGCCATGGTTAAGTTAAGGCCACTGAAACTTTTGCCGGGTAAGTGTATAGATACTTGAGATAATCCTTTTGAAGTCAATGGGCTTAAATTTAGGCTTATAACTTACGTGCTTAACTGGATCAAAGCATAATTATAAAAAGAAACTCTTTAGTTTGTTTAATTAAAGATCATTCTTTGTGATAGGAGTGCTAGTGGGGGAAGAAGCCAGCAAAAGGGATTTAAAATATCATAAATTGTCTCTTTTTAATTAGATGTTTTGTTCGTTTGTTGTTGTTGTTTTTTTTCCCATTGAACATGTATCCTTCTTTGGTAGTATTCCTTTGCTTCTTCCTCCTATTCTTTGTTGGAAGTGAAGCTAAATGTGTTTAACTGTAAGGTGCTTTATGTTCTTTGTTTTCTGGTGGAAAACCATCTTTCCACTACCATTCATTGCACAATGTCACATTGTGAATGCATGTAATAGACAAAGAATGTATACCTGGAGCCAGCAGTTGTATTACCAAAGGTGACACATACCATTTACTACAACAGGTTTGAGATTTCGGTGCATTTTCAGTTGCCTGATTCATTATCCCAAAAATGATGTTACGTATTGTAACAGGAAGGGAAATCTTTGGCAGAGTGAAGATGTTGAAGGTTGTTTTTTTCCAAATTTATCTTCCATGTCGATCCTAAAAAAACACAAGCTTTTTCTCTTTGCCTGTTTAAATAAAATAGCCCTTGGAGCAGAAGCTATCACTTTACAAAATAGGTTAGCATCTTGGTCGAAATCAGTGAGAATTTCCTGTTGAACTTGTTGAAAGTAGGAAGTCGTTCAGTTACCTGGGCTGTTGTTGTTTGGGATGGCTGCCAGTTTTGCATCGTTCTGTTGGATGCTGGAGTATTGCATTGGATGAAATGTGAGGGTAATGTGTTGAGAAAGAGGAACTTATACACTGTGCAGCTGTGGCCGACAAATGGCCTTGAAGCAATGGTATTTTGTGCTTTGTACCTTAATTCCTAAGCAGTTTAAAATATATACAGTCTTGGATAATCATTGCTACTTTGACTTTGCATTTTATTCTCTCTGTTTTGAGAACTTTCAGATGCATTGTGTATGCTTTGAAAAGACTTGCCACCTGGAAAGTGTTACTGAAATCTTAGTAGAAGAAGTATTAAAATTTCCAAAGAAAGTCGAAAAACACCCCCAGACAAATCTGACTGTTCTCTGCTCCGTCCACTAGAGAGACAAGTTTGTGTTCATTAGTGCGTTTCAGCTTCAGCGGTGGTTTATAAGCCTCAGACTTCCTTCGTTACAGCCAGGTAGGTGGTGTTTTTGTGAAAAGACTGAGACAGAGGCGTTTCATACAAGATCACAGCAGAGGTCTGCTTTGCAGTTTGAACTCTCTCATGCCTTGTTCTTAAGTCAGTAGAGACCTTACACAAACTGCAGTCATTTCTACGTGCGGAAATTCTATGCGAGTTCTCTTCAGTAGTTTTTAGAAAATATGACTAGAAGAAAGAGGCACTTGTTCTGTGCAAAAAGCTGTGCTTGTGTGAATTAAACTCATTGCAAGGGTTCTACATCCATTTGCTTATCCTTAGAAGCAGGAAGCCAATGTCAAATGGAAAGTATAAAATTTCCACTCTATACATGAAGTAAGCTGAATAATAATTATATATAAAAAAAAAAGGCGGAAAAAACAATATTGCTCTGCAATATGACACTATTGTAAATCTTTTGTAGTGTTCTATATCTTTCCAGTCAATTAGAAGAATAATATTCTCTGCAATAAGAGAGGCTTGTGTATATTTGTCTCTAAACAGACTTAAGCATTGCAGTAGTAAGGCTCATTGGTGTATAAGTCATTAAACCATATGCATATTTTGCATAGTTTGTGTGTGCTAGTTCACTGCTCCACTGGTGCGTCTCCGTGTGTTTATTGAAAGATTCTCTGAAAAAAAACTCCTTGAGGAACATCTTTTGAACATAAATGCCCAGTCAAGGGGGAGAGTGTCATTATTTTCATAATGAAGTCACCTTTCCCCTTGAACTGAGGTGCTGCATAAAAAGCAGACAAAAACAAAAGCGCTTTGGCTTATTTCATCTTCCAAGAGCAAGTTTATGCATTGCAGAGTTTAGGGATTGATAAACTGTAAGCCCCGGTGCAGAGGTGGAGGAACCTTATTTATTTTATTTTTTTCATGTGAAACCAAGCATTTATATTCAGTCCTGTAAAAAATTCTGTTCAGCTATTGCTGAGATGTGGATGTTAAGGTGCATAAACAAGTACGGCAGAATGATACCAAATTTGTATGCAAGAGATTGATGTAGTTGGTAATGTTCACCCTTCCTCCCGTTGTCCCTGTAATTTGGACTGTGCTGGAGATACTTTTTGAGATTGGTCACAGGCAACTTTGCTGGCTGATTTACTGCTGAATTTTTTTCTTAAGATTCATGCTTTACTGAGCTTCTAGGGCTGTGTTGTCTTGATGGTGATGTACGTAAATACCTCAGCTGCTTCCCCAGTACTGTGTAACACAATGCATTTGCCATTTGTTTTCTCTCTGACCTGAGCAGGTTGTGCACGCTTCCCACATGAGCACCTTTCAGCTTTCCTCATGCTCTGTGCATCCTCTGGTATAATAAAGTGAAGCAAAAAAATATATATATTTTGACATTAGGCTCTGCATTCAGCTATCAACATCACGTTCTGCTTCCTTCCGAAAGTGACTTTGGAGCGTGTTTTTGTATAATTGATCATTTCCATGGTATTTCAAGGTTGCTGTGAATTAGGGAAGTTATGGGAGGAATTTGGATCTTCAAGGCAAAGTGCAGGTTTAATGAAAAACACAGGCAATTGGGCAGAAGCCTTATTAAATCAGGAAAAGTGAGAATTCCAGATTGAATCATGCTTCTTCATATGAAGCTTTACTAAGAAGGGGGGGGGGGGGGGGGGGGGGGGAAGGAAAAAAAAATAAAAAATGAAAAAAAAAAGTTATACAGCAAAGAGGGATTGTGCTATACTATGCAAAGATATGAGCTAATATTTGCATCTTCAAGGAAATACTAACAAAATGTCACTTTGAGTAGAGAAAAGCACAACTTAAAGGTCTAGTGGTTTCTTCGTCAGCTTCTTTACATAGAGTATAGACTGTGTAAACATAATTTGAGATTCAGTGCATGAGCTGTTTTGCAAAAGTCATGTTTCTAATTTTTATTCACTAAAATTCAAATTAGGCTATTTAAACTTAGGAATCAGCAAAAATTCATGGGGTGAAATTGTTTGAAACTGCTTTAATTGTTTCTCGTGCCATAATGCAAATGTGTTTTTTTTGTTGTTGTTGTGAAGTATTTTTAATAAACAACATCACAATATACATCTGATTACTTCTAGCTATGTTAAAATGAGGTATTAAAAAAAATATATATTTTTTTCCAGTGTTGTAGGTAGCCCTAACAGTACCCCTAATTTATCTGTAATATTTTGTGTTTCTGTGTGTTATGTTAACCTTGATGTCTTCATACGTTACTATTCTTTCTTTAATGGCTTCATAACATTTGTTTCCTTTAACAGTCTTCAGCTATTGCAACACATCTTTTGTTTGCTTTCTTTTTTTGTTTTAAGAGAGAGGAGAGAGAGAATAACGTTCAAACAGGAACACT
The DNA here is from genome assembly GCF_964211835.1 of Anser anser. Taxonomy (NCBI): domain Eukaryota; kingdom Metazoa; phylum Chordata; class Aves; order Anseriformes; family Anatidae; genus Anser; species Anser anser. Next base: position 37,805,884 of record NC_139720.1, on the reverse strand, counting down.
TTGTTTTCCACGTTCGCTGGGGCAGAGGTCCTTCTGATCTGCTTTGTCCATGACCAAGTCTGGTTTTTGGTGCTTCGAGGCAATAAACTCCGTACTAATAAAGTGCAGGGTAGCCTACCTCTTGGGGATACTGGTTAGAAATTTAGTATTGCTCTGCAATATGAGAATTTGTAGTACATTTGAAGTGTCTGTTAATGTTTTTTAACTATTATAAAGTGGATGTGCTTTTCACGTCTACAAATGCTTGGTGTAATTCTGTAAATTGGTTTTGCATGGGAATGCGATTCAGTGTCCAGTTCTGCACCGTGTGAAGAAAGTGTTTGTGTTTTTCCTTGTTAATTCTGGTGACCTGTTCTCGAGAAAGCCGGGGGTCATCCACTTGGGTGTGCCCTCAACTTTGTTTGTCTTCATCAGCGTTGTCCGTGCTCTTTGCTGGAGAGGCATGCTCTACCTGCTGCTCAGGCTGCACGTTGCTCAGCCTTCGCACCTGCCTGTGTGTCTTTTCTGAAGCTGGAGGAACTGAGGGCAGACTTCCAGGTCCCAATCTACCTCCATTGTACACTTACAGTTCTCCAACCCGCTGTTCACAAATCCCTCCTTCCTCCTGCTTTTGGACCGCTGTTGTTCTCTGAGCAGAGCTCTTCACCGGGTTCTCAACAGAGCCTCTACTGTTGTATTACCCATCTGTTCATTTTCCAAGGTACCTGACGTTGCTCTTCTCATCATTATCCTTTAATACTTTATGCATGATCAGGAAGCATTTTAATCTCATCAGTTATCCCTCTATCCTGTTGGTTTTCAATGTTTTATGTATTCTTTCTAAAAAGATCACTTTTTTTCTAGTTTGAACACGTTCTTAGGCCGTCTCAGTTCCTTTGAGCTGATGAAAACCTAGTCATGGAGTTGAGGAGAGTCTGACTTTATCTATGAACATTTTGTGGAATTTGGTTAAACCACCGATAAGGCTAACCATCTCTCTGTGTCCCCCCTCACTGTGTCGCATGTGCCTGCTTGTGTGAGAACCCCGTAGCTTCTTGAGGCTGAAGACTGTAATTTATGTTGGTTGCTTAATATTTTTCTTATCCTTCGAGCTAAAAATTTGATTTTGCTTTCTGTGGGATGAAAAGTAGATTTATTATTATATTTTAATGTTATCATGGTCAGTTAACTTAGCTGCTTGGAAGATGGGTAAGAGAAGGAGGCAGGAGAAGAAGGAAGTATTTCTGCACACGTATCAGAGAGCGCAGAAAACCTGGAGACCTTTGAGTACTCATCTGCGGGCTCTTGGCTTCCAGATTTCTTGCTGCTGGCTTGGAAGTCATTCCAGCTAGAGCTGCAACTCTAGCTGCAGATTTCTAAGCTCTCTGGCTGGGAACAGGGAAGCCCTGAAAGCCCAAAACATTTCCAAATCTGAAGCATGAGCTCTGAAGTCTCTAGTCCCTGGCTGTTCTGGATGGCAGAATATCCTGAAGCTATGGATCCAGCAACTCAGTGTGGGAGTGATCAGAATCCATATGCAGTTTTTTATAATATTTTCTTTGATTTTTTTTCCCCAGTAATTTGCTGGATTTTTAACTCCAATTGTAAGCATCAATAATAATGTTAATATCACTGTCAGGAGATGGACTTACTATTTGAACCCGGGAGTCTAAGTTCAGTGGCGCTGCAGGGAGGAAACAGTTGTGGAAAAAAACACAATGAACTGCTTTCTGATTGTATCAGAAAAGTAGACATTAATGATGAAGGCATTAACTTACAGGAAGAAGACCAAGTATAAAAGACCATTACTGTTCTAGAAACTGGAGTAGTTGGAGCTGTCCATTTGGTACGTTCTGTGGTCTACTCGCTGTAGGCAGGGTAGATGACTTGATGTGCCTTGGAGCAACTTCTAGAGTAAGACAGTAGACTGGTCTGGTTGTTATGCTCTAAGCCATCTGCGTGCATCGTGAGTGCAGCAAAATTGTGTGCAGCTGTTGTGAAGCTACTTCTTTGTCTTTAGCTGGAGAACACTCGTGTTCAGTGGTGGATGAAGTCGAGCTGCTCTGGCAGCTTTCCTGGCTTGCACGTTGCTTTGGAGCAGCAGGGTGGAAACCCTGTTGCAGCCACAGTATTAAAAGTTTAAAAATTTTTTGTGAGTAATTATTTATGGAAATGATTAATAAATCAATATAGTGGCTTGCGTGCATTTTGATTTTACTCTGCAGCTGTTTCCGCTCTGGCCTGGTTTGTAGCCCTAAGGATCTTGCCTGGCAGGGCCACAGCACTGACCTCTGTTTCTGCAATTTAGTTGGCATGGCCTTGTTAGCACCCAGCAACAAGAGGACTTTCCAGTAGTAGCCACAAAGCTTCCTGAACAATTTCAACTGTTGATTAAGATGTCAGAAGGTTTTTTTTTTTTTTTTTCCAGTTGAGGTTCTTTGCATATGATTTCTCATCCTGGTTTTTTTTCCTTTTTTTTCTTGCTGCTTGCTAATAGCAAAGGCTGTCTGAGCCTCTCCCCTTTTTCCATCTCACCTGTTCTCTTCTTTCTCTGTCCCTCTTATCTTTGTTTCTCTCACCTCCCTATATGCTTGTTTCTTCAGGTCTTCCTTGTTTCTGAGTTACCCCTTTAGACGTGCATTATAAACAAATTGCACTGTACTGATGATAACAAGTGTACATCTTATTTAGCTTGTTTTCATTTGGATATGTTTTATGACTTTTTCCTCACCAGTACAACAGTTTCTGAGTGTGTGATCAGACTGGTGCATCTACGTAGAATCAAATCAAAAAAATCCAGAAAAGGACTAAAAAGGTCACTTTGGCTAGAGTTATTCAACCTGTGGTACATGAATCACTGCGGGGCTGTGGCTGACTACAAAATGGTCCTCAAAACAATTATAAAAAATGCTCCAGGCACAGGCTCCCACACCCAGCAGGATCGTGTCAGTGTGTGGGCAGGCACAGTCAGCAGTTGGCTCCCAGCTGCTGTCCAAGACTCATTAAAATGCTTATTGCTGGACAGTCCAGACTTCATCAAAGTGCCGTTGTTTAACTCAAATGTTAGGTTTCCCTGGTCTCAACTTCCAGATGCCAACTCAACAGTTGAATGTCATATGTAGTTAATGATCTTTTTGTCAGGTGCTATTGTCATATGTATGTGACAAAAGGGAAGTACGGGTTCCTATCCAGTCCCTTGGCAGAGGGATGCCCCAGCCCATTAGTTTTTATGCATCCTGAAGTTCATGTGTGCACGATGATGGATTTATGCAAGATCTAGAAAGGCATGTAAGTATTTTTTCAAGTGTATGAGTGGTGCTGGTGTTCCACAGAGGACTGCCAAGACAATGAAGTGCTCCAGAGTCCAGAGACACGCTAAGTTTTATCCTAAAGGACCTACCTCCCTTCTATCCAAGTGCTTTGTTTTAGCGGGTGTAAAACCAAGTTGGATTTTCAGTAGGCATCTTGCTCAGTGCCTTAACCTGTGTAATGCTAAGGGCCTGCCATCTGTAATTCTGTAGTCTGCCTTTCACTTCCAACTGTGCAACCTTCCATCTATGCGCTGCCCTAAGGTACTTACTGGCAATGCCTCAAGGGTAGAGTGGTTTTTTCCCAGATATACGCGTGGTTCTTAAGACTGTATATCTTGGCATGACTGAGAATGAATAATTTCCTTCAGGCCACCCTGCATTTGTGGCTGTGCTTTGTTTTTGTTTTATTTTTCCAACTATGTATAGCAATCAAAAACTCAAATGCCTTTTTGAAAGGTTGGAAAAGGATGGAAGTTTTCAGTGACTGAAAAGGAGCATGTGGACCTTCGGGATGTAGGGGTACTTGAGAAGCGGTTTTGGACTGCGTAAAGATGTCACAAGATAATGTTTATTTTAACATCATCAGAAACTTAATTTAAACATGGGTAAATTGCTGTGTTTAGATTCCAGAGCTAAAATTCCAAGTCTACCCCCAAAATAAGAGGAGCCAGCAGTTTGTGGGCTAGTGTTTAGACTTGATGAAGATATGAATCAGATAGAAACTAATCAGCTGTTGTTTCACATTTATTTGTACCATTAGCTGTACAATTTAAAAATAAACTGTTTCTATCACAGTTCTTTGTGTAGGCTGTGGACTTAGAGTGCCTGAGGTGTTGGACTTTTCCATGAATTTTCCTACTAGGAAGTTAGAGTTTGCAATGCTTGCCACTGTGGTTGATGGCAAGCATCTTGGCCCGGCAGTTAACTTCAGTTTTCACTAAGTCCTTGTAGAAGGGTTTTTTCCCTGTTGTGATAAAGAGTTGTGGTGAAATAGCTTCCTCTGTTGGGCTAGTCTCCTGGAAAGCAAAGGCAGAAGTCAGGTTCAGGAGGATCTGGTGTGCTTGAGGTGTCCTTGGTCAGGCAGGGCCCGTGCCACTGCGCCCTAATGTTGCCTGAAGGGCAGGCTGTGGCTGCGCAGAAAACCAGGCCTGATTATCATGTGGTGTTTGACATCTGAGGATGTCATTACTCAGATGTTAAGAGAAGGTTATGGAGGTTGGGCAGTCAAGAACTGAAAGGCTGGGACCTGTGAGAATTGAACAGATGGCCTAATTCCGTCCCCCTGCATGCTGTCATTACAGCAGCGAGTGTATGTGTATGTACGCATTGCGATAGTTCCCATTCCCCTTCAGTATTGCAGTTTGCCTCTTGGATGAATAAAGTTCACTGTGGATTTCTCATGTCATTCAACATGCAGCAGCAGGCATTTTTTTCCCCGCTACTGAAACCCCCATTGCTATGTGCTTGCCTTCAAGATTTTCCATCACACTCACTGCTGAATGCTTAACCCTTCAGGGCCGTGTTTCTTCAACTTCAGGTGCTCTCAAAAGTAATTTCCATTAAAGGCACAGGTGTCTGTTATTTTGGCATGAGACATCTAAGATCATCTGTATTTTTAAAGTATTTTACATTACACAGCTCTTTATCGAATATGAAAACAACAGTGCTGCTGGTGGGTGTATGTAGAGTCTTATTTTCAGGAAAGCAACTTGGCTGCTTCAGATTTGCAATCATTTCTGTTAAAGAAAAACGGGTAGATTGACTTCAGTGGTTTACTGGTAACTCTAGGACCTCATGGGACATCCTGTTTTTCTGTATCGTCTTTCAAAAATACGTTGAATTCCAATTTGAAAGCAGATTATTTTCTGTTTGAATCCCATTTAGTTCTTCTGGACTCTGATAAATCCCACAGAAGTTCCTCACTTGGGGTTTAGATTCAGTCGTGTAGTCTCCTGCATGTTGCTGCCCAAGCAGTGGCCTCGGCCTCTCCATGATGTACATTTGCACAGTAGTGATAGATAACGTTGTATTTTCCTCTGGGAGTTTGCTTTGCTAAACAAGCCGAGCCCTTCTAATCTTCTGCATTGCCAGGTTTCTCTTCCATCCTTTTCTGCTCACGGAGGCAGTGGCTGGGACTGTAAATGTACCTGAGGTCTAAGCACTGCCTGTAGATTCCTGTTGTCTTTTCACAGCTGCAGAGCTCCCTGGTAGAGGCAGGGCTATAAGCCAGTTCCTCAGGGAAGAATTCAGGCATTCTAACAGTGGGAACAGTTTTCCTCAGAAGTATGAATAAAAGATATTTTTGTGAACTTGCAGTTAAAGCAGGCTAACGCTATGCATGTTTTCATTCACCTAGTGGGTGGTGACTTGTTCAGGTGCTGTGACCTGATGGTGTGCCCATGCCTTGCTAGCAGGTATGTGTTTCTGTCTCTGTGGCCCAACGTGAAAAGGGGATGAGATATTCTGAGAGGAGGTTTAATATCAAGGGGTGAAGTGTTGGAATTCAGTTTATATTTTGGGAGGTATACGCTGTTGCCTGCTCCTCCAGTGCTGGCTCCTGCATTTTGGACTGAAACTTGCCACATCCTAGTTTGCCATGTTTACACCCCCTGTTCCAGTTGTGTTCCTTCCTTCTGATCCCAATTTCAGTCTTTTCTTCACTATCCTGGGGCTACTTGGTTAGTCTGCATGCAGCTCAGAAGAGAAGGCCATTCTTTTCAACTCATTCAATTTCTCTCTTCTAGAGAGAAACCTTTTTCTGACCTTATCTCCATTACCTGCTCCTCAGCATCTGTCCACTGCCTTTCTTTGCCTTCCTGTTTGTGCCTCCAGGCCTCCATTCTCCCACCACCCCGTTGTTTTTTCTGTCTTTTCTCAACCCTGTCTTTGTTAGTTCCAGGGCAGCTTCTTGCTTGATCAGAGCTTCTCCTTGCCCACAGTTATTAGTTCCCCATCACCAGCCTGAGTCCCAGGTTCCTTGGGCAATCCACAGAATTGTCTGTTTGCTTCTGCCCAGTTCACTGTGTCTTGCTCAAGGAAGTTTCTGTTCAGGTGAACAGTTCAGGTCTCCTTCCACACCAGGTTGCAGGTTTCCTTCCACATGTGCCACCTGTCTACTCTTAAAAAAAAGTTTTAGACCTTCTAGTCCCATAATCCAAAGCCTAAAAAATTTCTTTGTAGCCTTATACTTCATTTCCATCCATGCCTGGCCAATTTTTTCCTTGCCCCTGTCCTGACAGTTCTTGTCCTATATTCTTCATGCTTGCTGTCAAGCTGCTGTTGCTGGTTGTAATGATCATAATACTGTGCATGTTTTAACACCTACCTTTTGCATTATCTGAATGTAAAGCTCTTGGCAGTTAAAAGGAAAAGTCTGTTTTTGTCCTTTGTAGCCTTGGAATGGGACATGCTTATTCAGATCAGGGCTAATATTTGCTTATAGTCATATATAAGATCTCTGAGAAACTGGAGTGTCAAATTATTTCTAACGAACATGTACAAATAGCTTGTTTTATGGTTGGTTTGGTAACTGTAGTTAAATTTGGGTAACTTCCCATGCTATGTTTGTGATGCAAATTTGGAGTCCTTACCTTAAAGCATGTAAATGGGAGGGCACTTTGAAGAAAAGGCACTGGATGCTCTGAAAAAAGAGGGCTGCAAGTGTATTCACTTATATTTCAAGTATGATAAAGTCCTAAATATCTGACCCTTTCAGTTTAAACGAGACCAGTAGGAACAATGGTCGCCCAAAGGCAAATAATTAGCACAGATTTCAGTCCAGTTAAGGTCTGGCAAAGGAACAGATACCTGCTGAAGTCTTGTGCTGTGAGCAAGTAGCAACTGCAATAATAAGTAGTACTAATAATGAAAGAGTTGCAGTAGAAAATAGTTCCTGCCAAGTGGCTAAAAGCTTATCGTTACTGTACTGGAGGGATATCACAGAATGAGGTCAGCTGATACAAATTCTACAGTCTGTGGATTTTTTTCATACATGGTAAGGTGTAGAAGTCAAGTTGCCTCTTCCAAGAAGATCCCCCTCTTAATATTCAACAACATTAAGAAAGCAAACTGCTGTGGAAAAAAAAAAAAAACAACACACAGGTATTCTTACTTTTATCCTCTTTCAAGGAGAAAGCTATCTAATGCAAAAAAATGCTTTCTGATAAAGGCCAAAAAATGTAATTAAAATTCTTGACATCCAAAATGAGGAGGAGCTGATAAAGAGCCCTTTTAGTAAACATTTTCCCCTAGGATCCACAAAGGAACCTGGCATTACTCTCTACTCTGCTTTGGGAGGATGTAATTAAAGTAGAATGGGAGCTTCTGAATAAAACAGGCAATGCGTGAAACCTTACAGGTTTGAGGAAGAAAAATCCGTTTCATATTCATTTCCCTGAAGTATTTGGAGCAGGGGCTTTGCTCACGAAAGAAGCTGCTATACCAACTGCATGAACAGGGAAATTTGTTCTAGGAAATAAATAGATAAATATTCAGAAGTTCTCAGGAGAAATCATGTGGTATCAGCTACTCTCTAGACATCATTAAATTCTGCATATTTTTTCAGGGCTCTTAGTCTGGAGTTCGTGGCCATGATATACACGAATGAAGGTGCAGGACAGGATTTTGTTGCTTGGTCCCACCAAGTGGTAGTGCTCACTGACAGTGAACCCTCATCACCCCAGGTGCTTGAATCTTGGCACTGGTATAACTGTAAGTAAAGTTTGGAAAACCTTCAGGCTGTAGTCAACTGTGCTTGAAGAGAGGTGGAAATCTCACACTTTCAGACAAATTTCATACATAATGGAGGCTGCATAGAGCAGATATGCCGAAATTAATACATCTGTGAGGCAGTCATTAATATAACATATTTTATTTGGCAGGCTGATTCCTGGCGTGCGCGGGCTAGGAGTCAGCATGTACATAGAGCCAAAGAATCATCTAGGTTGGAAAAGACCTTCAGCATCCTCAAGTCCAACCATCAACCTGGCCTGCGGAGTCCCATTGCTAAATCGTGTCCCTAAGCTCCACATCCACTTGTGTCCTGTACCTCCAGGGGTGGGGATTCCACCACTTCTGTCCGTGGCAGGCACCACCCTGTCCCATGGGGATGTTAAAAGGGATGTAGAGATGAGCTTTGAGTGTGATATGGTGGAGAAGTGTCCATAGTGAGGAGAGGGGCAGAGGGAAATGTGGGGTTTGAGGAAGGGACTTCATCGGTGAGGAGGCAAACTCCCCTGGTTCTGCTGCTCCTGGTACAACTGGTGGCGTTACGTCCTGCAGCTGCCAGCCAGGTGTGCTCCCTGCCTTTACTACAGGCCTCTGTGGTCTCTCCTTCCTGTTTGGATTCAATTTGTTCTTTTTTCCCTAAATTGTTGTTTAATTTAGGATTGAGCTTCTAATTGACCATTGTGTTGTGTTTATTGCACATGCAGATTTTTACAAAGGGAATAAAGTCAAACTTGCCTTAGAAAATAGCAGTAGTCAGACTGCACTGGGTGCGTGCGCTACAAGCATTCCTTAATTACCGTATATATTCGTTGGTTGGTTTTTTTTTTTTTGTGTGTGCTCCCCTTTTTGCTATTCAGAGCAAAGCTGAGTAGTGATTACTTCCTGAACAGTTAATTAATGTCTTTTTCTTCTTATTGTTCAGGATGTGGCCGGTGCCTCATTTACAGCCTGCTATTCAAATTCTCTTCTTTGAATTCAGAATTAGGCATTTTGTCATGAAATCTGTGGCCCTCATTGCAACGTTATGAGACTACTTAATGATATTTTATGAGGCTAGGTAAAACTGTGATCGTCCTCATCACATTAGTGGCAAACCGAGGAACAGGCAACTTAAATTTACCTGCTAATTTGTGTGGCCTTTTCTGAGGCTTCCATTGTGCTTATCAGACTGCAGCATTAGGTACAAGTTTCATTCACTGCTCCCATTGACCTCAGCTGCAGGCTGTGGCATACTGAATTAAATACTCAGGAAATAAGGACTGCGTAAATACTGATGGGTCTAAAAAAAAGTGGTTTAAGCTACGTAGCAACTTACTACAGACCAGAGGCTCTCTTCAACCTCTTAAATCCTTTGGCTTCCTTCTGCTATTTATGCACATGCATCTATCAACCCCCAGAAAGTTTCAGCAGCCCAGAAGCTGCGCAAGTGTCGCGTGCTTGTGGTCCTTCTACCTCCAAGCCTTCAGTCTTCTCCTTTTAGATGTTCAGGGTTTATACTGGCTCCCCCAGCAGCGTTTCCCATTCTGTGTGCCAAGTGCGTGCTCCTCATTTCCTGCCTTCTCACTCTATCTCCTCACTATCTCTATTTTGTTCTTTGTTCCTTCTGACCTGAATTGTTTGTCCCTTGGTTCCCAGAAGCACCGACACAACGGACGGACCCTTCAGAAACGTTAGCTCGTAGACATCATCAGAGCTTCAATGGAGGTGTGCAAATGAAGAGCTGTGAGAGCTCTGTCTGATTTGCCAGACGTTGTCACACAGGGTTTTTGATGTCTGGAAAGTCGACCCGATCTCTACTACAGAGATTGGCTCTGCAGGTTTACAGGTCTCTGAACTGAAGATGAAATATCTGAAATTTTCAAAAGAAAAGGTACCAGAAAAGAAATTTAATGTCATATGAAGCACTCCATTTGCCTCAGAATGTCTATTCTGTATTTAAAAAATAAAAATAAAAAGAATTTGTCATTTAAGTCTGAATATGGTATCATGAGAAGTTTCAGCTTAACCAGTTAAAATCCAGCAAAGTAAGAGGCACATAAAGGCAGTGTCAGATGTAATAATTGGCACTGATAATAACTAGAATAAATACATATATAAATGCTACGGTTTGAAAGACCTTTAGTGTCTTAGAGCGGATTGGCTTTTCGTGCCACCTGAGGAGCTGATACCCATGACATCCATCTGGGTTCATAGAAGGAGAGATGAGGTAGAGTGTCATGTACCAGAAAAAAAAAAGGAGCAAACAGGGTACTTCTTACAACAGCATTAATTGCCCCTGCAGAATGCCAGCTGCGTAGGTCACAGTAGTGCACTTGACAATGTTTCATATGAAGTTACTCTCAGAGCTGGCATATATGCCTTTCTCTGATGCATTTGTTTCAAATAGCGGTTTCTGGAAAATGATCCTTCAGGTTCTCCGGCAGTGGAGGGGTGTGCTGGGAAGCTGAGGTAAGGAGGGGGCGGGTAGTAGAAACAGTGACAAGTGATACTGCTGTAAGGAGAGAGTACGGCTATATAGAAGCTAATGATAATGAAGACACACATTTAATTTTTTTTTTCTGAAGTTTTTTCATCCTAGCTATTATTTGAGCAAGTGAAGGCTTTTTATAACATTGCAAAGCAAACTTTCCAGAGTGGTCTTTATGCTCACTGCTTTGGTGTAGGACGGTCAGGCAATCTAACCTCATGGAGGTTAGGCAATCTACATGGTAGGTTGGATTCTTCAGAAAAACTTGTTCATTAAAATTGTTTTGGAATCTGGGCTCTGTGTGAAGTGTCACGTTCATTTTTCTTCTTTATTGCTTATTTTGTGCAATACAGTGTTTAATGAATAGATTTCTTTCAAAATAGCATTTATTAAAAAAAAACGGATGAAACGCAAAAAGGAAAATACTTCTTGTACAGATCCTACCTGACTTTCAGACTTTGAACAAAACTGAAATTTTGCCAAATTATTAGATGAACAAAAATAAAGAAAATACAGAAAGGTCATGTTGCTATTGAAAAAAACAAACAAACAAAAACAAAACAAAAAAAAAACCAACAAAATCTTTAGTATTTCTGTAAAGCATCAAGCACTTTGGAAAAAAACAGCAGCAATTGTTGACATTAGACTTGCACTGCATTTAAAATATTTTAAAGTAATAGGTTTAGTGGGTTAAGGGCTCAGAACAGATAGATTACTTTAAAATTGGAAATTAAGACTATTTTGAAATATACTGTTTGCCTAAATAACGAGCATCATAAACCTTGTCTGTCTTAAATTTTCTTTGAGTGTTTTAAGGGCTTTCTTCCACTTGCTGATACTGAGCACTGTACAATTTTGGGGCAGGGTGCTGCTCTGGAATACAGCTAATTTGGACCACACATGGGTGTTTTGTCTGAGAGCTGTCTGCTTTAACTTTGGCTGTCATCCTTGCTTACTGCTGGTAGTTTGAGACTAGAAAAGCTGCAAACTCAGCGGGCCTTGGGTTTGCGTTCACAGGCTGCAGGTGGATTGCCATGTTCTTGGACTGGCAGCCAACTGTGTAGCTTGTGTGCTGCTTACAGAGCAAGTTACTCGGTTGAATTAGGTTTTATTTTTGTAGCGGCTAAATGACAGATTCTGCTTCTGACATTTCTGTCTCTCCTTTGGGCAGGCTTTCTTGTGCTATTCTACTCCAAATCCTCTTTCCTAGGCTTCTGCTGGGCTTTCTTTCACCTGCCAGCCTTTGTTCTGCTAGGATCTGCTTTGGCAATTCAAATTTTGATTCTTCTTTTCCTTCAGGAAAAATAGCTTTTGAAATTCATGTTTTCAGCTAACTTAAATTTTTTTTTCATCCTTCTATTAAAGTCAGCGCTAGAATAATATCTTACTAATTCTTCTCTGCTTTTCTTATAATTTTTCTATTGCAGTAAGGAAAAGACTTAATAAAGTTGCTCTTCTCGTAGCTTTTGTTTTAAGATATTAAAGTTAATCTGTATGTCACTTGAAAGATAGAGATCTCAAGCTTTAAAACATAATTGTGCTATGGTGAGCTTCTTTCCAATCAAGTTTCTTTTTGATTTGACTTCAACTGCGAGCATGTGGCAAAAGTTCACATCGAATATTTTGTGGAAGTGAGCAGCAGAATCATATCTAGTTAGTAGATGATTCCTTTACATTTTAGTTTGTGTACTGGTTGGGTATGTAAAATTGGGTTCAGTTGTGGCCACGAAAATCAACTTGTTGCTCTTGTGTTCTTTTAATGTAATTTGAGAGCCCTGTATATTCCTTGGAATTAAGCTGACTTGGAATTAAGAGGTTTGGGTGGTATTTAGAAGTGATGCCATTCTCCTGCCTCATACACAATTTGTTGGGAGTGCTATCTGAGACTAAAACCTGCCTGAAATATCAGCTAGTACTGCACACTGATAGTATTTATTCTTATATATTCTGAAATCGATTGGTTGCCATTTATAGAGACTCACCTAATCTGAAGGACAGAATGGTTCATCAACTTCTAGCTATCTCCATCATCACACTTACTGATAGAGATTGCAAATGAAATGTTTTAGTGTTTTAACACAATGGATAGATTCTCACTTGTTGTCAATATTTGGTCAATTTGAGTGTGTGTATGCATCTAATTTTTTTGTTAAAAAGCTTTTAGTCCAGTACTGCAACATAAAATGAGACACTGACTATATATGCAAATAAATGTGTGCTCACATGCACACATGTAAGTATATATAAAAATTATTTACTTGGGGGGAAAAAAAAAAGCTGCTTCCCAGTTACATTTTTGTTTTTTATGTATGAACAAAACTCTATGGAAATCCAGTGTCAGCAAAACTCTATCTGCGCTTTAGGATGACATACTGCGTCTTATAGGAATGACATTGTGCCAAGGCTTAGTCTCGGTGCTAACCTTCTCCAGGACTTCCCATGCACTGCTTTGAGGTTTACGGTCTTGTGTTTTCCACTTTTTTTTTCTTCCCTGTAAAGTAATGGATATCTCCACAGCTAGTTTGGATTAAGTGAATACTTTGCTGCCCGCAAATACTAGTAAAAGAGTTCCAGTCCTCTTGTGTTATCTTCTGTCTGAGTTTTTACAGATGCCTACAGTTACTGACCGTCTGAGAAGAAAGTGGAAGTCAAGATGAGGATAATGTAAAGAATGTCCAAATGAGGTGCAACATAGTTTAGATCCATACGTGCTCCTTTATCATGCTGCAAGTCCCTGTTATCTGTGTTTGTACTGGAGAACTTTGGAAGATGATTTGTCCCAGGGATAGATAGAAGGTATGTAAATGTCAGCTCTCAGTTTTGTGAAGCTCTGGAAGCCTGGACCTGCCATGGAAATTAATTTCTCCCAGTTGTTCATCCGATCTTACATGTGGTGAGCTTCAGATTGTATCACAGGGCTTCTTCAGTTGGGATTTAGAGCGTTTTGGGGTATGTGTGTTGTTTTTAGGAAGCTTTGTGAAGAGTAGGGCCATATTTATTGTTTATTTAAATTTTAAAGATATCTCAGTGCTATTTTACCTTTATTTTTGGAAGTGGGAATGGATTACTTTTCGTGAGATTTCTTATCAGGTATGTTTCTTATCTTCTTATGCACTAGGGCTCTTACTTTACCAGACTTGATGTCTGTTGAAAGCTGGCGTCAATCAGTAGCCGTTGTCTTTTAGATGTGTTCTTTGAAATGCTGTTGTTATTGACAATGAGTTTTGTGAGTGCATATTTCCAGTTTCAAATACTTATTTTCTTGTTTGTTACAAGTTTACTTGCAGGCATTTGAATTGTCTGACTTTCTTGAACTTGAGTTTGGATTTGCTGATTCTGTGTCTTTGGTCTAGACTCTGTCCTTTTAAATAAAAGTAGTGAAGTGCTACCGTAAAGACATGGCTGCTTTCACCAGGATGGGAGAACACTCTCTGCTGCTCCTGGAAGTTTTGCCTGAGGTGGCTCAGGTGTAATTGTAACGTTTTAGATCATTGTTTGAAGTTCGTACTGTGCTTTTCCCCCCCATTTCCCTACATATTGAGAGCTGCTTAAAAAGAAAAAAAGTGAAATTCCATCTCTCCCTTCTCTGCTTGGTTAGTGACATTGTGGTACATGATTTGGGGTTTTAAGTGCTGACTGGAACAGACTCCGTGTGTCATCGTGCTCGACTAAGGGGGATAGGCTGTGTGGGAGGAAGGAGGATTATCTCCCCACGTGTTGGTGTGAGGAGCTACAGGTTGGGCTTCTTCCGTCATGCAGGTGGGCCTTGGGCAAAGCAGATGTTTTGGTGGAATTAATTCATCATGATTTTTGACTTCGCTATCAATAGTCATTGATTCAGCCATTTCTAGAGTTAAGTTTTGTCTTGCTGTCCAGTAGTACAAGGACTGCGGGCAACACTGAGGCTTCAAATCCCTAAGCTATTATGAGCGTGCTTGTTTCTGAAGGGTTAAAGGAGCTGGCCCCTCTGCTATGTAAGTGGGGGTGCAGGAGGATTCCACACATCCGTGCCTCATCCCTTCTTTGCTCTTGTCAGCTACGTGTGCATTAGGAAGGCAGAAGGATGCTTTGGTTCCATGCTGCTGTTCTGTCAGTAGCAGATGCATCCAAACTGGCATCGTTTTCCCATTTCTCATATCTCCAGCTGTCCCTTTCTGTTTCCCTGAGAATGATGTTGGTCTTCCTTGTTGTAGGTGTCCTTGTTTTGGCTCTCCTGTCTCTCTCTGCTCCTTTCCAGATGTGTGGACAGGTTTCTATCACATAACGTGATTATAATCCTGAAATTATACTCTGGAATGGTAATGGTCAGATCAGAGCCCATTATTTCATATGTGACATCAGAGTCATAGAATATCCTGAGCTGGAAGGGATCCACAGGGATCATAAAGCACGACTCCTGGCTTCACACATGACCACCCAAAAATCAAAACATATTAAGATTTATTCTTTTTTCTCCATGTGCGTGGGCTTTCATAAATATGATTTTTAACCTTTTTTTTTGCGATCAGCCAATATTTTTACTTCTATGACTAATATAAGTATTATAACGAACATTGCACCTCATTAGTCATTTTTTTTCTCCTAGTTTTATTCAGAATATGTTGAGTGACTTGGCTCTTAACACAGATCTGCAGAACTCCACTGGTGACTCCCCTCTGAAAGCTTATCACTAAAGGTCTTCTCTTATTTTTTAAGAATTCATCTATGTAAGGGTAAATTAGGTATTTTTTTATTTAGCAAATGCAGAAGTCTGTCTTTTCTTGTTGTTTTGTTCATGTGGTGTAGCTCTAGACTTGTGATTGTTAATGATGCTTCTGTAACTTTTGGAAATCACTTTGTACTCTAATACCTTTTTTATCAGAATCTATGTACGCAGAAGTTTTATTCAGTTATTCATAGTAATTTCCCCAACCCTTGTAATTTCCTGAATTAATCTTTTCTTTCCCTCGATACAAGGAAGTGCCTGTACACCTCTGCTGAGCAGATTAAACATATTCAGCTTTTCAGGGTTTTCTTTATAAATCCACCTCTTCCCTCACATCTCCTGTCTTGGAGACTTCTGCTCAGGTCCCAGCAGAGCTGACTATCCTCTTCCATTTCCAAGAAACGCATCTCAGGTCAGTATTGCACAATTCATTGGGAACAGCAGCAGTGCAGGATGAGTCACCTCGGGGGCTGATGCACTGCCTGCAGTGGCTGGTACCAAAGGCTTCAGGGTTCAAGTCCTTTGGACAAATAAACACGCGTACAGGAGGTTTTTCTTTTTTTTCCTAACCTCAGGCTACTAGTGATCGGTTCCTGTCTGGAGCTTCTGTCATTGGCAGAAATACTTGATCTCTGCCAGAACTGAGTTGGGTGATGAACAAATTCTGGTATAGGGATCCTATAAAACTCTGCCTGGGGCTCTGGAAATAGTTGCTGATTAAACTTAACTTAATGGTTCTGTGCGGGTGGCTGAGTATCTGTTGTTTTATTATGCCAACCAAAACTTGTATCCCTCCTAATTTGGTTACTGGAGTCGCAGCGTGTGTCACCTTTTGCATCTTTCAAACACCAGGTTTTTACCTGCAGTTTCTTTAGAGCTCTATTCTGAAACACAGAAGTTAATCGTGAATAGAGATGGTATTTAACCAAACAGGATTTTACACGTCAAAATGTTTTGTAGAAGTGGATGATTTGGATGAGCTCTTACAGAGCTAGAAGTAGATCTCCTACAGGTTCTGCTCATGGGTGTCTTGGCAGACCTCGGCAGCTTTTGTAACCTTGCAGCTTTGGGTGGTCCTCTTTGTGGGTGGTGCTGAGCCTGCGAATGCAGGGATGAAGGATCCTGATCTTCTGTCTCCCTGTGGATTTGGGGAAAAACAGGTGCCAGGGTGGCAGTTCTTGCTTGGAAGCTTTAAGCAAGATGAAACTCTCACTGTGCCATACATGCAAAAAGAGCCTGTCCTTCCAAATTGGTTACAAACAGCAGGTAAAGAACAGGCACCAAGAAGTTCTGCTATTGCCTTTTGAAAGAGAGATGGTTGAAGCAAAGGGTGACCTAAGGATGTGTAGCTTTAGACTGGGAGGCTGTGTGAGGGGAACAGAGCAAGCTCAAGCATTCGGTGTAGAACATGACAGCAGTAAGCCCAGTCTTTCATATGTCTCCATTACTGGGGAGAAAATAAAGACGTAAATAATTAGAATAACTTTCAAATGAAAGCTAATGATGTCCCTGCAATGCAAAAGGCAACAGAGTACTAAATGCCATGCTTCTCATTTAAGAAATACTTTGAGCAGAATTAGCTGCAGCAGTGGTGTACGTAAGATGCTGTTTTCCAGGCATGAACATTTGTTAGGGGCTAGCTTGGAGCTTGAGGTGTTTGCTGTTTTACATCCCCAGGCTTGGTAGAGAGGGCATGCTTTATTCTCAAGGCAGTAAGGCTGCAGCTACACGAGGTACAGTATGATTTGGCTCTGGGGAAATTAGTCCACTCATCTCATCAAGAATTGATTCTGGCAAGCGACTGGTAAATGTTACGACACATTATTGTCTTTCTAATATATCCTCTCTCTCCCTCTTTTTATGTATCTCTCTCGTTACGTGTGCGTGCCTATAAAATATGTATGGTGATTTGTGTTCCTAAACACGCTGCAAGCTAATGGTATAATTCACAAATGACAAATGAGCATCGGTTATAAAATGGAACTGATCACTGTGGCAGTAAGAATTTAGGGTGGGAGGCAACGACATGAATCACTTTGTCGGAAAAGAAGAAATATCTGGATGCAAACAGCATTTGGCAAATGACGAGTGGAAGTACAGCAATCTGAGCGTAGGCTAGACTAGGGCTCGGTTATTTTTATTATTTTTTCAAGTTTTCTGAACTGTTCAGCTGCCACTCTTGTAATATTTCAGAACATCACGAATACTTAACTTTGTATTTTCTCCTTTAGGTTGTTGCCAACAGCATTAAAAGAATCGCTGTCCAAAATTAATTAACTTTTGTTTGTTGAATCTGTAGCGTGGAATACAAATGTCAGTTTTATTCAGACAGAAAGAAAGATTCATCTCCAGGCCATAACTGATTTCACCCTGGTTTAACGAGTCATATATTTCCACTCGACCTGAAAGAGATTTTTTTTTTATAATCGCTTCAGGCCACGTATAACCTCATCGTTTGCAGCAGTGCAATTTAATGGATTTAATGTAAACTACTTGAAGCTGTTTGATGATATGTTTGACCTAAGCATAGGAAAAAAAAAAACACCAAAAAGCCATTTGCCTTGCCTTTAGATAAAGCAAAATACGAGATACAAGCCATCATGTATGAAGTAGTTTTGCATGGCAGAGTTTGCCTGCTCTGCACTGGTGAGTGAGCTGCGTGGCCACTGCCTCTCACTCCGAGCGTGTCCTCAACCTCCCTCCTGCGGGGCCACGTCTCCCCTGGGGCAGAGTTTGGTGGGGTCTTGGTGGCCCCCGAGCTCAGTGTCCCATGCCCTGGCTCTGCTGTGACTTCACACAGGCTCGCCATCCCTGCCAGAGCTGCGTGACAGCTGACACAGAGTAGCTTTCTGTCCTTTGGTTTTAAAAGCTTTGTATGATCTTCACCCGGAGGGACAAAGCTGATCAAGATATGTGCTGCGTGCTGCAGGTAGAAAGAGAAAATATTTTGTCCCAGTAAAACCGCGAAAGCTCATGAAATCATCACTCAGGTAGTTTTTCAGTGAAAGTATGTGGTGTCTGTAGGACATGTGGCCTGCTGGACCCAAACAAGATGAACTGCGTGCCTCATGAACACTGAGGTCATGCCATCGTAGAAATGTCTGTACTCAGCACCTCAGCACTTTGTTTCTTCTGAATCTGAAATTCTAGAAAATATTTTAATTTTGCCCTGTAAGGATGATTCGTTCTGCAGTAGTGAGCTGTACATTTATATTATCCATTACTTTAAAATGTTTGTTGCACTATTAACAAAATAAATTATTTAAACATACTGAACTTTGAATTCTGTGCTCATCAGGTACCTGTTGCGGACTGAACGCCAGTGATAGAAGCTGTGGTACCTACTGCTGCAAGTTGTTTTACGTGGACTTTAAGGACTTCTGTGCCTTGCTTAGTTCTTCCCCAGTTGGCAAGATCTGTAACATTTTAATCTACTTTAGGAAAAGTCAGGATGATTTACAGCTCAGAGCACTTGGGTTGTAACTGTGCTATTGCAGCAATGAAAACCTTAAACAGCTGAGTCAACGTACCCTGCCAAAGGGGAGTAGCAGTTGTCTAACGCCATCCACTGCTTCATGTCTTACAGTGTGGAGCCATGGAATATGAAAACATACTAGCTAACGCACACTAAATTTTCATGCTTTATTTAGCACAGATTTTTGAAAGGGTTTTAAATCCTGATGTGTCTTTGCTGCTAAGAAATATATTTTCTAAAATGGCAGCAATGATGCAGCAGAACATCCAGGCAAGGTAGCTTTTGTGGGGTGTTCGTCTTGCTTTTCTGCATTCCCTTTCTCATTAACGAATCCAGAATAACTCAGTTTATTTGGGTGAACTTTACATTACCTGGTGTGACTTGAGATCCCTTTTTACTTGTATGTAATTAACATAAAACCTCAAACTGGAAGTATACAATGGAGTGTCTCATCACAAAAGCCAGCTAACTGTAAAAGCTGATAATGTTTGTAAAGCACGTTAAGCTCCCTAGGTGAAAGGTACCATAGAAATGCAAAGTATTAAGTCAGTAGTTTAATTATAAGATAAGAAGTAATTGAAATTTTCCAGCACAGTTGCATGTAGAAGACAGTCTGGTGATTTGCTTTGTAATATTTAGGTCAGTGAATTGAGATGTTTTTCTAAACCCTTTATGAATATTCTCTCGTTTAAGTGCATTGCTCGAAGGTGTCTGATACATTTATTTGGCTGGCTGATGCTGCAGTTTAAAAATACCACATTTCAAGTAGGCAGAGAAGAGCTGTATAGAAACCTTTGAAATAGCCAACCTTCATCCTTCAAAATGACATTTATTGTGCTATAATAATTGTAGAAGTACTGAATTTGCTTCAATTGATTTTTTTGAATAGTATACTGCTCGTTTAATACACAATGCTCCTAGAATTTTAATCTCCGTGTCCCTCTTGTGGTTCATGATTTAGTGCAGATTTCCCTGGAGATACTTTTCCTTGCCTTATGTATATCTATATAAAACCCGACCGTTTTATCGCCAGTACTAAATCCCACTTTGTGGTGCTTACTGTGCTGTCAGAAGGAACAAGTCATAATTTGAAATCGGCACTTTTATGTGACGTTAGGTCCTGAAAACTTCTGCACGGCGTGCGTTTACACACAAGTGGCACGTAACAGCTGGATGGCGTCTTCGCCGTGGGCTGCCCAGGGCGGCCTTGGCTGTCGCGCTGTGGCGGTGCCCTCCCTGTCACGACGGTTGCGACAACAGGGCCTGGGCTGGAGCCTGCAGCATGCTCTCGAAGACACAGGGGGAGTTCCCTGCGTGGTCCCCGGCAGCTTTTCTCCTCTTGCTGTCATGCCAACACCGCAGGACCAGGCAGCTCCCAGCCCAGAGCTGTCCTGTGTGACCCTGCCGGCGGGAGCCTCAGTGGAGGCCGCGCTCCGCGAGCAGCGTGTCTGCGGTTTGGTTACGCCTTGGTTTGGTTTTGCTAGAAAAAAGTGATAAAAGCTTTGGAATTTTATTTTGCACAGTAATTCTTTCTTCGGAAGAGGGAAATCTCCTCCTTCTTTTCCTTCCTTAGCACGTTGCTTCCCCCAGTGATTTTCACGAGCGGCCTCAGAAGATGAGCCGCGTCCTGCGGTGCGCAGCTGTGACTTGCTGCGGCAGCACCAGTATTTGTGAAGGTGTGCCGCCGAAGTGCGGCTCAGAACGTGCCTTTGTGCACTTCTTCCTGTGGTAAAAAGCTGGTCTCTACACAGCGACAACTCTTGAGAGTATTCAGAATTACAGGGGGGCCTGACTCTGACAAAAGTGGGCCTAAACACAACTCTTGTAATTAGTGATGTGAAGAGCTTTGCTTTTTAAAATTCTAGTCTGGGCAGGGAATTCGTAATTCTAAAACTGAAATTTGAAAACAAGGTGGGGTTTTTCCTCTTTGAAGGCCGTCCATACAGCAAAGGGGATTTAAGGATGAATTTAATTTTGTAAAGGAGCATCTCCAGGCTTTTGGAGTAGTGGAGAATTAAACAGGCTTGCTGTGGGGTGGTTTTTTTTTTTTTTTAATGTGAGATAGTAAGACCAAGTGTGCCAATCTTGTTTATTATTTTTGTAGCAAAAGATGGTGGCCTCGGTTTTTCCTGGTTGTACTCAGATGCGATTATGCTGGGGAGCATATGCTGCCAACCTTACAGGCAGGCCTCTTGCAGCTCATTGCCTCTCTTCTGTAGTAGAAAGACTGAGAGGAATATTGATTCTCTGAAATATGGTCTGTGGCATTGGTTGTCCTCCAAGGGATGCAAAACGACTTGCTTTGTATAACTTCTTTTTGGGGATGCTGTAGCATCAACTCTAGGGAGGAGGGTCTATGTCTTTGGCAGGAGGTTCTCATTTTCCCGGTGCTCCAAAAAGCTGGGCTAAGAACTAGTAGATCTGAAAGCATGTGGTTTCACCCTAAGCATGAGCTACCAGGGTTCTCTGTCTCACTCCACTTCCCTTCTTGCCTATGGTAAGGCCACAGGAGTTAAAAACCCGTGACTCTTCGGCATGGCCATGGCTCTTTGGCAAGGCACGTGGGGAGCAGATAACTGGCACTTGGTGTAGTAGGTGTGGAGAGGCCACGGTACTTATAAGTGTAGATTACTGAGCCTGTCAGCAATTTGTGTTTTGCCTTATGACTTTGTAACGGCTTAAAAATATACTTAAATGATCTCTGTTGAATCCTGCAAATTATTTTAAGATAGACTCAAATGCAAAGATATGGCAGAGGCCCACGCTTTAAAGAGGAAATGTATCAAACGCTCAAGTCCTGGCTTTAGTCATGGTCAAAGAAAAAATTAATTAACAGCAGATTTTTTTTCTTTAACGGTAACTTTGCTTTGACCATCTTCTGATTTCTTTCAAACCCCTATATTATGCTTTGAATGACAAACCTTCCATTATTGTCCATGCGCTTGAATTATTTGTTTACGTGTTCATTTTCCTTAATTTTGTGGTGGCCCTGTGTCAGTAGGCATTCAGGCAGCAGCTGAAATTTTATTGCCTGCATATACAAATGAATACTATCATGCTTCATGGACCGTGAAGTTTGGATTGTATCTAGTAAATGAGTAAATGGTTTTTATAAATAATTAGTCTTCTGCTTAATTACAGGACTAGATTTTCCAGCACATTTCTCATGTGATATATGTATATGGTGGTGCTGTTTTTAATTGAATGTGGGAAATAATCAGCTTGCTTGAACTTTTTAGCTGATACCACCTCATCATACAAACTGTAGCTGATGAATTTAATTTGCTATTTACTGAGGTATTGATTAAATGACTGAGAATTTCTTGGGAGAGAGGAAGTTATTTGGAAACTTACAGTGGTGCTGGTCTTGATTGTACTGGCGGAAACAGCTTTCTAAATGTTATGGTGACTTAAATAGTTTGGTTAGAAATAATAAACCCAGTTTAATATTACACGATACTTTTCTGTTGTGATAGACCCTCTCTACTTTGACTTTACATTCAATTTACTTGCAAAGTAGCTTCTGCTTTTTGCAAAGTACTGGAAAGCTAAAATGCAATGCATTTACTGGTAGGTGTTTCATCTCAAGATTTTCATTTATTTAACACCCCTCCACCCCCGTTCAGTTAGGAGCTTTTGCTGAAAGATCTATAGACTGGAAAATGGCTCAGTCTCTTATTAGAAAAAATTACCATTTGTATTATGGAAACTCATGAAAGAATTGCACCAACGTTCATATCACTAAGAGGCAGGTAGAAATCAAAACATTTTTTTCCTCAAGGAGAAGTTTTCTGCGGTGTCCATGGCACCCCACTTTTTACAAAGCACACCAAAAGCCTCGTTTTGTTACTTGTGGAGGCAACCAGCAAAGGCAGTTTCTTTGCACCCACCCCAATGTCCTGTTAGTGACCCTGGCTTCCAGTGTGCACCCAGGTGGCTCTGCCCCATCAGCTCCTTCCGTCAGTGTGTGGTGATCTCGAGGTGACCAAATTTCATTGTTGTACACCCTGTGTGTATTTCCCTCCTTCCTTTTTTATCTTTGTCATTTTTGAATGATGGAGTATATGCCTGCCTGTAGGATATCTGTTTACATACGCCGACTAAATCAAGCATCATTTTAAATTAGATTTAATTAATAACTCTTGCTATAACCTTTGTAATAAATACTAAAATAGAGCTTTTTTTCAAAAAAAGGCTATGATCTCATTTAAAATTGTGTTTTAAAAATAAAAGATTTTAATATGCTTTCCTAGAATAGAATTTTGAAATGGAATTTTGTTTTGTGAATAAATTAGTGTTTCAGGTTTGGGATTTTTTCTTTCTTTGTCATCTACTGGTACTCATGATGTTTGCATTGGTAAAATTTGCCTATCTTCAGAAAATGATACGGTAGTAAGTATATACTTCTGTGGATTGAAACCCCAGTAAAGAAAAATGAAAAGAACCAACATGAAGTGAGTAATTTGCAAGTTTATTTTTTAGATAAACTTGTGTGCCGCTACTGATCTGCATCCCCCCACCCCTGAAAATAATACATATTAGAAGTACTTCCCTGTATTTTTTCCCTGTATAATATGTAGTAGTTGTTTTTTCTTTTTTTTTTCTAAGTTGATAAATATGCTACTGATCGATCCCATGTGTGGTAGAAAGGAAAGAGGCTGGTTTTCATGAGGTGCTTGTCTAGCAGTGATTTTACAGTTCGTTTTTGCTAGTCCATGGAATCCTGTGAGTTTGCCATTAGGCTGATAGACATGTTGAAACTGTTTCTGAACTTGAAAGTTCTTTATTTCAAGCAAAAATGTACCGTTTCCAGCTTAAGGAATATGCATGCTTATTGTTGAAGCGGCTTTTACAGTTTTTAGTCTGTTTTTCTACACATCAAGTTTCTTGAAGCTCTAGATCAAATTTCTGTGAGTGGCCAGAAACTTTGCCTGCAGATTTAATGTGGCCTTTCTGTATTAACTGTGCTTCTCTCTTTTCTCCACTGCTCCAGATTCATCTCTGTCATCTTCACATCTCTCATACGTGTGTTATCCCTAGGTTTGTTCCTATATCTTAACACCGTCAAGCAATCCTGGCTTTGCTTCTGGGGTATTTCCATTGCCCTCTATTCTGCCAGCTGCTAGAAACATTGGCAAAGACCTTGTCTCAGAGACTGTTCACCCCGTTATGCAGCACAGGATGAGATTCTCAGCTGTCAAAACCTATCTGTTAGCACTTCCTGACCGCCTCTTTCAGTGATGCTGCCTAGTTGTGGCTAACGGGCTCCTTAGTGAAAAAGCAAACATTCAGAAAGGTAAATAGCAGTGGTAAAGTGTAACAGTTGGCTATCTGAGCATCACAGCTAATGAAGCCTGATTTCATTAGTTGTTTGTTGCCCCCTACATAACACCCTGGAGGAAGCAAGAGCTCCCTTTCTCCCAGCCACATCCTTTGCACATCCCTTGTACCGGCGGCGGTACCTGGGTACGTGCCTGGCAGTCGGCTGCTGCCAAGCAGTGCTTAATGAGTGACTCTGCAGGGCCTCGTGTTGGGTGGAGGCATTAGCTAGTGATACTTCCCAGCAGCTGATTTGCATTAAATTTGTAAGAGCATAATTATTTTGAAGTGCCCCCCCCCCCCCCTTTAAAAATTTGGCTGGAATCAGCTGACAGACTTAAAAAATGAGTAGGCAGATAATGTGGTACAATAAGCTTAATTTTCTTAGGAAATCATACGGATAATTTAATTTCCTTTTTTTTTTTTTTCCATGGAGTTCTTAAATTGTGTAATTCAACTCATGTCACAGTGCCAGCAAAAAGTTATAGTACTTGAATGTCCTAATTCACAGGTATGGTGAAAAATTGTTCTGCCTCCTAACTAGGTACGGTGTTTTGACCTGTATTGTCCGTCTTGCTGTTTTCATTGCTACTTTGAGTAGCCAGTGACACAACTAAGAGTGGAAATGTCCCACTTTGTGAGGTAGAAAATTAGACAGCCTTTAAGTGCAGATACATTATTTTAAAAAATAAAAGCAGCATCCAGCCATACACCTCATCTGTCAGGAAGAGGGTGTTGCTAATTTGCAGCATATCCCTGCAGTTAGGATATATTTGAGAATTTTTGCTCTACCTCATCAGTAGATAGAAATCTTAATGCTGGATGCAGGCAGCAAATCTCATCAGCAGAGCTTTGGAAAGCATCAGGAGCAGGCTGGGGTGTAAACCTTGAAGATCTGTACACCTCAGACTTGAGAGGGAGAGGAAGTCTTCCTGTAACATTTCTGTACTGTGTCTGATAGCCTGATAGAAAATGACATAACCTTCCTTTCATCATCTAAAAGAAGTCAGCCACGATGAAAACGCTTCCCTAGTGGAAATTGTTTTGTGAAAACAAACTGACAAAAAAAATTGCTTTCATGTATGTTTATCCTCTACATATCCTCAGTGTCCTGATTTGCTCAGTTCAGTAATCACAAGAATTATTCTTGGTGCTTTGTTACTGAGGGTCAGGTTACTTTTTACAAATAGCTGTAAGGAAACTAAGCAACTCTGAGCTTCTTACCTGTATGCTAGGATATACCCTCCCTCTGCTCCAACCCCAAACCAGGCCCCCAGACCCTTCTGGTAAGTATCGATATGTATAGCGTAAGAGTTGCAGCACCCAGATTTTTATTAATCACTTCACTCATTGACAGCTTTCAATCATGATTTCATTTCCAAGCTGATGCTAATTCACTCTCTCCAGGTGAAGGTAAGGCTACACAAATAACAACCTGTGGTGTAAGCTAGCTGTATCTTTACAGTACATTGCCACTGAAGGTAAGTGCCTGTGTGAATAGATTTGACCCAAATGGTAAAAGTAAAATAACATTATTGTACTTCCTGGTGATATTTATCATAGGTTGCAAATCACACCCTATTTTACTCATACTTGCTTGGTTTTTGTAGCTGTAGCGCCAGTATATTGTGGAGTATCTGTATCCTGAGATGTTTATGGTCCGTGGGCTCTCTGACAGCGTGGACAAGCTGTGATGTGAAGCCTGGCTTTTTGGAAGGAGACTGCAGCTAGTATGTGACACACTATTCTGACCTTGTATGGCCTGTGGGCAAGTTAACCACACTTGTTATTTCTTTCTTCCTTGAGGGGAAAGCTGTTTTCATCTCTTGGGACGTGAAGTCAGCTTCTGAAAATATACATTAACAGCCAGATCCAAACTATAGTTGAAGTGGAACAAAATAATGTGCTTATGAACGACAGAGAACAAATATAAAGGGGGGAAAAAAAAGCGTTTAAGCTCAAATTGCTCCTATGTTCTGGTTGGATAAAGGCACCTTACCAGTACTAGGGCACCCGGGTCAGCGCTCACTGACCTGTAACAATCCTGGTGCACATAGGGCATGGTGTAAATGGGAGGTGTGCTAGCTACTGAGTGCAAGGTGCTGCACGTGCGCCGGGGCAGTCCCAGACAGGAGGACAGACTGGGAGTAGAATTCATTGAGAGCAGCCCTGCAGAGAGGGACGTGGGGGGTCTGGTGGACGAAAAGCTCAACATGAGCCAGGAGTGTGTGCCTGCAGCTCGGAAGGAAGGCCAACTGTGTCTTGGGCTCCAAGAAAAGCAGTGTGGCTAGCAGGGCGAGGGAGGTGATTGTGCCCCTCTCTCTGCTCTTGTGAGACCCCACCTGGAGTACCTCATCCAGGTCTTGGCCCCCCAGCACAAGAAGGATGTGGGGCTGTTAGAGTGGGTCCAGAGGAGGGGCACAAGGATGCTCAGAGGGCTGGAGCACCTCTCCTACAAAGAAAGGCTGAGAGAGCTGGGGCTGTTCAGCCTGGAGAAGAGAAGGCTCCAGGGGGCTTCTGAAAAAGTCGGAGAGCAACTTTTGTTGCTCAGTCAAATAACGATAGAACAAGGGAGAATGGTTTTAAACTAAAAGAGGGGAGATTTAGATTAGAGATTAGGAGAAAATTCTTCACTCAGAAGGCGGTGGGGCACTGGCACAGGCTGCCCAGAGCAGCTGTGGGTGCCCCATCCCTGGAGGTGTTCAAGGCCAGGCTGGATGGGGCTTTGGGCAGCCTGGTCTGGTGGGAGGTGTCCCTGCCCATGGCAGGGGGTGGAATTGGGTGAGCTTTAAGGTCCCTTCCAACCCAAACCATTCTGTGATACTTTAGGCAGCTACACAAGCTTTTTTTGGTGTGCATCGTTTTATTGTGAGCTACAGCTACAGATACTTATCCAAGGCAATAAAGTTTAAGACACAGAACCAGAGCAGCTGGTACTGCGGCAGCTGCAAACAAATATTTAGGCCATGAGTTTTTAAACAGCAGCAGCAAACAGGCTGTGTTTTGAAAGGAAGGCACTTGAAACAAAGCATGAGAAAATTGCTCCTAGTTTGCCCAAGGATGACATCCCTGTGTCTCTTGGAAATTGTGCCGTCTGGTCGCAGCTTTTCGAAGCAGTTGGGTTGCAATGGTTCAGCTGCTCGTGCCCGTGCTGTGACAGCATCCTCAGCCTGGTTTCGGTGGGGAGGAAGCTGCTTTGCCCTCGAGCAGGTCTGTGCACTGCTCTGAGTCCGTGGCCTCCTGAATGTCCCTAGGCAGAGCCTGCTCCACCTCCCGTCCCCAGGGCCACCTCGAGGGGCAGCCGCAGCAGGGCTGGGTGTGTGCGGGGCCTGTGGGCTGCGTGGTTTTTTGGGGGGGGGGTCAGCACCCGTGGTGTGTGTGCAGGGTGGGCAGGGCCTTGTCAGCTCCCCCCCAGTTCACTCGGTTGAGCGGGTAAGCTCTAATTGCAGAAGTTCAAAAGCAAGGGAGGAATTAAAGCTGCTGTCAGACTCTGGCTTTCTCACTGTCTGTGTCCATCCCTTGAGCATTTATTTTCTCCTCTTACGACTTCATGGAGGAATAACTTTCTTTATAATCTTATCAGAAGCAGTGTATTGACTTTTTTTATTTGTTGGTGTTCTTGTTTTTTTTTGGCCGTATTTCTTAGCAGTCACTTTGGATGACGCTTCAGTTTGTGCACAACTACCTCAGTTTTCATCTAATTCAGATGATTGTAGCTGAGGCGTTTCAGAGAGGTTTGACTTGCTTGCAAACTTCAGTTTCCCTGTGGGTTGCAGAAAGCCATGTTTTCTCAGGCAGTTGGGTTTTGTGGCTGTGCAGAGCTGTGTATATGGCTTCCCTCTTGACCATGGGTGGAACCGTGCGATCTGTTGCTCAGGGCTGTACGTGCTTTTGCTATTTCTAAAGCACGCTCTGGTCCCTGGAAAGCCTGCATGGGCTCCTACACCTCTCCTGGAGGGCGTTTGGTGCCCAGAGGTAACACTGGCAGAATTACCGAGTTGGCTGAGAAACTTAAGCCGAGTGTTTCGAGGAGCAGTTCACCTGCAAAACTCCTATTTTATATGCCAGCTGCAGTCTTAAACCAGTCTGTGGTTGTTTTTGAAATTGTTGACCATATGAACTTCCAATAAATAAGTGGAAGCACAAAAATTATTTTCTTCCTCTGTTTTGTCGACTCCCGTATATTGACAACTCACTTCAGGTTGTTTTGGTAAAACTGACTTCATTTGATAAACCAATTTGTTTAGGTCTCAGAAATTTGGTGCAGTTTAAGGTCTATTATTGATGAGCCAAAAGCCCCTCTCTTTCTTGTCTTTCAAGTCACTTGGCCTGGAAGTACAGACCACAGTTCTCAATGTTTGGTGAGACAATCTGGTAGCATAACCGCTTCTAAAAAGACTTTACTAACTGACATAAGTTCAAGAAGATATGAAGCTGCTCTGTGTTGCATTCGGAGGAGCTAATGGTGGTTGGGAATATGCTGAAAGTGAAGAGCAGAGCTTGTTTTCTCACTAGGTAACGTGCTCAGAGAAGAGAGTGGGGGAGCGTGAGAGAAGACTGCAGGATGGGATACAAAGTATGTATAAATTATCATTCAATTCTGCTTCAATACTTTTTTATTACTATTATTTTTGCATGTCATATACTAAATATATGGTAATTACGTATTTGGAAATGAAATGTGTTTTAATATCCTGTGTGAAGTCCTCTTTGGAGGAAAAGAAAGAAGGTAATATTGTTAGCATCTTGTTGATTTGGTTTCAGATCTAGGCATTGGGGATATTGCTGTAGAATCAAAGGTAACACACAGAGTAGACAACAATGAAACAAAATCAGGATTTTCATATTATGGATTTCCTCTGGATGTTCACTTTATGCAATAAAGCTGAAGAGAAATGAAAAGGTGCTTAAGACTTTATTAGCTAATGCAACATGACAGTCCAAGTTTACCAGGGTATTTATTCCAGTCTCTGTTTAAGCATGAGACCACAATGACACTATTTGGTATTTGTAGTAGAGACATAACATTTTGTTCAGTATTTTCATTTCAGATTAAGCAAAAACTAATTTTCCATTGGACAATCTAATTTTCCATTAGGCAAAGCCTAAAGCGTGTTCAAAGTTATTTCTAATTGAAACAAACTACTTTCTTGTAAACTCCAGAAGGTTGAAAATAGGATAGCATCTACTTCACAAGCTTACTGCTTGCTTTATAAAGCCCCAGGCCAGCATATCTTCCCTGCTCTTCTGCTGTGCTTTGCAGTCACTTGTGCAGACTCACGGGTGAAGCCATGCGTTTCCTGTGGCACGGATGGCGAAGTCACTGATGACACGATGCTGGCACGCCGATGGCTGCGGCTGTGCGCTGCCTGCCCTTGGGGAACACGGGCTTGCTCCTGCCGGTTGCATTGCAGAGCTGTGGCTCCGGTAGCTTTCTTTAAATAAGGAAAAAAAAAATAATCCAAATTTCACTTCAGTCCCACTAAGATTTTTTTTTTTTGTTTGTAACTGATACTTTAAAAGTGTTGGGAAAAACTAGATGTATTGTAGCTATGCCTCCTGAGTCTGTGTTGGAAACTATTGTTATTGTCAGCATTTCTGCATTGATTGGTGCCGAGGAACTTTTTATATCTAACAGACAAGTACCTGGAAGACTGTTTGATTTCTAAGCTTATGATTTTTCCCTCTTTTTTTTTTTCTTCTTCTCTCTTAAAGTCTAGTCAACACAAACACTTTTTTTATGTAACCTATGCCCTTTTGTAAAGCGTACATAAAAATGTAAGGAGTGGAAAGTTCATTAAGGGCCAGATATTTGTACCGATGTCAGTGTTTTTTAGGATTCTTTGTTTTGCAGCCTTTTGCTAGCCTTTGCCTCAAAACATTGCCCCCTCATGGGCAAGGGATCTCAAGATTCAAAAGGAAAGTTCCCTCCATGTTTTCTTGGGTCCTTTCTAAACTCAGTGACACTCTTCTGCCATTTAATATGTTAAATTTTCCTGTATGGTAGATGCGTACAGCATCATTATTCTTCTCTTTCTCCTTTGCTGTAGTGCAGCATTTTTGGTTTCACTGTTCTAGCTATCACATAAACTTTCCAGAAAAATGCCTGCGTTGCAGTGTTATTGAGGCAGGTCTATGCTGACCCGTTAATTTTCTTGTGTTACTGGACTGCATTCAGTTTTTCTCTTAATGGTGAGAAATCACCAGCTGGCCTTACCATAGTTCATTATTCTTTATAGTACAGTAGCAAAGATTTAACTCCACTGAGAGGGTGAATGCTGGAATTAGATTCGAGTAGTATACTGATAAAGCTTACTGGGGGTGAGAGATCTGTCTTTCTCTTAATAAGGTAAGTGCAATTGCTTGGTTTTTTCATATCTAACTTTTCTGCTTTTTTTTGTGGAGGTTGAATTCACGGCCACGATGAGAGGCAGTGTGTGTTATGTAAGCAGTTAATAAGTAGGTGGAAAAGCATATAATTAATTTGGGAAAATCAGAGTGTCAGTAGCGCTGAGCCTTGCACACCATCATTTACTGCAGTACACTTGCGTGCAAGAGGTAAATAAGCATTTAAATTCTCACAGCCTTGGCTGACACTAGAGAGCCTTCTCTGAGGTCTGGAAGGGGAAAAATTCTAGCTGTTGGTTAAAAATGCTCGTGTACTGACCAAGGTTGCCTCGTCAGTGTTTGGTTTGGTGGTTCCCAGCATTACCAGTGGAGTATCTTGACAGCAGCTGGGAGCCTGTAGGTGATGCACCAGAGCCAGTAAATGGCGTATGTCTCTCTGGTTCTCTCTGAAGTGGAGAGATACCAAAGAGAGAAAAACAAACACCTTCCACCAGGGTGTGCGTGGGGGGAACACAAAGAAAGGTAATTTTATTGGTTTACATGTAAATACTAATTCTGTGGCACAATTAGAAGAGGTTAACTAATTCTGTGTTTGTGTGGTGCTGAAAATTATTTTCCACAGATAAAGGTGGAGTTATGGGCATAGGCACATAAGATGGAGAAACCTGTAACTGGTATTCCTGCAAAGACTGCGTCTCCAGGTCCCACCTGTGGCTGTCCTCAATTCTGACAAATGCCACCTCAAATCCAGCCCCTGATCAGCTGCACGGTTGTTAATCTTGGGCAGATTTCTCTCCTGCTGCTTCCATTGCTTTGCTGGCAGGATTTCACTTCAGGAAAGGGCAGCTCCGGGCCTTCCTCCTTGGAGTAGGCCTGGAGCCCGGCTTCCCAGCCCGGCGGGTGCTGAGCTGCAGACCCTGCGCCATGGCTTGTCCTGCCAGGAGAGCTTCTGGGCCACAAGCTTCAGTGAGGAGACTGTCCCTTAACACACCACGGGGCTTTGGCATCCCTTTTCCAGGGGGCTGGCTGGAAGAAGACAGCTTCCTGCCCTTCCTCCATCAGCGCCCTGATGGCTTTGCCCAGCAGCTACACGTCCATCTCTTGAGGCTCCCCAAGATGTGGTACAAAGCTGATATTAACTACAGAAAGTTGTTAGCCCAACTGGCATATTTTAGTGTGCGTATATATATATATTTTAAATCTGGTTTATCCCATGATTTCCCCAAATAATTCAGAAAGTGTCTCGTGTCTGGTGAGGTGAAGTGGTTGGTCAAACAGCACTGAGAACAAGGTGGGCATCTGTGACCTGTCCTGTTTGTTTTAAGGATTAACAGGGGAAGGTGCAAGGTATAAGGAAGCTCATCCAGCCCTAGATTATTCCATTTCAGTTCTGCTGTATAGTTTTCTTCTTAGCAATTTCTTACAAAGGATCTTTTGCATCTTGTCTGAGCGTAATTCTCATCAGCGTTGGTGAAAGCGAAGCATGAGAATTGACAGGATACCAGATCTCTGACGTAAGTCTATATCGTGTGTTTATGAATACATAAGGAAATTCATGTTCTCCACTTTATAGCCATATATAAAATATATGCAGCGTATGTGGAAATTTATTTCTAAAGTGAAGAAAGGCATTTACAGTGAATAAAACCTATATTTCCTCTGATAGTAAATTACTGTAAATGACTCTCTGAACTGAACTGCATTAGTTTATATCATTTGTTACCAAATAATATGTTCTCCCTTGGTAGAAACAATATCATAAAATCCCAAATTGGGATAATTTGATAGTCCTGAACCAGAAATAAATTAAACCTGACAAATCTGTCATAAACTATAAGTTTTAATAGAAGCTTAATCTAAGCTTTCATGACTTTGTCAAAACCAATAACATACAGCGGTGAGTTCTAAAAGTGGCTGTATAATAATGCAGAGTTGCAAAGGTTAACAGATTTTTAAGGCCCAGCTGTGAAGTTGTGTACGTATTTAAAAATGTCCTTAGCAGAAGACACATTTTGACTGACTGACTGAAAAATGCTATTTGTTAATGTTTGTTGGAAAGTAATGTTCTTTTACCACTAATTCCATAAAATAATTCCTTTATTGAAATGCAGTACTACGTGACTGGAGAGAATTTTGACCTGAAGCAAGTAACAAACATATTTGAGCTTCTTTCCCTGAAATGTCTGTTGCATTCAACGTGACGTGTTTTGTGCCTTGTATTTAAGAAGCCTTGCTAAAATGCAGTGATCGTAATATGGGTTTGGGAAGCCTGAATGAATTCCCAAGATTTTAATCAATCATCCTTGATCTTTCTGCCCTGTACGTGCTGTTTTCAGCTCTCTCCCCAGTGACAGCACAGTTCCTTTCTTCTCTTCCCTGTACACCTGTAAAAATTATTTCTGATGAAATGTCAGTGCACCCTCATAATAGATTAGGCAGAAAAAATGTAATTTCAGCGGAACGAGACTTTAAATGCTGCACTAGAGTTCTTATTTCATAGATGATATGCATACAGAATCAAAGGCGTTTGTGATGGACAATATATAGAGACACTGGGGATATCACACCTCTGTAACAATCAGATTAACAGAAATATTTCTGCAAAAGAAATGCTGTAGAATTGTGAAAGTTTTGTAAGAACTGTTCTCCTTAAAAGTCAGTACAAATTATTTGACTTCAGGGAGGATTATGCTGAGTTAAGTCAAAAGAATAAATTGTCCTAGTAAAGAAAATTGTGATCCACCCTCCCCATTTGGAGTCATCTCAAAAGAGAAAAAAAGCTTTTTCAAAAAGCAAAGAAGGAAATCATAGGTCTCATCATGATTCAAGAACAGTGATTGGGGGGGTGGCAGTGGTGGTGGTGAGAGGGAACTCAGAATTGAAGTTTTGTACCAGGTAAATTTGACATCATTCTCTGGTTGCAGTGGAAGTGTCATTGGTATTTGGCTCGTACCCATGGGAGGAATTTTTAAGGCAGTCCTGATTATTAAAAATAATAATAATTTAAAAAAAAAGCAAAACATATATATTGTGACTTTATCTGTGAACATTCTACAGTCACTGACATGGTTGTATTAATTAACAAAAAAAAAGGTTGAATAAAACTGAAGTAGTAAAAATTAAGCTTTTCTGCTAAAGTAGAAGTTAAAGATGGGCCAACTTTTCCTCCTATACAAAAATAAAGCCTTTTGTGTACCTTAAGGAGCAGTGTTTGTTCATTTCTTTAAACAGTTTAACATTCTGAACATTTAAACAGCAGGTAATTTGCTAAATTTGCTTATGCAGTACACTGTGATAATTACATCTTTTTTTTTTCTTTTTGTGCTGTAGAAAGAACTATGACTATCTTGATTCCCAAATGTGTGTCTTGGAAAGTAAATCATTTACAAGATTTGTCTCTGAATATTTGAATATTGACTAGATAACTGTTGTATAAGAAGACTGCAAGTGTTTCTTCTTC
The DNA here is from genome assembly GCF_964211835.1 of Anser anser. Classification (NCBI taxonomy): domain Eukaryota; kingdom Metazoa; phylum Chordata; class Aves; order Anseriformes; family Anatidae; genus Anser; species Anser anser. Next base: position 37,772,092 of record NC_139720.1, on the reverse strand, counting down.
CTGTTCTTTCCCAAATAATTATTCTAATGAAAGAAAACTTTCATTCATTAACAATGATCCATTTGCTTAAGGTAATCAGCTTTGCTAAGGTTGTTCCAGCTCTGGGTAAGATTATTTTATGAGAAGATGTGTTATTGTGTATGTGTATTTTTTCCCAGTTGATATTTGACCTGAAGCCATAATATTTGTTTTTCCTTTTAAAAATAAAATGTCTGAATTTCCTCTGTCAGTAGACTGCTTGTAGCATATTAAAAAAGCAATAAATATATTTTTTTCTGGTGACCTGAAATAGCACAAAAAAATGTACTTCTGTGTTGACCATGACAAAAATGTCAGTGTTAAAAAAAAAAAAGTATAAAAGTACTTTCTTCTCTTCCAAAAAAAAAAAAAAAGGGAAGTTATCTTAAAGATCTTAACTGTAATTGCAGTCCTCTTTGTTTTTTTTTCACCTTCTGCTTCAAATGGACCAAAGGCAACTGTAACTATCAGGAAGATAAACATGCACCGATTTATTTATTATTTTTTTTAAAGTGCTTCTTCTGCAGGACCAGGGATAAATTCTGGACTGTCTAGGAGGAGCTTAAATTCTGATGGCTTTAAACTACCTTTGAACACTTCTGTGTTAAGAAAAGGAGGATGCCAGGAGCAGCTGTGCCTGGGGTTTGTTGGTGCATCTCTTATGGAATCTCAAATGAGAATGCTTCAACCTGATGAATCTGCTTATTTCAGTGGTGGTTTTTTTTGGTAGCTCAAACACCATGATGTATATTCCATGTATTTTGTAATAGCTATTATTGTTTAAACAGGGCACTGAGACGTATGACCCGTGCTTATACGTGCTCTTATGGTGGATATTGTAAAACTACATGGAGTCATTGTGGTGATTTATTCCAGTCATGTGCCTTGCAGGAGCTGATGAAAAATATTTCTTGTGAATTGGGCTTAGGGGCAGCGCAAAGCACTGGTAGGGAGGATGCTTTCTGCTCTGCTCTGTGGGGCTTTGGACAGGTGAGGCTATGAAGAAAGGAAAGATCAGAGGGCAGAGACAAGAGCAGGAGCCTGAGACTCTTTGGAGATGCTCTGCACTTAAAATTGGTTCCCATCTTAGTTAAGAAACACCAAGATCTAAAGGAATTAACCTGATATTTTTTGGAACAAGTATTCGTATTCTTGTACAGATGGGATCAACGTATCAGAACAGGATTTTTTATGTATTTTTTAATTTAACCAGTCATCCTTGGATAACAAGAAGTATTAAAGCAGCATGTTTTAGAATTAACTTAAGAGTGGGCTCGAGAGGTCCCTTCAGACCTCAGCCATTCTGGGATTCTGGCTTTGTTACCATAAAACATACAATAAGTGGAATTTCACCTCCGTTGGTGTTGAGGAGGAGGAAGGGATGATGATGTATGTTTACTGCAGCCAGTGAAACCAGCCTACTGCTGAGAGTCTTTAGGGGTAGGCTGCACCTTTCTGGTTATAAGGGGACAGAGACATCTACTTACTCTAAAAATGCAGGCACCAGTCCTGGTGTCAGTAGAAGTAAGAATAAAAGGTGGGACAGATGTTGATGTTGTCTTTGTAATAAATTCATACGGATTTTTTCTTAAACAACAAGTTTAGTCAAATGATTTGTGAAGCAAACTGTAAAACTGATGTATGTCAGACATCTGTCTCACACATAAATTTTAGTTTACAGTTGGTGTTTTATGCATGGCAGCAAATAGGTGATTGTGATTGAGAGGCTTTCAAAAAACATCAGCAAAAATTACAGGTTTCTGAAACTAATGGTAAGGGGATGTGTTATTTATCATAACTGGTGTTTTCTCAAACTCTTTAATGATCATTTCTAACGCAGATACTTTACATTTTATTTCAGGCTTGTAAATCTAGTAATTGTGAGTTAGGATGTTAAAGGCGTAAGTTGAAAGGGATGCAAGGGGCAGTGGGCTGCTTGATACTTGTCTTGTTTCCCTGTCTGAGAGTTTGTGAAATTCAGTGAAAACGTTGTAGAGATTCATTTGATTTTTGTCACCTGCCTTAATTACCAAGGGTTTAATGAAAGTCTTTACACAATCTGTTCATAATGTCAATGACCAAACTGGCTTTTTAGTTTGTTTGTTTTTGTTTTGTAAATATCTTGAATAATTGTTTCCAGATGGCATTGATATGACTTCAGAGGAAAATGCACCAACCCTGAACTTGACTTTGAGTTTTGCAATGTTTGGGAAGAGTTTTGGTAAGCAAGGAGAGAGATATCCAGATGTCTGATGAAGAGTGTGACCAATCTGGGTCTTTTCAGAACATCCAAATTGTATGACTTTTTTTTTTTTTAATTTCATGAATTTTCAGTTCTGAAGACTGGAAGTGATTTAAAGGCTATTCTAAATTACAAAAAAAAATAATTTCCAATTATCTAAAGACTGTTTTAATGAGAGTTGTCAAGCACACTTAGAAAAGCATTGTCCCAAGGGTTATATTAAGATATAATTTTTGACAAGACTCCAGCAATGCATTTCTGTATATGTAGAAACATAGAACGGTATTCATTTTTTCTGTACCTCTTAGAAACACTGTTGACATGAAATGTTTTGGATAAAATCTCAGCCTATGGTTAGACTATGAACAGAATGGTTTGCTAAGCAGTATTTAACATGGTTTAGAAGCTTAACTGTTAAACAAGTATAAATGAATTTTAAATAGCCTAACAGCAGTTCAGATAAGACACAGCTACTAACAACAGAGAAAGAAAAGCAGATTCGGTTCAGAATAGGAGATCTTCACTGAATTTGAAGCAACTAAAAATTAAATAGGAACTTGACAAGTGATTATCTGTAACTTTATTTGGTGATTTGTGTAGAAACTCCTGTGCAGTCTGACTGTGTAGCAAAACCAAACAATCCTTAATCCTTCCCACCTGTATGAAAAAGTCCCCTAGAATTTTCATTAATATGCTAATACATAATTGATTTAATAAAAGAAACAACCTGAGGATGAAGAATCAGAGCAAATTTATGTCTGATCTATTTAAAAATGTTCCCTAAATATTATTAATGAGCTTAGTGAGCAAATAACATGTAAAAAATGAGTTGGAAACTCCACTAATGTAAGACAAAATTAAGCAAGTGATTGAGACACTGATTTAGAGCTGCAACAACTGATGACTTCACTGTAACCTTTTAAAAAATGACTGTAAATTTACTGGCTCTGCTACTGCTTAGCTTGTTCAGTTTTGTTTTGGCAAACTTAGATATATGTCAGTGACGTGACCTGATGTTTCTACTGGTTTGATAGTCAATACAAAGAATTGGTGGCTGTTAAGGGGTTGCTAGTTATTGATCTTAAAGGTTTGTCTGCAGTTCTCAGGGAATGAGTTGGGGTGCTCTGAGAACTATAAAAGGGAGAAGTCAGGGATTGCTCTCCTGACCTGCCTGTTGCTCTTTGCTGACTAACAAAGAGGCCCCAGTGTGACTCACCGAGGTTGGATGCGTGATGGAGATGAACCGTGGGCTGGCTGTCCCTGTGCTGGCCTCCTGAGGAACTTCAGCTGGTGGGCTTGCTCTCTTGGTATCCAGCACGCTCAGCATTCAGTTCAGCACTAAACATGGCAGACACAGACGTTTCTGTTGAAAAGCATAGGTAATAGTAGGGCATTGTAGAATAGAATAGTTCAGTTGGAAGGGACCTGCAAAGAGCATCAAGTCCGACTACCTGACCGCTTCTGGGCTAACCAAAAGTTAAAGCAGGTCACTGAGGGCATTGACCAAATGTCTTTTGAACACTGACAGGCACAGGGCTTCAACCACCTAAACAGTCTGTTCCAGCGTCTGACCACACTCACAGGAAAAAAAAAAAAAAAAAAAAAAAAAATTCCTAATTTGTCTGTTTTATTTTTATATAGGTTTATATATTGTTGTTGTTATATATATTATTTATATAATGTAGAGATCAGAAGTTTTGTTCTGGAAGGAGAAACTCAGATTCAGTGCCTTTGTCAACAGAAGTGGTTTTACCCCAAGGTGAGGTACTAGATTGTGGCAGTCATTCCTGTCTCCTGATAGTGAGATTGTGCAGGAAAAAGTTATTGAAGATTCATAGAGATGGAGAACATTTAGTTGTGGAAGAGAGTAACTCTTCTAGTCTAGTGTTTTTGAGAACTCAATTGGAGGAGAAGTCTTGAATGTTGATGTTTTCTTCAGAACTTCATTTACCTGATTAAGTAGCAGCTGGGTGAATTGTATACTTTCTGTAGGGAATTGGTCTCAGGTATCCCCTATTTCAGCAGACTGCCCCTGTCACTAAGCTACAAATTGTACCCGTCTTTGTACTGTCTCTCTGTGGCCCCATAAAGCTTGCATTCTGCAAAGTGGGTCTGCAAGCGTGATGTCTTGCTGAGCCTGCTTCCTGCGCTTTGCTCCTGCCTTCCTTCCAGGTTTGGACAATAACGTGGTGATCATGGCCCTCTTCTGGAGCGCCACTGTGTTGAGGTAGGGTATATCATAGTGTATCCCAAGTTGGAAGGGACCCACAAGGATCATCGAGTCCAACTCCTGGCACCACACAGGTCTACCCAAAAATTCAGACCATATTACTGAGAGCACAGTCCAAACGCTTCTTAAACTCCAACAGGCTTGGTGCCGTGACTATGTCCTTGGGGAGCCTGTTCCAGTGTGCGACCACCCTCTCGGTGAAGAACCTCTTCCTGATATCCAGCCTGAACCTCCCCTGTTGCAGCTTGACACCATTCCCGCGGGTCCTGTCACCGTTCACTAAGGAGAACGGATCTGCGCCTGCCCCTCCACTCCCCCTCGTGAGGAAGCTGTAGGCCTCGATGAGGTCTCCCCTCAGCCTCCTCTTCTCCAGGCTGAACAGGCCAAGTGACCTCAGCTGCTCCTCATATGTCTTCCTCTTTGGGCTCTTCACCATCTTTGTAGCTCTGGGTTGACCCGTGTTGACCCAAGAGCCATTAGAGGCTCTTGTCCTTGCCCTGATGAGAGTACAATGTGAACCCTTTATTGAATTTAAAAACAAATGAACTAAGAACAACACCAACAAAAGCCTTAAAATTAATAAAAAAGTAACCCAAGTCTGCAAAAGAGACTTGAGCACTTGAAATCAGGAGGGATGTGAGGTCCTTAAAGGAGCTTTGGAGCGTGATGCAAGGCTGCAGATTGCTCCTCTTAGAGCCGGACTTAAAGTTGTGGGCCTTCAGCACTGCTGCAGGTACGTCTGGGGATCCGGTCCTGCCCTTTGTTAAGCTCCTCTATCATTAAATGGGAATAGTCCCGTTGCTTTCATTAGGTTTTTAAATGGGCTTGAGAGAGTCATGTTTAATGAATTCCTTGCTGAAGAAGCAGCCTTACCACAGTAGTGCTGCATGCATACCTTTCTGGAAAGCTCACTTTGGAGACTGTAGCTGCTGTTTTGGGGTTTAATTGTGGTGTGTCTTTATTCTAGTAAACCAGGATGTTAAGGTGATTGGCAGCTGGTTTTAACATTTTAGCACATTTTTGGTTTTAACATTTTTATAACACACACACACACAACCCAAAACAAAACAACAACATCAACAAAACAACAGAAAACTCTGACACACTGATTGCTTTGGAAGGTTTTCTCCCATTTTAATGTCTGCTATACTTGCATATGCTGACAAGTGTCCCCAGGAAAAGGAGAGTGTTAGGAAATGTCTAATTGTGATGTTTCCACAACATGACAAGAAATCAGAACCTATATGGATGCTGGGCCTCAGTGCAGAGCAGTAGGCAAATAGACAGGAGTTAGTATTGTGTTTAGCAGTGATGGAAAAGCAGAAAGTAAATTTTACATGCCCATGAACAATAATATGGGCCAAACCTCTTTGCAGAACCTGTGGGGGATAGAAGTGGTCACTGTCCAAATGTCATCCAGTTTTACTTTCAGTCTGCTGGCTGCTTGGTTCTGTGTAATCCTCAGCTGCTCTGAGAAGACGAATGAGAAATGGACGTCGCTAATCAGGGTGACTTCTGTGGTTTCAGTGTCTTCCCTTGCCCTTTCCCTATTACATGTGAAGCGATGCTTTTTGTTTATTTTATTTTTCCCCAGTCCTCCTAGGTTAAGAGAATAAGTAATAGAAAATGGGTTTTGTATCCTTTGAGGCTCATGGCTTTAGACATCTTGTCACCTTATCTGGAGGGATTTCCAGGGCCAGTTATGTGATTTGAGAGACTCCTGGCGAATCGAAAGTGGAATATGAAAGTCAAACTTACTGGTTCTTGATGATATAATTAGCAAATTAAATTCCACATCTGGGTGGTACTGTGGTGCTGAAGTGTCTTCACTGAAATTGTACTAGTTCTGCTAGTTACAGTAGAACTTATTCTTAGAGCAATGTTGGTTGTGTGGGTAGCCTGTATCACAGCCAAATCCATCCAGTCTTGGCTCAAATCGAGAGTAATGCTCTGCTAAATGGAGTCAAAACATTCCAGGTACTGAATGCAGCAGTTAACAGCTGACTGCACAGAGGGCAAAGCTGAGGAGGCAGGCATATGCTATTTTATTATTTATTTATGAATGAATAGCTCTTGCTCCCCCGTGCCTGGGTTGCCTGGGTGGTGGACAAGGCTCTCTTTACCTGCAGAGTCTCTCATTAAAGCTGTCTCAAAGTAAAATAGCTCTTTCAAAGTAGTGGTGGTCTTCTAGTAACTGGGCTGTGAAAAACAGGTAGGGTCTTTGGGGAAGTAGGATTCAGCCTGTCTTGTTTGAGGCAGAAGATACCGGGGGGCTATCAGTGATTCGAATGCCTTTTATTCATACTCGTGCCAGACAGAATTGAAAATAGAAACTGTCAGCCGCCTGATTGTCTGATTATGTAAAACCATCAGCAAAACAAAACAGGTATGATAGGATTATGTATGTGCATATATTTTGCTTGGGGATATTTTTATAAGGTTTGTAAGGGAAAATGTTCACTGTCAGCTTTAGATCTTAGTCTTTTGGAGGCTGAGCAAGAAAAATGCTGACAGTTTCTCAAACGTTAACGCATATTTTTGATGCTGTTGCAGATTACAATGGTCATTTTTGAGGCTGATCAAAATCTTTAAAAATAAAATGCTTCTTAGTTAAAACAGACAAAAAAAAAACACAAAGAATTTTTGGTTTTTGGATCAGTTCTGATCTGTCCCTGCAAAATATCTATTAGAAATAATTCATCCTGTTAGGGAGGTACAAATCCACGTCACTGTTGTTAACCTCTGGGGCTGGGGACTCCAGGTTCGGGTCTAACAGACGAAGAAATAATTATGAGGCTGGAAAGTCAGTGCTATGTAGCATTAATATAAATTGGGAGAAGAACTTGTATTCTTTTTTTTTTTAAACCACCACCACCAAAGCAAACAAACAAAAAAAAAACAACCAACCAAAAAAAAAACCAAAACACCACCACCAAAAAAAAAAAAAGGTCAGGAATAATTTTGTGCTGAGTGTATAAACTGGCAGCTGTACTTCTGATACTAGGTATTCTGTTTAGAATGACTGAGTTATTTCTCGAGTATATAACCCTTAACATTCTTCAATTTCTTTGTAAAAATAATAATAAAAAAGTATCACTTCTCATTTTCTATTTATTTATTTGTCTGAAACATGCTTTTAAATTAAAAAAAAAACAACAAACCTTTTTGAAAGTGAACTTGGGTAAATACAGTGTGTTTAAATGCCACTTGTGAAAGTTCTCTGATCGTCAAAATTAAAGATAAAAACATTTCACGTGTTCAGGTTGTACTTTGCTTATTTATAAATACAAATGACTTTTTTCTCTTTTACTCATCAATAAGATTTAAGCCTGGGCACCTCTGTAGCAAAAATACATATTGTTAAACCTGAATTACTGCTTTGTATGCACCGCTCTCTTAATGCTGAGTTATCGATGACCTGGATGAGCCTGTTTTCCCATAGACTCAGTTTTAGTCATTTTTATAAAAATGAAAAAATCTAACACTTCAGTACAAAACAGCATTTGTTCACACTGAGCAGATTTTCTTGGGAATGCCTGTTGAGAGTGAATTTTACTTTCTCTTAATGAAAGCCCAAATGAAGGGGCTGTACGTGGGGGCCTGACTGAGCTGAAGCTCAGCGCTTATTTCGGTGGGACTGCAGTGCTGCTGTCCTCTGGGGGCTTGGATTTTCGCCTGGGCAGCAGAAGGGCAGCCCCCTTCCCCTGGGCTGCCCTCGGTACAAAGGCACACAGCCCCTACCTTTTCAAGAAACGTTTCTGAAGTTTAAGCCTGAAAGACTGAACACAACTGCTACGTTCCTGACAGCTGTGTTTCCATGTGCCGCTCTGAAATGTGATGTTTGTTAAAATTAAATTTCCTGAGTATCACTGAAAACTTCCCTGGAAGTTCATACTGATTTTGGCCTTAAGACATGGGCTTATCTGATCAGAAGTTGTTCAAGGACTTTGGTGAAAGAGGTAATCAATGTCATGGTCTGAAATGGCACTGGGGAGTAGAAGCTTTTTGCTTTAAAAAGCAAAACCAAACAAAACAAAACACCCAAACCAAAAACCCTCTTCTTACCCTTCCAAAAAAGCAACCAAACATTCAACTAAAAAAAAAAAACAACAAACAAACAGACAATAAAACCTATAAAACCCCAAAACCCGCCTTCTAGTGAGTTAACAGATTTTATTTCTTTAGGTTTGGTCACGTTTTTTTTTATTATTAATTTTTTCTCTTGCAGTCCTCTTTTAAGCTAATAGATTTCAGCAACTATTTTGTGCAGTGAAGGATCCCAGATCTCCAGCTTTGGCTATTTTAGAATACTCTCAAGTGAGGGATTGTTAAGAGTAAAGGCTCAAAGCAGCAGCTCAGCCAACTGCGAAACAATTTCCCTCCAAGTGCTGCCTGGTCCCCAAAGTTATTTCTGTACAATTGCAAAGACACCAATTTCTGCTCTTTAGATAAACTTTTAATGTGCTTTTCAGACCGCTAGTAACTAAGACAGGAACAGAATCAGTTGTTCACATTGTGCTAACTCTTAATATCAATAGGGAGAAACAGATCATATAGGAAAAAGGAAAGACACAAAGCACAGGGGAGAAAAGAAAAAGCAGACCCCACGATTGTCTTCTTTATTTATTTTTTCCGTCCAGAAGTACCAAAGAAGTTTCACATGACAACCTCAGGAAATCATAATTCAGCTGCTGTTACACTGGACAAGCTGAAGATTATTTAGTGGATATGGGGCTCTTTTGCAGACCTTTCTGAGCGGAAATGGCTGTTAAGTAAGGTGCCATCTAAAATTTTAGTTTTGCATTTGTATTTTCTGTTCACTGGCTGAACAAAGACATTTTGGGATTAACCTCTGCAAAGGATCTAAGACATGAACTTTCTACTTTACCAGCAGAGTTTAGCAGTAGATTCCTCTCTTGTTTGAATTAAAGAAGTAATATTATTTATTAATAGGAAGCTAATTACTATTATGTACAAGCCACGAAAGGGGACAATTCAGATTGCTGAATGAATGTGTTACTTTCAGGCGAATCTGTATTACAGTGTTTGCAGCTGTGCTTTGTATCAGTAAAAGCGTGATTTTCACAGTTCTAGAGTGGAGAGATTTTGTCATGTTATTGATTGAAACAACCTTTTTTTCAGGAGCTTGGAAGTCAGGATGAATTGCTCATTCTCAAGCCCTGCTTGTGTTGGAGAGCGACTTTTTGCTTGGGCAGACAATGACAGGACAAGGAGGAATGGCTTTAAACTAAAAGAGGAGAGATTCAGAGTAGAGGTTAGGAGGAAATTCTTCCCTCAGAGGGCGGTGAGGCCCTGGCACGGGCTGCCCAGAGCAGCTGTGGATGCCCCATCCCTGGAGGTGCTCAAGGCCAGGCTGGATGGGGCTTTGGGCAGCCTGGTCTGGTGGGAGGTGTCCTTGCCCACGGCAGGGGGTTGGAGCTGGGTGGGCTTTAAGGGCCCTTCCAACCCGAGCTGTTCTGTGATTCTAGTTGTGTAAGCCCAACTGTGGTCAGTTCTGTGTTCCCACTTGCTTTTGCAGGAAAACAGAAGTATTACAAACACGGTTAATGCAGACCATATGTGAACTATGCGGTAAGAAATCAGTATTTAATCCAGTCACCTTTGAAACTTGTCAGCTGGCTTTGGCTAAAAAGTCAGGTTAGCTCTGAGTAACAGGAAGCAAAGCAAAATGTCCTGTAAAGGGATCCATGTCTTGTGCTCACAGGCACGCTTCTTCAACCACAGATTTCGCAGAAAGATAGGACCTAGTGAATTCTTAGCCTTAGGACTGTCTTCTGTGGGCAATATATCTGTAGTGACAGCACACATATATAAAATGCTAGACGTGGGATATCTTTGTATCGCCTTTTCTCACGTGACACGTGATAGGATGCAAGGAAATGGTCTTAAGTTGCACCAGGGAAGCTTTAGATTGGACATTAGGAAGAATTTCTTCATGGACAGGATGGTCAAGCATTGGAACTGGCTGTCCAGAGAAGTGGAGGGGTCCCCGTCCCTAGAGGTATTTAAGAGACACGTGGACGTGACATGGCACTAAGGGACGTGGTGTAGCAATAGGACTAGGTAGGTCAGACTGATGGCTGTTCTTGATGATCTTGAAGGTCTTTTCCTACCTAGATGATTCTTCATTCCATGATTATTACTATTTTAGCCAAAGCAGTGGTTTAATTAACAGAAATGTCTTCTGAAAGGAAACAGCACTACTTTTGTAAACGACTTAGAAAAGTTGCCTTCTCAAATGAACTGCAGCGTATCAATTTATAAATTTATTTTACAAATATCTCTTTAATTTTCGAATTGCCCTTCTGAGTCTCAAAGGGGATATCAGGGCACAATTTGGTAAAATCATTTATCATTTTCATCTATGGGTTTTGTAGAGCAAAGGAAGTACTCTGCATTTTCTAGAGCATTGGTAGTTTCTGTCTTTCTTCAAAACCAGAACTGAGTTCCGAACTGAGTTCCCTCTTGTGGGTGGCATTTGTTCGTGCAATTTTTAGTGACACTGGCTTGAGAGAGACATGGAACCTTTGTTTTTTGCTGAGATGACGTACATCAAGACTTTCAAGAAGTAAAACTTAACTGTGATATTTTTCAACGGAATAATTTAGGTTTATCTATTTTCCTTGTTTTGCTCACAAATTAGCTATTCAAGATGTTTTGCTGCTCCAAAATTCTCTCAGTAGAGAACATTAATTTGCAAGCAGCATTGGTAATTTAGCAGCATACATTTCATGGTTGGCAGGGCTGGTGTGACTCTGGAGCAATATTTGTACCCTTCTATAGTTATTTCTCCACATGTTCATTTTGTAATTGATGAAATATCACAGCGGGCAAATCAGATACGTTTAATAAGACAGCAGCATCTTTCGTCACTTCATTTTTTTTTCCCCTCAACGCTGGCTGCTGTTGCAGTGCAGACTGGAGAATTTCAACTTCCTCCTCTTCGCAAATCTGAGACTGGATGCAGTTGTTATTGAGACAGCCAGGAGAGTTCAGCTGCAGTGTTATTAACCATATGCAGTATTGCCAAACCCCCAAGCATTCAAAACATTGCAATGTATTGTAAAATTCATTTGCTGTTTGAAATCTATGTTCCATTTTCTGAGTGTGAACAATGTTCTTCAACGCTGTTGAGAGTGTGAAAATGAAGACTTGAGGGTCACCTGATCTGATAAGAAATTTGCTTGTGACAAAATTATAGGAATTATCTGAAATACTACAACACGGTCTCCTGGGGTAGCATCTGTGAAGTATACATATATACAGCATGTTTCAGTTCATCTAACAGTGAAAGAAGCTGAAAATGCATAAGGCAGTATATTGAATTCTCCATCCATTTAGTGAAAGCTGTTATGTTTCTAGGAACTAGTTTTCAGAAGACCAAATGCTCCTGACAATGGGTTCACGCATGTGATTTCAAATACAAAACAACATGAATGTTGTAGTGGTACTCATTTGCACCAACGAAAATGTGTTGGAAGAGAAGAAGGGGCCAATACTGTGCAAAAAAAACCCAACAAAACACCTCTGCTTTGTGGCACAGTGGGAGAATTTCATGTCTGGAGGCTGCAGCCCTCAAAGGAGCTGCTGCACCCCTGGGAGCTCCCCAGGGTTGTAATGAGGCACTGCATTAAAAAGTTGGCTGTGTTTCCTTGGCGCTTGCACACTGGTGAGTCATGGAGAGAGGTGCTGTGAGAACTCAGGTAGTTTTAACATATGCTTATATGAATAAGTGGTATCTACAGGTGGTTTTATTTTATTTTATTTTATTTTATTTTATTTTATTTTATTTTATTTTATTTTATTTTATTATTTTTCTTTATTGGTAGCTCTTTCTAGCCAATTCTATAGTCTCTCTAGCAGAAAACCGGAAGTAACATGTATATACTGTAGACTAAAATGAATTTTTTAGCCATTCAAAAGGCAGGTATTCTTAGGTCTTCAAGGAAAGATAAAATTCTCATGGGGAAAGGAAGGGACATCTCAAGAGTCTGGTAGGTCACTTGATAAGGGTAGGGTAGAAATATCCGCAAATAAGGCGAGTGCCTCTTACTATATTATTAATTTCAGTGCAGACTGAAATAATTATGCTCAGATGTATTATCCCAAAGCATTACTGAACATTTCATTGGTTGTCTCCAAGGTCAAACACTTTTTAAACAAAAACAAAAACAAAAACAACAGGTGTTTGACTGACGTTGTAAGCTGAAAAAGAATAAACTGAAAAATTGGCAGCTTTCTTAGTCTGTGGCATCATTCGTTTTTAATGAGGGAATGCAGTACAAACTCTATTAATTTTTAGTTGAAGAAGATTCATGTAAACTCCAAATGTGACCACAAAAATCATTTTTTTTTTCCTGAGAGCAATAAGCAGTGGTTCCCTATGTTCTCATTTGATTTCTTTATTCAGCAGCCAGCAATATGTTAGCATACATCTGTATAACCTTTTGAATACTTACAGAACAGAATATGCAGTTCTCCATCTTTTTATTTTTTATTTTATTTTATTTTATTTTATTTTATTTTATTTTATTTTATTTTATTTTATTTTATTTTATTTTATTTTATTTTATTTTATTTTATTTTATTTTATTTATTTTTAAAATAACCATCCTGAGGTTTTCCGAGTTATTTTGGTGGTTGGAATAATTGTACATAAATGTGCAGCAGATGGCGCTGTGCTGTAACCGAAGAAAGTTTTGGGAAGGAAAAATGTGTTCATTTAGAGTTTGCACATTTGGACTGAATTCATATGTTCTCATAAACAAGGAAAAAAGATTAGACGGCTGACATGTTTTAAAGCAGACTTGCGTAAACTTGAGTAGCATATATATCAAGTAAAGCGTTGGTGGTTCTGCAGCAATGAAGTTCAGTGCTGCTTTTCCACCGATCCCTTTTGCTTTCAGCCAGTTTCTAGTGCTAAATGCCTGAAAGCTTAGGGGTTACTGAAGAATAGCAGGGCTGGAGTCAAGCAACACACAGCATTGGCTGGCTAGGAATTGTCAGGAGATAATGTGCAGAATTTATTGTAAATGGTTGAAAATTAAGCTAAAGCTACCCCAAACATACAGTTCTGTGTTGTTTTTCTTTCACTTCAACTGTTAAAATCAATCATGAAGATAACTTTGTTACATCCCTGAGCAATCCGATGGTATATTGATATATGTATCAATATTAGTTATCTAAATCCCTAACAAAAAACTGTCAAGATAATTACAGTGTAAGCTACTTTCTAGCTTTGGGGTAAGACACCTGGTAGATGCTGACTTAGTGACTGATTTAGTAAAAACTTTTCTTATATCTTAAGACAAATATATTCAGTGACTTAAAATCATACAGACAAAGGAATAAGCTGAGGTGTAGAAAAAAATTCAGATGCTGGAATTGGCTGTGTCAGACTAGTAATAGAAAACTAATATTACCATTATCTGCCTAAAATTCTTTGGGTCTAAGAATTGTCATAACAACACGTGGAAGTGAAATGTCTTCTCACTGTACATGTGTCAAATCATCTGAAAATTTCAATATCTTGCCACTCATACAGAAATGAGCAAGAAACTTGTGAAGACTTAAAATCATAGCGTTATCTAGGTTGGAAAAGACCTTCAAGATCACCAAGTGCAACCGTCAGTCTGACCAACCTAGTCCCATCACTACACCACGTCCCTTAGTGTCACGTCCACATGCCTCTTAAATACCTCCAGGGATGGGGACTCCTACACTTCCCTGGACAGCCCGTTCCAGTGCCTGACCATCCTCAAGCATTGAGGATGACCACGAGATGTGCGGTCTCACCAGTGCTGTGCACAAGGGGCCAATCGCTTCCCTAGTGCAGCTGGCCACACTGTCTCTGATGTAGGCCAGGGTGCTGCTGGCCCTCTTGGCCACCTGGGCGCACGGCTGGCTCATGCTCTGCTGGCTGTTGGCCAGCGCCCCCGGGGCCTTTTTTTCTGACTGACAGTAGTTTCTGCTGATAGCACTGCCAAGAAAACAGCACCAGAGCGTCTGTTGGAAGTGATTTCTACATGACTTATCAGAAGAGGCTTGTGCTGTGCATGGAAACACTTGTGGTAGTCAAAAAGTCAGAGTCCACTACAGGCAAAAAAAATAATAATATTAAATAAATAAAAGAAGAAAAGGTGGACTACTAAATGAACGTGGTAAAAAGCTGTGCTAAAGGACCATTTGGAGATGTGGGAACAACTGAGGCTCTAAAAATGTGCCCGACGGTGAGTTTTATCAACAAATGAGAAACAAATTTGGCTATGGGGACAGATACTGTTCTGTGAGGATGTTATCATCTCTCTTTCAGTCACCTTCCCACACCCTTAGCCCATTTGAGAAAATAGACTGATCTCATTGTTCAGTTTCAAGGAGAGAAGTAAATGAAATATGGATGGTTAAGGAATGGCAACCCTCAAACCCAACTTATTTGAAATTTAAAGATTTTCCCCACATATACGTACATAGTGAAGGGGCTTGATAAATCTGGGTAGCTTTTCATTGAGGGTAGTGAGAAATTATTGTGTTAACAGGATTCTGTCACCTCATTGGAGTTTGCCCCTTCAACCAAGTGTAGAGTTGCCTACCTCTTGTAGTGTGTCAGGCTGGGCTGGTGGCATTTTGTGATCAGTAGTGCTAGGTGACCTGTGAAGGATTTGAAAGGCTCAGTGGGTGAAAGTTTTCTTTGTCATTTATACCTCAAAACTGGGAAAATAATGTCAATATTATGTGCATCCAATAAAAGAAAAAAGACAACAAACACACAAAAAACAAAACAGAGGGTTTGGTGACCTCAGAATAATTTCTATGTGATGCTTTCTCAGTGTCTCTTCCAGAAGTAGACAAGTAGACAGCATCCATGTGAAAACCTTGAGCTACAGCTAATGAACCCCTACATGGGGGCACCACAGTACAAAAAGGGCATGAAACTGTTGGAGAGTGTCCAGAGGAGGGCGACGAAGATGGTGAAGGGCCTAGAGGGGAAGACATATGAGGAGCGGCTGAGGTCACTGGGGCCTGTTCAGCCTGGAGAAGAGGAGGTTGAGGGGGGACCTCATGGCGGCCTACAGCTTCCTCACGAGGGGGAGTGGAGGGGCAGGTGACCTGTTCTCCGTTATCACCAGTGACAGGACCCGCGGGAACGGTGTGAAGCTGAGGCAGGGGAAGTTCAGGCTGGACATCAGGAAGAGGTTCTTCACCAAGAGGGTGGTCGCACACTGCAACAGGCTCCCCAGTGAAGCAGTCACGGCACCAAGCCTGTCTGAATTTAAGAAGCGTTTGGACTGTGCACTTAGTCACATGGTCTAAAATTTTGGGTAGACCTGTGCGGTGCCAGGAGTTGGACTTGATGATCCTTATGGGTCCCTTCCAACTCAGGATATCCTGTGATTCTGTGATTCTATGTGAAGCTCTCTGGTGGTGTGGTTCGGCTGCTGCTGCTTGGTTCTGCTGCTTTCTGAGGGGTCTGGGGTCAAGTCATGAACAGGCCTGGATCTTAGCAAGTAAAATTGAAATGAGGGAAAAGGTGTCATTGGTCTCTTCAGAGCTCATGGGCCCCAAGCAGAAATAGTCAGCTGGTTTGAATGCTGTTAAATTTACCAGGTCCCATCCTTTTGGTTCATCAGGAACATGTCTTGTGGTCCTGTCTCCGGTTTAGGGATAATCTGATTTGGAGGACTTAGAGCTCTTGGTGTACTTTGTAATGTCCTATGGGGTTGTAGTTCTTAAGTTCACTTTAATGTAGTAGTTCTTAAATTTACTAATGAGCAAATCTCTTCATGTTTCTTACCATCCTTCTTAGTGTTATAAGCAGAATTTTAAGCATGTCAGTGAAAAGTGTTTGACTCTTGTACATTTAAATGTATAAGAGTTTAAAAAAGGTTTTTAAAGATCAGTTTGCTTCTCTGTCATGCTGAAGCAGAAATTTGAAATGGAACGTGACCAAGAATGCTGTGAATGCAAAGAATTAACTGTTTGTCATTGATAATCAGGGGGTGGTACAGATAAGGTCTTGTAGGCACAGCAGACATTTCTTACGAATGTTTCCTTCTATGCACCTTAGAGTGCTGCTAAAGCGATTGAGTCAGGCTGTGCTTACAGTGAGTTTAATGGCCTTTCTTGTTAACTAAAATGGTGTGTGATGTTAATCACGAAGCACTCCTGAGAACACTTCATTAAAAATTGACAGTGATATACATGGGTAGGTTCTTGTGTGTAAATCTATTAGTAAATTAATCAGCGGCATGATGCTTCGAAGGGACACTAAAATGCTTTATTGGTTTGCTGTTCGTTGCATTGATTATTGGGGCTCTTCTGAATGTATCCCTCCGAGCGCTGCTGCTTCTCAATTTGTCATGGCAGTAGTTAAATGACGTTTTGCTAGTTCAGCATTCTTTGCCACACTGGATTTGTTGCATTTAACTGAAGGTGATTCCTTTTTTACAAAGTGGACATGATTCACTAGGGAAGGGAAGGTACTGATAGCACTGGTGGTCTGCAGTATTTTAACAGTGAACTTGCCTTCACTTGCAATTCCTTCTGGTATAAAGTACTGTTGTTTTTGTCTTTGAATGTCCTAGATGATTGACATACCTGATCTTTAGTGCACATTTGTGTAAATGGACAACATAAGACATTTTCAGCATGTTTTCTTTTTAAAGATGTGCCTTGCTGCTGATGAGCTGGCACGCAGAAATCCTGCCCTCAGCAAGTTCTACAGTTCCTGGACTGGAGAGAGCTGGCGACTTCCTGGCAGGGAGGATGTAACGCTGTGCTGCTGCGTGATGTCTGGGGCACTGGCACTCCTTGAGGCAACCCGAGCAGCAGCCAGACGATGCGATGCCCCTTTCAGGCTTACCCCTCCTCTCTGAAAACCAGCGGCTCTGGTGTCCCAGAGCAGCACGCAGGGACAGCTCTGCGGTGTGTGGAAGAGCGTGCTTTTCCTTGCGGCTATAGAAATGATTTAGGGAGAAGAAAAAAGAACAAAAGTGGCAGGAACAAAGTACCTGTCCACTGTCATTTGTTCAGATGTTTTCTTCTAAACCTCCCAACTCCTTTTGCTGAGGAGCTAAGCGGTGTGCTTTTGTAATTCCTCAGGAGTGTGATGGAAGAGTGCAGTGAAAGGGGCTGGAGCCAGCTGTGGGGTGCCAGAGGGCTCTGAGCAGCTGCTGGGGACCTCCTGTGGATCCCGAGGATCCCTGTGGATTCCCCTGGGCCTGGGGGAATCCCTCTGATTCAAAGTCGAGTCTCCAGGAGAACTTTCTTAAAAGCCCCCTGCTCTTGCTTGTAATATGCGAGCAGACAGCCTCAGCTGTTGTTTTATTAACTGAATATCTTCAGGAGTAGAGTTCCTTTTCTCATGCAAAGCAGTATATATTGAACAGCAAGTTAAAAAATAGTAAATAATTTCTGCTGACCATCTGACAGAGACAGGTCATTTATACCAATGTAACTTTGTTTCTTTGTTCAGGGCTCTTCCTCGTTTGAAGAGGCTGTGATACACAATAAATCATGTCAACCACATAATTAATCGGCTGTGAATGGAGGCATAATTTTCTGAAGCAGGAAAACCATACTGAAAGACTGAAGACATTCCCTGCTTGTTCTGAGTGGGAATAAAAAAATATGCTTTAGTGAAATGTGATAGAAAAACTTCGTAGACTTCCTGCTCTCCTAATGTTTTTTCCCCAAAGATTTTTAAATGTCTATTAAAATAAAATGATTGTTCAAATGGAAGCTAATATAGATTCATTAGATACTATGATGCATAGCATGGCATGTAATATATTATTTGAAATCTGTGGAGTGATGTCTGGCTTACAACATTGGAAAAGTTATATTCACATAACTGTTATCTCTCCCACCCTCACTTTTTTTTTCTTTTTTTTTTTTTGTAACTTGAATTCAGGTTTGTGAGATTTGCATGACATTGATCCTTTCCTTGGGCAATGCACAATTTCATAATTCAAGTGCGACAGCTGCTGTAACCATCATGCCAGCTGTCCCTGCAGATGCTCAAAAATCTACAGCTTCTCAAAGATGTCTGTGTATCCCTGGGGTAAGCTGTTTTTCCATCAAGTAATGTATGAAGCATCTCAAAAGGGTCACTATGCTAGCAGTTCTCTGTGTGCACAATGCATGCTGTTTGGTTTTTGTCATTGTTGTTGTTTTTTGTTGTTTGTTTGTTTTGTTTTCTTTTTAAGCAACATTTTCCAAGCAGGGCGCAAAGCTCTGTCCAAGGTAGATGCTTACAGATTTAATGGGGAAGCTGCACAGCCCCATTGCAGTCCAGTTGGCGAAGTGTCCAGTTAAGTGTGGTGAGCTCAGATCACCTCTTTGGGCTGGATTGGTGCTGGTCAGCGATCCTAAAAGTGCAGGCATGCTGAGCAGCAGGATGTGTCTGCCTACATCTCAGGTACCGAACTAGCGAGGTGGGGTCTGGTTGAGCCGAGCATCTCCGTTTCCATCCTTGCACTGAGGCAGTTGCTCTGCTGCAGTATTTGGATCCCTGAAGCAGACCAGTTGCGTTGTTGGTTGTGGAAGCTCCGTGAATGGTTTGTGGTTTATTAAACGGGTCAAAAGACTTTCCAGTTCATTACATTGAAGAGTACCTTGCATTCAGACTAGGCCTGAGGACATAAATGGGTAACCTATGTCACTTCAACTGGTTATTTTGTATGTACGTAACAAAACCATCTTTTGTTTTGGACAATATCCAAAAAACAAGGCAGGCTTTAAAGCATTTATTTTGTCGTGAAAGAATAATAAGTAATGGACACCCTAAAATAGGAAAGCAGTGGGGTTCTAAATCTGCATCCACAGGCTGTGCGTTTTACTGCTTCTGTTTCATTACAAAGAAAGTGTCAGTCATAAAAATCCATTAATAATGCATGCCTCCAGAGACTAACGTTTGTCAGAACAAAGACTTGGAACAATGATTGTTTTTTCTCCCCTTCCCCTGCTTACTGTATGGTTGGAAAGAGGTAGATAGGGATTGTATCTAAATCTGTCCCATCTGAAGTGGAGATAACAATGGTGGTTGTGAGGCTAAGCGTAAGTTGGAATGGCATCCTTTTCTGTGACTTGTGTCCGGTATCCTACTACCTCTCGTAGTTTGATCTTGCTCTTGTCTCTTCCTGGTACATCCACCTACCTTTCAAGGTCCTGGGAACAGCCAGAAATCATTTTGCTCTGCCGCCAACCACCCCTGCAGTATGGTGGATGTGGGAAATGGGGGGGTGGTTTTTAGAGTCTGGGTAAGGCTCTGCCTGGAAAACGCAATGAAAGAAAAGACAATTTATTTCTCATCAGTCCCAAAATTATAAAAAGGATTATTTTGGAAATGTAATTAGAAAATCAATTGCTTTTATGTTTTTCAAAGTGCTGTGCCTAGTTCCAACCATCTGTTCTTTACAAATGTAGGATTTTCATTTGGGCATTCTTGTAGTTGAAGAAATTGTTTATCTAGGTGACAGGTAAAGAAATTGGTTATCAAATTATACTTCTCTTTCAAAAGGGTTTCAGGGTAATTCATTTCTTCAGGGAAACATGTTTTCATTTTTTTTTCTTCTTGAATGAAGTAATTCAGAAAAAAATATTGATTTTAGAGGAACAGGGAAACAACGTGAAAAAAAATCAGTTTTAATAAAATCAAAAATGTATTTTAGAATCTGTTCGCGCTGTAGAACAGAGGCAAAACTTGCCAGTCAGGGCATGGTCTTAATAAGTAGATTGTTGTTTTTCTTTCCTACTTTATTAGTAAATTATAAATGTCAGCTGAATTTTTGCTCATTATTTGAAGAGTAGATTTTGATTCAAAATTTAGAAACAGTTCCTTAAGATTGGAGGAAAAAAAAATCATCTTATGAACAGAGGTTAAATTAAGAACAATAAGTCACATCCCTAGAATGCTTTTCGTCTCAGGACCAACGCAGATCAAAGTGCCATTCTGAAAGATCTTTATAGCATAGGGATAATTATTTTATTAATCAGACTTTGCACTTATGTCAGTTCTGCAGTTGGTGATGAAGGCAAAGTAAAACTAGGGTGTGAAACAGTAAAATATATTCTCTTTTGAAAATAAAGCAAATTTTGCCTGAACGTACGAGTAGCTTGGGGCAGGAATGTTAAGATCCAAATCTAAGTCCCTGAAAACCGTGCTGTTTAGCGTTTCACTGTGATGCATAATAGACTGAAGGACCGTGTTATAAAGTTTGCCTTTTGTTTTGGTTCCAAGTTTTCCTCAAAGGTTTGTGAGTGTTCTTATCAAAGGTGCCGTTTATTGATACACTTCAAATGATGTGGTTCTTTCTAGAATGGAAATAATCACCCTTTCATTGCAAATGGATGTGAAATAAGCAGCTTTCAGGAATAAACACCTCAATTTTGCTTCAGTTGATTCTAGTTTGCAGCAGCTGTTTGTCTCTTCAGGCAAAATCATTAAGATAATTCACTTTGATTTCCTATACAACACATACTTTTAGAGTTACACCTTTTGATTCCATCGTTACCGAAGGGCTCAGTATGTCTGCAGTGATACGCATCCACTGTATGCTCTCGCCTGCAGTCTGTGGGCCTACAGCCTTCCCATCTCCTCGTGCTCATGGCTCTGTGACGTGGGGATGTGTGCTGCTGGGTTCACGCACGGGGCCGTGGGCTGCCCCGGGTGCTGAGTTGGGGGAGCTGGAGGGTCGGGAGTCTGGAGAGAGCAGATGTTTGACCAGGAGCTGCGATCCTGGCACACGTCTGTCTGTCGTCGTAGCTGTGCTAACCGGGGGTTTGTCCTCCCAGAGACTGCTCTGAGCTCCGCTTCCAAACCCCTCGTGTACAGTGTGCAGCTGCCAAAGTCCGGGCTGCTCTCAGTGGGTTATCACCCATCTCCCTTACGAAGCCAAACCTACCTTCTTTTCATCGTAACCCATCCTAATCCCTCATTACTGGTGT
Source organism: Anser anser (assembly GCF_964211835.1). Classification (NCBI taxonomy): domain Eukaryota; kingdom Metazoa; phylum Chordata; class Aves; order Anseriformes; family Anatidae; genus Anser; species Anser anser. Next base: position 37,750,637 of record NC_139720.1, on the reverse strand, counting down.
TTATCAATTCCTGCTTGCTGAAGGAATGAAACGACTGCAGATGTTGGCACTGTGAGTTAGATTCGTAGAGGGAGACTTTACTACTGATTAGTGTGATATCAGGCTAATGGGGGAGCTTCTCAGAGTTAAGCTTATTTTTATGGTTTGCTTTCATAAGATGGGATCTTATTTCTGCACCAATCCTTATCTCGGTACTGGAGAGTTGCCATTTGCTCAAATAGTGGCTCATAAAGCATAAAAACTGTTTCATAGATCTTCTCATTTGCTTCGTTCTGGGTACTTGTTTTATGACAATAACTAACCTTTAAATAGATATTTACGGCAGTGGGCAGGAAGTCAGTTGTGGTATTATTGCCACAGGGACAGAGAAGAAGCCCTTTGATTCCTCACTTGAATTCTGTGTGAGGGAAGAGAAGTGAAAAGAAAGAACCAGGGCTGCAACCGTAAAGAGAAATGTGAGTTTGGGAGTATTTGACCTTTATGTCATGCAGCGTGTGGCAGAAGTGGTGTAATGGGGTTCCTTTAAAAATTCATAACATCACTACTCGGAGCAGTAATTTGTCAGCTTCTGAAGCCAATATGCCTTCTCTTGTAAGCAGTCTTTGTGTCCCCTTCCTAAGCAAAGGTAAGCAGTGCCTGAAGGAGCAGGGGCACACAGTCCATCTCTCAGGGCTTCCCTTTTTGAGGAGCCCTTCAGAGACTGAATGTACACCTGAAACCAGGTTTTTGACAAGCTGGGAGCTTAATGTCCTGCTGCCTCTGCATCGTGGCCTTCACGTTGGATTCCTATTCAGGAGGTGCACGTGTTTAAGGAGAAAACCTGTAATGCTTTGTGTTCCCCATTAATCGGGTAGCACAGGGGGAAGCATTGTCCTGGTACGCTTCAGCAGGCCTTTTGCTGTCTTCAGGGAAAATGCTGCTGCTGTTGCTGCGCTGAGGATCCTGCCAACGAAGCTGCGTGGAGATCTCAGTGTTAATAATACGAAGGCGATAAGCCCTTGAGATTCAGCTCTGTTGCTGCTCTCTCCGGCTTTAGTGAGGAGCCACCGGTGTATCTGCTGCGACTTCAGAGCTGCCTCAGCATTACTTACTTGCAGAGTTTTCACGGGAGCTTGGGACTGCAGGTGGTGTCCTTGCAAATGAGATGGATTTGCCTCCTTCTCCTCTGGACTAATTTTCACCCCAGTTCACCTACCAGTTTGATTTTCATGTGGCTCTCCCCAGAGTATTAACCAGAAGATTTCTGGGTAAATATCTATGTGAATAAACTGTTTTAGACTCAGTATTCTTCCTGGCTCACCAAAAGCTGATAGCACAGAGCTCTTTCCCCAGTGGGATGCTCATGGAGTTCTGGGAAAAAATTAGAAAAAAAGAAAAGTGTCATTTACAGCTGGAGGAAATTCTGTGTCTCTGTGTGGACCACTAGTTTCAGGACTGTATGTGCTTTTACAAATCTAGAGTTAATGGAAACAAACGATTGCGTTCCAGATTTGGTGGCTTTGGAATATATAAGAAATAAACAACTCGTTCAGGTTGATGAGTCTCTGATAGAGAACTCAGTTTTGTCTGTAACATGTAGTCCAAGTGAATTTTTGAAGAATGGTATTATCTTTCAGAAACAAACAAACAACAACAAAAAATCACACAAAAAACAACAACCCCCAAACACATCAGATGTGAACTGGAAGCGGAGGAGTCAGGACATTTGTAAATACCATAGTAGCAAGCATATGAAGAAAATTAGGAGGATGGCAAAAAAGGATTTTTCTTTTTTCTTTTATGAAATAAATGGAGTTGGCTGATGCTGCTTGCAGTGCTTGCAGACTCTTAAATAGTAATGAATATAGTCTATACAAGGGAGAATTGCTTTGGAGTAGAGGGCTGGTGTATCAGATGTACATGATCTAATTTTCCTATTTTCCTTTTTTTTTGGGGTGGTCCTTTGGGGACCCAGGAGTTAGACTTGATGATCCTTGTGGATGGATCCCTTCCAACTCAGATATTCTATGATTCTATGTATCAGTGTGAGCTTTTGTGTGAAAACAATGATGGATGAGTTCAGCTTTGGCGGATTTTGTTTTTTTTTTAAATTTTATTTTAATATATATGTGTGTACTTACCCACACATATGTATATCTACTAGAAATTAAATTAAAAAAAAAACACAGCACATTGCTTTTGATCACTTAGGGCCCCATTCTACTGCCGTTGATGACAGAAATCACAGGATCGTGCTCTGAACAGGTTTGTTTGGATTCTTTGTGTTCTAGTATAGCTTCTATACAGATTTCTTGGACGAAGGCTGAAGTCTTAAGTTTTTAGTACCTTCAGTTTAATATTAGAAACCTCCAACTTCTTTTGCAAACTTGTGCTCTGGTTTAATTGCTTACTTGTAAGCTCTAACTTTAGAGTGACACGCTTCAGCCATGTATAAAGGAAATCTTTACCAGGCAAACAAGGCTGGTTGAAAAGGAAAGAAAAAGATGTATTTTTCTTTTTCACAATGCCCCGCAAAAAATGTTCTCCTCAAAACCTCAAACGTTTACAAGGCTTTTTTTTCTTCCTTTTTTTTCTTTTTTTTTTTTTTTCCACAGGATGTTTGAAAACAGCGAGGAATCACTGATTTCTCATCTATGAAGTTTAGTAGAAATGCCATTAGATATGGCGGGTGAAAAGTCAGGTGTTGCTGGTATTGTTTCATGCAGTCTTTCCAATGACAGCCTTGCAGCAGTGCACAGTGGGCTTTATGTGGTAGATCGGGAGCTGTGGTAAAACTCAGCTTGGAGGACAACTGAGGTGATAATTTGGGAGAAGCAAACAAATGTTTAGGTGCTAATCCGAAGGCATGAAGTCCTTTTATACAGACCTTCAGCTCATCTCTCCTAGCACTTGATTTCTTCCTGCAGATCTTACTTTGAGAGCACATTTCTGTGGCTGTGCAGGATGCCCTCCCCATCCCCGGGGGTGTTTTGGAGGCACCATGGATGGTCACATAGATGGTATCCAGCAAGCCTATGGTCCTTCTGCAAGAGCAAAGCCCTCCGAGAAACCCAGGTCTCACGTAGTGCAACTTTCTAGGGGAAATGGCCGTGTGGGATCTGCTCTGTTTTCCTGTAAGCACCAGGGTGGTTTCTACCCATGGTGCCATATGTCTCCCTTTCATGTATTTTGGCCCGTTCCTGTGCTCTCCCCCAGCTGCACCTTCTTCCTTCCCTGTGAGGGCAGCTCCCCCAGCCCTGAGCAGACGTGTCCTTTTCTTATCCTGTGGCAGCTGCCCTCTGGAGGTGGCCATGTCCTTCCCCTTCCCTCCTTACCTTCCCTGCTTTGTTTTCTCCCTGCTCTGCTGATTTTAAGAGTGAAGAAAGCACCTGAGTCCAGAGGAGCACTGGGGAATGGGTCAGGCACAAGCTCCTGCCTGCTTGCGAAGGGCTTTTGCAGCGACAGGGCTTTCGTCTTTTTCTGAGCCACACGCCGTGACTTTCCTTGATGCTGCACTTGAAAGTCCTTTGTGCAGTCCTGGCTGAAAGCTTTTGGCAAGTTAGGACCATTATGCAGGGTGGTGGCAGCCCACCAGAAATGCACTGAATGATGATCCCTGTCCCACGGAAGCTCACGGAAAATGCCGTGCGCGGGGGGCTCGCACAGTGCTCTGTCTTGGCCGCCGGCTTTTCGGCAGCAGCGTGCTGCTCCTCGGGCTGTTGGCCACGTGAGTTCCCCGCACTGATGAGATGTGACTTGGCAGGCAGCTACTGGTGCTTGCATCGAGTTTGTCACAGGCAGTGTGCCTCACCGCTAAGCAGGCGCCCCAGCCTGCTCGGCTATCGCAGCGGGCAAACGGAGTGAAAGGAGTAGGAAGACAATACTTGTCGTGTGACGGTTTGTGTATAAGCAAAGGTAGATCGAGGCACATAGTGCAATTGATGTGTTGAAGTCTATAATTTTAATTGTAGTTCATGCTTGTTATGGATCCACGCATACCGTCCCTCCCACATTTGCCACCTTTTCTTCATCCCTGAAGATCTCCGCTGGGCCGTGACCCTGGTTTTGGCAGAAACGTCATCTCTGACTTGTTGCTTGTGGTTCACTTGGTGTCTTGCTACCCTGAACACCTTTGTGATCCCAGTAGCCACTCCTAATCAAACTGGCAAACGAAACACTTGAGGCATATGTAGTAGTAACTACAAGGCCGAAGCCAAGCGGACAAGAAGACAGCCATGGCCAAACCAGAACATGCCCAGGGAATGACGGAGCAGGCATCAGAGAGAAGGGAGATGTTAAGCCAGCAGTGGAGAAGCTCTTTCTTCAAATGTATTGGTGCTATTTTAATGTATCATTGATTTTTTTCTGTGTATTATAGGAAAGCATGTGTTCTCAAGCCTAGTAGTGGAGTTTAAAGCTGTTGTGTTTATACCAAAATGAAGAACATCAGACATTGTGGTTAATTTAAGTTTAATGTATTGTGTAACCAAACATTTGGAACAGAGGTACAACCGCTACCTTCCCATTTTAGTAAGTCTCTCAAAATACAGCATGCTCTCACTTCCTCAGTCTTTTAAAAACTAGATTCCTATCCAGAAGTCACCTTTTGAGTTTTAACTATAAGCTTCTTGGATCAGTCTGAGCTGCGCTTTTTTCTCTTTTTCTTTTTTTTTTTTCTGTTTGCTTCTCGGGGTCATAATCACCACTTGCATCTTTGATACCTATGAAAGAATGAGGGGAGCATTAAGAACATAGCAAGGGGCTGTGTGGTTGTTGGATGGTCAGGTATCATCTTTCAGGAAAATAACATTAAGTGACAGCGCTCCTATTTTCTTGCTAGAGCAGATTCATGTGTATCTTTTTTTTCCCCCGTTTTCTTGAACAGTTCTCCTAGATTTTGTATCTATTGTGTCTAAACTCAATTTGTAAGGATGTATCAGAACTTCATCTTTTTGGTTTTTTAAATTGGAAAAAATACAACTTCTAGGAAACTTCAAAGCATCTCCCAGTACAGGTATTTTTAATATTTTTGATCATTCTTTTTCCATAAAGTTTTCTGTTTGCTTGTTTTTACGCAGAAGGCCTTATATTGAGCTAAACAAGTACCAGGAATTTGGTTATCAATATTGAAATCTTTGATTTGTGGTCTGCTGAATTTGAACAGAATCTGCCTGGACTGGTGCAATGTCTTGTGGGACTTCTCATTCAATAACTGTGACCTGATTCTTCATGGCTGGACTCATATTTTGGCTTGATTTTGCTGCACTCCCTTGGATGATGCACTTTTGTGTTCAGTGTAGCCAGTCCCATGGCTGTAGTCTGGCCTTGAAAAATACTGTCAAAAGTAGAATGGGGTGTGAAGCATTTGAACCGCATCTCCCAGTTTGTATGTGGACGTGCTGGGGGGTTCAGTGTTGAAGTAAACTGAAGGAAGACACTTTGGAGAAGGAGGTAAAGACTGATGAACCTGGGATGAGAAATTTCTCTGCGTGTTCTGTGGAGGAAGGCAGAGCCATCTTGGTTCAGAGCAGATCAGGTAAATGCCTGCTCTGACGTTAGGCCTAGTGGTGGAGGTGTTCTCTTGTATTAGTCAACGCAGAAAACAGTCATAACTGAACTTATTCTTGCTAAATAAAGTTATTATCTAAACTAAAGCATCTTTCCACTCTATCAGAAGTCCGATGAGGTGGACAAAAATAAAATCAACGGTTTCTATTTCAGATATTTCTTTGGTCAGGAAGTTACTGACTACATCATTGTTGGAGAAACACATTCAAGCTAGCATTCTGCAGAGTGCAACTATTTAATAGTTGGCTCTAATGTTACTGCTTCATATTTTTAATGACAATTCTGTATTTATTTTTAAATGCCAAGACCCATTTAGTAAAAACGAACTGCTGGTGTGCTTTTTAACTGAGATGCTCATGGATTTTGCATAAATGAGATGGTGGTTGCGAGGTTTAGCTCTGCAGGAGCAACTGTGATTGAAATTTTTGCAAAAGATTTTTTTTTTTTTTTACTTTGGTAAATGAGTTTCTCCAACAATGATGTAGTCAGTAACATCTTGATCAAAGAAATATCTGAAATAGAAACTGTTGATTTTATTTTTGTCCACTTCATCGGACCTCTGATAGAGTAGAAAGATGCTTTTGTTTAGAGCCTATTTTAATTTTAACAAGAATTTAGGAAAACATCTCTTAGTGATTGTCACCTTTTTCATTATCAGGAGGGGACAGTATGTGTGACCTACTGGAGAATTTCTGCTCCTGTCTGAGAGTGATTAATTCTGTGTGTGGGCTAAGCAGATGTCTTGGCTGGCAGAGAATGAAGAGAGAGCTTGGTCCACCATTGAACAAATATTACATACTTACATTAAGGCTGCATTGAAGGAATTTTGCTTGATATTTCTAAATGTTGAATATTTTGGCTCCTAATTAATCAAGCCTCGAAGAAGTCCAGGAAAGCTGGGCATTCCCAGAGCCAAAAATGCAGGGCAGCTGAGGAGACCCTGCTAAGCCGGTTGCCTGCGGGACACCTCTCGGCTAGTGACAGAGATGTGGTCACCTTCTAGCTGACACACAGTGGCATCAGAGCAGATCTGCTCTGGCTCCTGAGTGAGGCTGGAGAGCCTTCAGTGCCCAGGTGGGCTTCCTGACTGCGAGGCGTGTGCGTGGGACGATGTGTCCCCATGCGACCAAGAGGTCTGCGTGAAGACACACCAGCGAATGCTCTCGTGTTCCCCTGGCTTTATTCCCTCAGCAGTTCTGATGAAATTTGTAATGCTCTTTTCCTTCTTCTGGTTCATAATTCATACAGTAAGAAAAAATTCAAAAGCCAAAGTAAAAGTTTCATTGCCTGATGATTTCTGCCTGATAAGTTATGCAGGTGTGCATGGGGATACTGCTACGTTAAGTTGTCTGGGCACATTTGTAGTGCAGGACAGGGGAGGCAAGCAGGGAGCTGTGCGTTGCTCAGACATGACAGTGGCTGGCGGGCACTGCCTTAATGGAGGCTGGTTGCTTCTGTGTTAGATCAAAGCATTCCTGGACAGGTCCAGAACAGGATTGTCAACCAACAGTTCTAGTTTAGAGTAAAACTTTTTGTTTAAAAATTCCTTCTATCCCAGCAGAAAATGTTTCAACCTATTGATAACACGCCTGGGTTTGCATGTACCGTCACAAAAGCTTCACTTCCCAGCACAAGGGTTGGCTGGGGCCTGCCTTGATGAGCCTTTCCTGCAGTAAGTTGCATGTAGGTTCGTTTCATAAGTTCTGATTGATTTGCATCTTAATTCCTGGTAAGAAAGCTGTTTGACTTTTGGGGAGGAACCTTTCATCTCCATTGCATTACAGTTTAATATTCCTTTGCAAGTTAGTTAGGCATAATAGCTGTTTTTTTGCTGGTGGCATTTCTGCAGTAAGCCATATGCTCCCTTTTTCCATTTCTTTCTCTCTCAGTGCCCGTTTTTGAGGTCAGAAGAGTTTAAATTGCTTCTTTTATGTGTTTACCTGAATCTACAAGTATATGTCATCATTCTGTTCTGTGTCCTGATATGCAGAACACCACTTACATTGCAAAGCTATCCAGGTAACTCTATCCAAGTAACTTTTTATTTTTCAATGGTCTTGAGAATCTGGAGGGGTCCCAGTTGACTGGAAGCTGGCAAATGTTGTGCCAATTTTCAAGAAGGGCAAGAAAGAAGACCCTGGTAACTACAGGCCTGTCAGTCTCACGTCAGTGCCTGGTAAAATTATGGAGGAGATTATCCTGGGAGTTATTGAAGTGCACCTGGAAGACGATGCAGTCACAGCCACCATGGGTTCATGAGGGGTAGGTCCTGCTTAAAAAATTTAATTTCCTTTTATGATAAGATCACCCATCTAGTCGATCAAGGGAAGCCAGTTGATGTAATCTTTTCGGATTTCAGTAAAGCTTTCAGCACGGTTTCTTATAGAATCCTACTGGACAAGATGTCCAGCATACAACTAAACAAAAACATCATAAGATGGATGAACAATTGGCTGACAGGTAGGGCTCAAAGGGCTATGGTAAATGGGGCTACATCAGGCTGGTGTCTAGTCACCAGTGAGGTCTGCCAGGGCTCCATTTTAGGGCCAGTTCTTTTCAACGTTTTTGTAAATGATTTGGATGTAGGACTAGAAGGTGTTTTGAGTAAGTTTGCTGATGATACTAAACTGGGAGGAGCAGATGACCCTGTCGAAGGTGGAAAGGCCTTGCAGAGAGATCTGGACAGATTGGAGAGCTGGGCGATCACCAACCGCATGCAGTTCAACAAAAGCAAGAGCCAGGTCCTGCACCTGGGATGGGGCAACCCTGGCTATACGTACAGACTGGGTGATGAGACGCTGGAGAGCAGCCCCGCAGAGAGGGATCTGGTGGATTTGGTTGATAGCAAGCCGAACACGAGCCAGCAGCGTGCCCTGGCAGCCAGGAGGGCCACCCGCACCCTGGGGTGCATCAGGCCCAGCACTGCCAGCCGGGCGAGGGAAGGGATTGTCCCGCTCTGCTCTGCGCTGGGCGGCCTCACCTCCAGCACTGTGCGCGGTTTGGGCACCACAGTACAAAAAGGACATTAAACTGTTGGAGAGTGCCCAGAGAAGGGCTACAAAGATGGTGAAGGGCCTAGAGGGGAAGACCTATGAGGAGCGGCTGAGGGCACTGGGCCTGTTCGGCCTGGAGAAGAGGAGGCTGAGGGGAGACCTCATGGCGGCCTACAGCTTCCTCACAAGGGGGAGTGGAGGGGCAGGCGTTGATCTGTTCTCTTTAGTGACCAGTGATCGGACCCGAGGGAATGGTGTCAAGCTGCAACAGGGGAGGTTCAGGCTGGATATCAGGGAGAGGTTCATAGAATCATAGAATATCTTGAGTTGGAAGGGACCCATAAGGATCATCTAGTCCAACTCTTGAGGTTCTTCACCAAGAGGGTTGTCACGCACCAGGACAGGCTCCCCAGGGACGTAATCACGTCACCAAGCCTGTTGGAGTTTAAGAAATGTTTGGACTGTGCTCTCAGTAATATGGTCTGAATTTTGATTTTTGGGTAGACCTGGGTAGACTTGTGTGATCCTGACAGCCCCTTCCTCCAAAATCTGCCATTCAGGTCATCAGGTGCAGCTACTGCTTCAGACAGACTTCTCTGTTCTTAACAGATCCTTAGTCTGAAATTCCTGTCCTCAGGTTGAAGATGCTTTTAATATAATCCCATCCCTGTTCTTAGCCATCAAGAAACTTAAAAGTATACTTTTTTTTTCCTCCATCTCTTCTCTTTTAGGGGTGGTTTTATATAACCACCAAGGACAGGATGGATATGCCTGTGTGATAGAATTACAGTTAAAAAGATGAAAAACAAGAAATCATGCCTGAAAGCTTAAAATAGTCTCAAAAAAAGAGGAAAAAGAAAAAATGGCAATATAACTTTCAAACAAATATTTTTTCCTATACCATATCCTTTTTTCCCTGACAAATTAATTCTTTTTGACAGACTTGGCAAGTGAGCAAGTGTCTCCAAGGCAGACACTGAAGCTGCTTCATGAATTCGTGTTACAGTTTTTCTGATATTGTTGCTCTGCTCAGATGGTATTTTTAGCTTTATTCACACCTTGCTTTAACATTTTTGTGAGTAAGATCATTTTGTTACCCAGTCCAAACCAAGTTGCCACTTAGTTTTTGCCAGCATTATTGTTGTCATGTTTTCCTTGAAGCAATGCTTGCAGGAAGGAGGCTTCCTAGAAGGAAGCTCTGATTTCAGAAATATTTAGATAACAATCTTACTCCAGAGCTCAGACCTTTCACATTGCAATTTTATGATCTATTTTTTAATTGGAATCCTTTGTTGAGAGAAGTGTAAAATATATTACTTGGCTGATATTTATTTTGATTTTTTTATTTATTATTATTTTTTTGTCACACAGCTTTCCTCACAGAATATGGTTTTGGATCAGAAGTTTTAGGTGGGAACAGTTAAGATCCTTCCCTGACCTGTTCACAGTTCTGTCTTGTGTGTAGGAATGTTGAAGGGAATATGTTCTGGTCTAGGAGGGTATTTAGCAGCAAAGATAAAAGCACATTAAAAGTATTTGTGCAAGGTGGAATTTCAGAAAAAATAACTTTTTTTTTTTTCAATTGCTAGTAGCACAGTACTGTGTTTCCTGTAAACAGTTTCATCGCAGGCACGTGAGTCTCCAGTTTCCCAGCATCTCAGTATCTCCATCCTCTGCAAATTCCTCTAACTGATTAGCAAACAGTAACAGATCACAAAGCATCATCACCACTTGCCTGAGAAAGCAGAGTATGTAAGTGTTCTCCTGGGGTGTATTAGACCTTAGAAGAAGGAAAAAGATGCAAACAGGTAGGATATGCAGAGAAAGGTTCGGTGGTACAGACCCCAGCTTTTCCCCAGCTTTGCAATTCATTTTAGGTGTTGTTTGCTCAGATCCTTGTCAAAGCCAAATAATGAGGAAAAAAAATATCGGAGTATTCTGTCTCAGCAATGCATCCAGTTTGAATGTTAAGCACTCCTTTATCTCTCTGAGCAATAGACTGCGGATTGCGTCCAAAAGTGTCAGATGCCTGAAAATTGTTTTTGAATAGTCCTTCCTCCACTGAGGAAGCACAGACAATTTTAGCAGCAGCTGCTCTGTTTTCTGCTAAAATCCCAGCCCTTACTTAGGTTTCTGTCTCGCATGAGTTAGTTCTGCCTTGCTGCCCATGGCGTAGCTCAGCGTAGGTGCAGCAATTTGCCCTGTTTGGCGATGGTGGTCCCCATTGCTCCTCTTAGCTCCGTGCTTGCGTGAAGTCCCTGCTGATTTTACCTGAAGTTGTTCTTACAGAGCAAGAGCCAAGGAAGCAAAGAAAATGAATCTGCTTCGAAGACCACACTGAAAATGACTTGAGAGATTTGAATTGGGCAGCCTCAATAGAAGTTGAGGAAGAAAAAACTCTACTCAAGAGGATGCGATAATTGAGAATTTCAGGTCTTTTTTGCAAAGAGCAGGTTGAATTGTGTACGTCAGCTGCAGTGGCAACAGAGAGAAAAATAAGAGAAAATTAATTTAATATAGTAGGTTTCGATGTTCCTTCCAAAATGACTGCAGTCTAATAACAGAGGATGTCTTTTCAAGTGGCAGATGGCCATATTAAAACCACAGCTGTGTCGCCATTTCAGAATTTCTATAAGGCACACGAGAGGAGGGGCCAGCTGCCTATAGCTTGGGCAGCGGACTCTTGCAGAAAAGCTTATTTTTTACCTGGGTCTGATCCCTGACGTGGTTTGGGGTGTGACATCCTAGATGGTTCTCCCAGTTGAGCAAACGGTGGTGGGACGAGAGCTGCGGGGAGGCAGCGAGGCACTGGGGCTGCTCCCCCCAACATTGGCACCCCCAGAAGCACCCGTGGAACCAGGGGGCCGGATTCAGCAGGAGTCAGGAGCTGTTATCCTGCACCCAGGTGAGATAGGATGCTCAGCAGCATCTCCCAGTTTCTGCTGAGCTTTTATCAGCTTGCGTAACCTTTAACTTGAGAAACAAAAGTGCAGCTGCACGCCACCCTGCTTTGGAAGTTTGCTAACCTCTGCACTAAGGGAATCAGAAGACTTTGAGCTGGAGATGCAGTTTTCTTGGGCTCAAAACAGCTGTAATTACTCTTTCAGAAGAAATGTTCTCTTCTAGTGAGTACAGTTGTTGCGATATCTGGAATATTTATCCAGGAGTTAAAGTCTTGCTTTGTAAATTTAGCTAGTTTATAAGAAAAGTAAACTTTGTGCTCCTCGAGTATGATCTACCATGAGTCTTCTTGAGAAAAAAATACACACAGGAATAAAGTTAAGGTAATAAGGAAAGGTAGAGTCATCTTCTTTTTATAAAGATGTATGTCAACACACATACACTCACATATAAAATCTGGGTACCAAGGGTAGGGGAAGTATGTATATGAGTCATGGCGGAAAGCAGATGTCAGAGGCAATGGAGAGCAGAGAAGTAGCAGCATGACAGAAAGAATGAGATGAGGGAAGCAGCAGTGAAGAAGTGAGCATGGAGGAAAGTACAATTGCTGGAGGAAATGCCTAAAACATTGAAAACAGTATGGCCAATTACAAGAGTAAAACTGAGTTTGGAAGGGAAGAAAGATCGCTGAAGGATAAGTCAGGCACTGGGACGGGTTGCCCAGGGAGGTGGTGGAGTCACCGTCCCTGGGGGTGCTCAAGGCAAGGTTGGACGTGGTGCTTAGGGACGTGGTTCAGTGGGTGACATTGGTGGTAGGGGGATGGTTGGACCAGATGATCTTGGAAGGCTTTTCCAACCTTAATGACTCTGTGATTCTATGAAAAGGTAAGAATTGCCGAGAAAGTTTGGAGAATCAAAAGGGGGAAAACAAAAAGATGTCATCTGTAGTCAAGTGAAAGACAAGTGGGATGAACAACACAGGGAAGCAGAAACAAACAGATTTCATACATGAAATGTTAAACAAAATTATTGGAATGTTGAATAGAAAGACAACTGGAGACTATGAAAATTCAAACTATTGTTTCTAAACATGACAAAACACATCTTCCAATGCATGCAGTTACTGTTTATATTTGAATGTGTTTGTAACTAGTAGAGTTAACTTTTAATGCTTTATCTTTCTAGCCTCTTGGATGGCTTTTAAGGTTCTTGTCTTTTGAATATGCCAAATGGGTAGGCATTTATTTTGGTGTTATTTGGAGCCTTGTATTATTTTCCTTGCAAATAATTTCATATTTTCCATGTTGTTTAAAAGATACTATTCAATGATTTTGCAGTTGCAAGTGTTTGAAGTCACTATAAAAGCATTGCAGATTATCAAAACTGATGGATCAACAGCGTTCTTTTGTCTGAGAAATGAGAACAGCAACAAACCCTCTGATCTATTTCATACCTCTGCAATGCAGAGCTAGCCACAAAGTACCTCTGTCTGATGACACTTTTGTTTTTATACTTTGAATATCTATTTAGTAGTCTGGGCAGTTTTTCAGAATTTTCTTTGTGTAAGTAATACAAAAAGTTTTACTGTTGTTAATTTAATCCCACTACTGTTTTCATACCTCTCCTGGTTTAGCAGGATGTTTAGCCAAGACACAAGAACTCATAAATTAACAGGGTATGTAATTAAAGTTTGTTAAATGCTGTGTTCAGAAGAGAAGTGGTATTAGCTTAATCCCTTTGCCAAGCCAGTGCAGCAGCAATTATCTTGAGTTCCATGTTTATTAAGGAGTATACTTAAAATTAAGCGAGTCATTGGCATCATCCATCTGCCGCGTTCTGAAAAGCAAACTGATTTTATTAGAATGAACAGTGTAAAAATCTAGTTTTTCTCGTTGTCACATGCACAAATTTATTCATCTTTAAATTCTAAAATAAAATAAAGAACAGTAGTTATGCGGTACGTATCATTATTCAGAAAGACTGGGCAGTCTAGCTATAGGCGTCATTCTGTCAGTAACAAAGTCATGATCAGCACACAAAAAATTTGTGACAATTTCTTCCGTTTACAGGCAAGCTATAGCACGAAGTAGAACATTTCTGGAATGTAGCACCTACAAATATCGTGTTTCCCTTGTAAGTTTATGCAGAAATTCCTTGTCTTTAGGTAAATATACATGCTAGAGAGAGCCTCTGCCGGACCTCTTGGTACTTCATTCTATTTGTTGTGTTTGGAATAATTTAATTATTATTTTTTCCTGTGAACTTCTGAGTGTTATGTTGTTCTCTGTACCGTTATTTAAACTTTTTGTAACTCCTGTATTAGGGAACAGGTTAAATGAAGGGGAAGGCTGCTGTATCAGGCTGCCAGTTGGTCTTCAAAAATAAAAACTTCCAGCAGTGATTGCAGAAGTTATAATAAGCATAAAATAATAAAATACTTTTTTCCCCCATTATATTTAAGAGGTAACACATTTTTACCATTGAATTATCACTGACATCATTAATACATTATTTACAATAATGATGAAATATTTGACTCAGATGTAGGGAAGTGAGAGAAAAATGACTAATTTTTCAGTGTATGTCGTTTCATCCAAGGCTTCTGAATTTTTGATTTTGTATTGCACATGCATTTGTTCCTGTTTCCTAGGTAACATGTTTTACAAAAGCAATTTTTTACCATAGTAGAAGTAAGAAAAGTTAACCTCAGATAAGTTTGGAACTATCAAAACCTTATTAAATCTGAAGCTTTTAAAATATAGATTTAATATTTCAATCAAAGGTCTCTGTGTGCATGCCTTTAGATACATGCGTATGGGGTATATAGACATATACATTTGCTTAATTTTAAATCGTAGCAAAATTGTTAATTTCTTTCACTTTATACATGCACACTTCCAAGTTTAAAGAACATAGCAGTTTATGCCTTTATTCTGTGAGGGTAATAAGTATATGTGCATATTTTATATATAGTTTGGTGAGATAGTTTATATCACTAAAAGTAAATAAAATAACTGGAGAAAGGAGCTAGATTTGTAGATGTTTATAAGCAGGTGGAGATTTCAGGCTTCTCAAAAAAGAGCATTCTGTTTTCTACATGTATGAAACTGAGATTTTTTTTTTGCCTGCCTATGATATGAGGTGCATCTAAAGAACTTTCATCCTAGTTTGAGACTTGCGCTGGAGTATTAAGTATAAATTGAACTGTAAAGTTGAAATACTTTCACCTGCTTAGCTGGATGAAGGGGAGTAGCGGCTTTTAAAATGAGTGATGAAAGAAGTGTCTTCAAATAAAAAGACACTGCTGGCCACTATTTCACCTGGTAGTCATGTATTTTTCTTGCATAAAATGTGACGAAAACTACGGACCTTGATCATACGAGCAATATTTATCCCTTTAAGCTGACAAAATCAGTCACATTGGGTACTTGGTATTTCTATTACCTTTCATGTAACCAGTGGGTTAAATGCAATCAGTTCCAAGCTCTTTAGTATGTTTTTTTCATGATATGTTTACCAATGGTTTATTTAGAGGACAAAGCATTATGTCTTTACCTTAAAGAGAGTCAGCATTGGTCTTAAGTCTGAAGAGGTCCTTCTACTTTGCTTCTGAGCATTCAGAAGGATATCCAGATATGAGAGAGGATGTTACAGAACTTTCTGACTTGAGAACATCTTCAGTTCCTTTATTAGAAGATACCAGTTTAATGTTTTTCCTCTGTATACATCATCAGAGGCCATTAGACTGTGTGAGATACAGTTCATGGCTTTATGATCAAACTTCCTGGGTGAAATTAGTTTTAGAAAGCTTATGGGTGATCAGCTGAAGGGTGTTTTGTCCTCGTGTTTAATCTTTTTGGAAGATCGACAGGCAAATTCTCTGTGGAATGTAGCCAAACTTCTTTTTGTCTTCTGTGCTGTTAAGGCCTTGAAAGTTAAAAGGGGATTTTACAATTGCTTGCAATTATTGTGCACTGTGTATTCCTCTGTCAATGTACGCTGTAAGTCCAGTATTCAGCAGAGTTTCCAACTTTGGCTCTCAGCCTGTCTGAGAATTTTGTTAGGGCATAAGGAAGTATTTGAAATTTTTATTTTATATGCTGACTACGGTGACATTCTCCTCTCTCTCCCCTGCCCCATTTTTCATCCACTCAGATATCTCAAATAATTTTCTGAGATCCAGTAGTAAATTTCTAAGTATGTAATATTGCACACTTATTTATGGTTGTAATCTGTTAGCTAAAATAAACTGCTCGTGCAGAAGAGGAGAAAATGCATATTCTGTCTGAAGATTTCTTAGTACCTTTCAGTCTTCAGAAGTGCAGGAAAAAAAGCTGGAATGATCCTCTGGAGATTGTATAGTCCATCTCTTAGCCCAAGGCATTGTCTTTGTCATTCCTCACAGATCCTGTATCACAGAGAATTATGGAATAATTTAGGCTGCAGGAGCTCTGGAGGCTGCCTAGTCCAGCCCACTGTTCAAGGCAGGGCCACCTTCAAAGTCAGATCAGATTGCTCGGGGCCACATTCAGCTGAATTTTGAATAACTCTGAGGGTGGTAAGTCTTCTCTGAGCATCTTGCCCCAATGTTTAACCACCGTTATTATGAGTTCTAACCCCTTTCATCCAAACGAAATAGTTGGAATTTCCCTTTTCAACTTGTTTGTTGCCTTTTGTCCTTTTGCAGTGAACTTCTGAGAGGAGTCTGACGTTCCCTTGTTCGTATTTTCGAAAACAGCACAGCCCCTAGATGATCACTTTGTCTTTTTTCTTAAGACAAAACAAATCTGGGTCCCTCAGCCTCTCTTCATACATTGTGTAATCCATCCCGGGATCATCTTGGTGGCTCCCTGATGGACTGGATAAGTCTTTTTGTCTACCAAAACGGGACAAAATACCGCAGGTAGAGTCTCACAAGTGCAGAGTTGCGGATAATGATCACTTCACTTTATCTGCTGCCTATGTGTTTACTGGCACAGCCCAGTAAGGAGCTGGTCTTCCTTTCTACAAGGCTGCACTGCAGACGTGCATTCAACATGTTGTCCACCAGGCCCCCCCAGACCTGTTCTGCAGAGCTGCTTTCACTTGGTGCCCGTGCAGTTGAATGGAATTGTTCCAGCTCAGGTGCAGCACTTTTGTCTAGGGGTTTCTGTCACACTGTCCCACTCTTCACTGCCCTAATCTGCACAATGTTTTCCTTTATGTTCTACTTGAATCTTCCTGTAGATGATAGAAAATAAGTTTTACCTTTTTTTTTTTTTTAAAGTTTTTCCTCATTCTGTCATTTTGTTACTCTCTTTATTTTGTTGTTACCACAGTCTTTTCTCCACCTTTTTTTCCCCTCATTTTCAGATTAAATTTCACAGGCCTTTAGTCCAGGCACATTTTTTTTTTTTTTTTTTGTAACTAACATTTTAACTGTGGACAGAAATGTCCAGTTGAGACCTTACCAGTGCAGAGGAAAGCAGAGAAGTAACTTTGTCTGCTATAATTATGTTAAATATATTTGTATGTTTGCCTAACCTGCAAATATTGGATGGGGGTTATGGTGTTGGGTTCAACTTCTGAATGACTGTGGTCCCCAGGTGCTTTTCATGGTAACACCTACCAAATCACTTCTTCATCATCCTCAGTTTATGTAGTTTAATACTGCTGGTTATTGGAATATCTGACACTTCTCTCTATTGAATGGCATCCCGTTTTCTTTCAGACGATTACTTGAGTGTATTCTGATCTGCTCATCCAGAGGGCTTACATCTGGTTTAAGATTGGTGATACGCTGTACATAGATATATTAGTATTGGAATGGAACATAAAGGTTTGTATGGGTTTAATGTATAGAAATGAAAATATTGGATAGCAGTGGATCCAGAAAGATCCAAATGATTTGCTTCTCTGGGCATTGGATCACTAATTGCAAATCTTAGCATAGCCTTCCAATCAGTTTAGTGTTCAGGCTGAGAAAGGCAAACTTTCTTTGAGTGACATATATTAATTGTGAGAATGTTCATCATAGTTAGCACATGGCATCTGTTGTGTCCTCTTTGTCTGGTTTTCTGTCTTGCTGCTGATTTCACATGATTTAGCCATGAGAAATCCAGGTTGGCTGGTTTTTTTGATGTTCTTGTTGTTTTTTCCCAGTTGTTTTCAAACTGTTCTGTTTAATTTTTTACTTTAGTTTTCACA
Organism: Anser anser; assembly: GCF_964211835.1. NCBI lineage: Eukaryota > Metazoa > Chordata > Aves > Anseriformes > Anatidae > Anser > Anser anser. The sequence continues at coordinate 37,733,010 of NC_139720.1, read as the reverse complement.
TGAATGGAATTTTAATGCCAATTGTGTAAAGATGCTCTTCTTCCTCTCCTTCCCTCCCTGTCTCTTTCTTCTGCTTTTTTTTTTTAACACTGTAGTTGACCTTTTCTAGTTGTCCTACATCTCTGTGAGTTCTCAAAGGTGACTAATAATGTCCTTGAGATTGTTAAATTATCGTCAGCCAAGTTACCGCTTCTCCAATTGCAACAGTGGGGAAGATCTGCCTTCTGCAGATGTAGCAGAATTGCCAGCAAATGTTGAGGTTTTGTCCAGGACATCAGCAGTGTAGCCCCTTCTCTTATGCGAGGGTACCATGGACTCTTTTAATGACCACAGATGGTTGGCCCTTTGGTTTTAGGTCCAGTTTTAAACTAATACAAGAAGTCTAAGTAGTATTAGCTATAACTGTGAAGGGGTAAAACAAATTCTCTTTGTGCTTAATGGATGTTGATGTGCCCTTTAACAATAAATACGCATGGGTTTGGAAGAAGGCCTGCATGTGGTTTGAATATTGCATTTCTTCACTTGCAGTCAGGCCATTAACATAATTTAAACATCCTTCTGTGTAAATTTTTAAGCAAACACACACAAGCATTAGCATAAACCCATTTCTAGACAACCCCCTGCAACTCTGTGCTGCCAATTTAATGTTGTTTCAAATGCTGTGACTTTGCTGGAACATTCACTACATGCTAACTTGCTGAGAGTGCAAAAAAACGAACAAAGGAAAAACTTGAAAATGTTTTTCCTTGGCAAATAATTGCCAGTCCATGTTCAACTCCTCATGGTGGATTTGGGGTGCAGGTACCCACTGCCACCCCATGAATCAATGTGATGCTTGACTCAGCGATGTTGTCATTCGCAGGGCACAGTATGAAGAACAGAGTCCAACACGAGTACTTCAGCACTGAGCTGGTTTTGTGAAGAAATAAGGAATGGTTTTTCACCTTGTATTTTGTGAATAGGTATTTATTTTTGTTTCCTTATCTTTTCCCACTACATTTAGAAAAAAAGGATCATCTTAAATGGTGACCCACTCTGTTGTTTAGCTTTTCAGTGTGCCGAGATTGTAGGACTCTGAACTCAAAACAGTTATTTGATGAACTGCAAAATATTGCCATTGTAAGACTTCAAAATATTAACCTAGGTCTCAAAAACTGCAGAAGTGGAAAAAATGAGGGAGAAAAGGTAAGTGCAAAGAGTATGGGAAAGGTCTGGCTTTACTCCGATTTTGCCTATTGACTTGTAGAGTGTCTTTAAATTACATTTTCAAACTTTTGCTCCTAAATTTTGTATGCTATAAATGTGTACTTGAACTACAAATTGAGATTCTCATTTGCTTTAGTCCAGGAGCTGGTGTTAGAGCAGCTGGTCAAGTATTATTACACATGCAGTACATTCAGCAATGTAGCTGTGAGCAGCAATGCCTCCAAGTCCATTCTCAGTATCGTCTTTTCCCTTTAACCTCTTGGAAGTGTCATCAGAAGGGATTCTGGGAAGACTGGCTGCACTGGCATACAGGAAACATCTTATTAAATCTAATTTAAATCCTCATTTCATAAACTTAAATGTAACTCATAATTTTTTATCTTCCCCTCAAGAGGTTATTAAATACACTGTGTAAAATAAAAGATATGACTGCTCATAAATCACTAATGCATGCGTGAATGTAGGACTTGATTTCAGCCCAAATGGCATGCATAGTATTAAAGAATATAGAATAGTCTTCCAAAACCAGATGGTTAGTCATTTTCCAAAATTATTGGCTGAAATTCTTCCATTCCTATGTTCTTTTATTAAAATAAAAAGGGCATGTGATAGTTGTCAGTTCAGTAGCACATATACACTGTATTAGAGCTGTCACTTTTTAAAGACAGAGAAGCAAGTGGTTTTTCTCCTCCAGCTCTTGCATGCTTTACTTTTGCCTTACCTGCCAAGTCTCAGCTTTTGAACTCTGTGCTCATGTGTAACAGTTGACGACATCAAGGAACAAAAGAATAAAAGAGTGAATCCCCCTAACCTGTCCCCACTGTGTGGCACACACGTGATTTCTTGTAGGTTCTTATAAAGGATTCCCTGAAGCTTGAATTCAGAATCCAACAAAAAACTCCTTGAAAGTTGATTAAACTTTCCTATTGGCCTAAGTGGCAGGGAGGTTGGAACTAGGTGATCTTTAAGGTTCCTTCCAACCCAAAACATTGTGTAGAATCATCAAATGTTCACAGAAGTCAATTTAAAGGTCAGAGTAACCATAATAATAATAACAAATATATATATATATATTTATTAGTGACCAGCAGAGAGTCTGGTCCAAATATTTTGCATTTTATGTCTAAGGTCAATCCATGTGCGACTAGAGAGAGGAAAATCCTGACTGTGGGGATAAAAGGAAGTGTGGGTCAACATGCTGGGCAGTGGTCTTCCTCTGTTAGAGTGGGTTTCCTCTGTGTGAGCATAGAAGCAGGATGGAAAGAAAGTGTGTGAGAGAAACACTGTTTAAAGCATGGGCAGGATGGGCTTCAGTTTAATTGTCTGAAAAGTCTTGATGATTTCAGTGTAGCTGTATGAAGTGTGGGAAGTCACCAATTTGGATGTGTGTTTGCAGGATGGAGATGGTAGGGCTTTCATAATGGAATCACTAGGGACAAAAAAGAAATAACCATGTAATACTTGAAATGAAGTTTTGTTTGCTTTTTTTTTTCTTTTTTTTTATTTTTCTTGAAATATATGAAATGCTTATTTTTAACTTCCTTGTTAGTTTACAGTAATTTACAACTCATTGGAGATCTTAAGTCCTTTTTAAAGTTTCACAATTTTAATTCAATTATTCTCCTTATTTTACAGTTAGACCAGAATGAATTTTTATTCTTTGCAAAAATGAGAATTAGTGTATTGATTGAGATTTGAAGTGATAATGGATTATAATGTCTTGTAACTGAGCAGAATTTTTAAGCTAAGAGAGCTGGGCCTGGTTAGTGTGGAGAACAGAAGACTGAGAGGGGACATTATCAACATATACAAATATTTGAAGGGAGGGTGCCACTCTTCTCGGTGCCCAGCGACAAGACAAGAAGCAACAGGCACAAACTGAGACACAAGAAAGTCTGGCTGAATATGAGAGGGCACTTCTTTACTGTGAGGGGCACAGAGCACTGAACAGGTTGCCCAGAGAGGTTGTGGAGTCTCCTTCTTTGGAGATATTCAAAACCCGCCTGGATGCCATCCTGCGCAATGTGCCCTAGGTGATCCTGATCGGCAGGGTTGGACCAGATGATCTCCAGAGAGCCCTTTCAACCTCAACCATTCTGTGGTTCTCTGATCACAAAATAATAGGTATCCCTTGAGTAAACAGAGTTGGAATTTTTAATTTCAATGTGTAGACTCCATTCATGTAAAAAAAAATAATAGAATTTGATGTCTGCCTACTGTAACAGTCATCCCCTTCACATACCAAGCTGTATATTTCCAGTGGCTTCATAATAGGAAAACTTATGTTAGTTTTGTCAATGTATTAGAACCTCCACAAAAATAGCGTATAGTTTTACTTTTACGTTTTTGCACTACAAATATTTGTAGGAGTGCTAAACACAAAGAAAACAATCCTTAGCTTCTGCATTATCTTTGCATTTTTAATTCCCAAACTGATTTTTTCATGGTAATTCAGATGCATCATCGGTTAATGCACTTTTAGTGACCCTTACTAATGATGCAGTTTGTAAAGTTATTGTAAAGTGGGTGGGGAGACCTTCCCCCTGAAATTAGAGTAAATGTGACTTAACTTTGCAGTTCTGCAAAATCGGTAACAAAGTGAGTAGCAAATTAAGCAAATTCATCCATCTGTGAAATATTTCAAGGTCAAACCTTTATTGGCTACAAGATTTCTAACTAAAAAGACAGAGGATGACAGTACTTACAGTTTGGTAATGTTTGCTTACTGACCGTGAAATGAAATTTAACAGTGCGGCATGTCTACATTTGTAAATTTATTGTAGTTGTTTAGACTTCTTGGAAAATGAAATGTCAAGCTATCAGCCTCAGCTTCCACGATGTTGTTTAGGTCCAACGAAGAAGTTCACTTTTTTCTTTTTCTCTTTCCTTTTTTTCCCCCCCCAGTGTGAGGCTATTTTCATTTCACCCATGTTTTTCTTAAGTAAAACAAAACTTGTGGCACAACTGCATCTGTAGTTTAGTATGGGACAGTACTGCACAGATGTAAGCATCTTACTGGAGCAACTGCTAATAATCGTGATACTCACTATTCAGCTCAGTGGACAGCGCATAGGTTTGAGCACTTAGAAGATTTGTAGATAGAGATCCTACGCTGTAGAAGTACACAAAGGTAGTGACCTGCACTTGGAGATTCCAGGCCCCCCTCATGGTAGTGCATGGAATAATTTATAGGCAAACCAATTCCAAGACTAGAGAATAGGACAGTAGATTGCAAATACCTGAAACACCTCTTTGAAGGGGTTAAACTGAGACCTAAGCTTTTTGCCTTTTTTTTTTTTTTTTTTTTTTTTAAGGAGAAAATAGAATTGCAAATTCCAAAATAGGTTATTAAAGAATCCTAAGTGTCAGTCTGTATCATGTGATAATCTCCGTACAAGATGGTATAAAACTAGGGAGAATTTATGAGCATTAGTACACAGTTGCTTCAGTGGTTCTGAGCAAAATTTTAATGGTTGAGTAAACAAAGTAGAAATATTTAACAAGTCATCTTGTAAAATCCACATCCAGTCTGAATTTTCATCTTTTAGAAGTGCTGTCTATAGATATATACTGAGCACCTAAAATAGTGAAAATGCTTCTCAGTTGCAATGTCTGCAATAAATTACAAAACTTTGGGATAGTGAGGATAGCTGCATAGGTTTTGTACATTGATTGTGATGGTATAAAATTTCACTTTTTTTCATCCTTTGGTTAGTGTTGGTGAAGACTGAAATCTTGGATTAGCTTGGTCTGTTGTATATTGAGGTGAAATAATGAGCTCTGCCACTTCATGTGTGTGTTAAGAAATGTGGGACTTGCATTTTGAACATTGCATTCACCTCCTTTGTCTTTCATAATTAACCAAAAGGAACGCTACTTGTTTATTGATATGCACAGTTTTGACTTTGATGTCCAAATACATCTTAAGGAGCTCAAACGCCCGTAGTTGCAGTAGCAGATTGCTGAAATGATAGCGCGTAGACCACAATAGAAACAAGACGTGAAGACAAAGATCTGGTTGAAGAGAACAGGGAAGAGAGAGTGGGGATGAAAATGTTTTACACAGGGGAATAAAGTGTTTTTTAGGGATGACTTCTTGAGAAAACCATGATTAGTGTTTGTATTTACCAGTGAAGAGGAGGGCTACAAGAGAGGAATTAAACCAATCCTGAAGTACAAAGCAACATCAAAAGGGAGTTTGAAAAGTTTTGCGTGTTGTTTGTTTGTTGTTGTTGTTGTTGTTTGTTTGTTTCCCCGCTGTTAAGTGCCACAGGACTTAAATTTTCAAGTACTCTCTTGTTTGGGAACGATGAGCTTTCAAGAACAAGAAACCTCAATTACCCTATCCCTTCTAAAATGTGTGTTAAGGTCAATATCTCATAGTACTTTGCAAACAAAACCAGAAGTATGTTATGTCCTGTATCATTGCCCTGTGAGTGCTGAATGAAACACTGAATTAGTCACCACTTTATAGTTGGCCCCAGAATTCTATATGGCAAAGCTATTAATGTACGAGTGAATTTTCAGCAGAAAATGGCAAAACTCACGGCAGAAGTGGGCGAGTTTCACCAGTTCAAGATGTAACGCATTTTTTTTTTTGCTTGTGGTTTGCCTCTTAACGTTCAAAACCAGGAATATCAACCTCATGGAGGAGAACTGGACAGACAGTTTTTATAGCTTGTATATTTGCTTTATATATATATATATATTTAGCCATTTAACAACAGTGTAAAGATAAAGGTTTTCTAGATTTTTTTTGTTTGTTGTTTTTTCCTTGAGTGGATGAAGGTGGATTTACAATAGGAAACAAATTATGATCTGAACTGTAGAACCTGCTCTGTGCCCTTGGAATGGGGACAGAAGGGAAATCAAAGCTCATCCATAAAGAGGTGTCAGTAGTTCTCATTTTCCAAACTGCTGTTTGGCATGAGGGAGATGAAGTACCACACTAATGCTCAATGGGCCTTGCTATTGTACAGGAGACTTGTGGATGGAAACTGTGATACTTCAGTTCTGTGGACATGTAATACTCGGGTCTCATTAATGCGAGGTTACATGTGAAGTTGTCCTTTTGCCTTTCAAGTTGCTCTGCTAGTCTTTGTTCTTTACACTCGATAGGTTTTGCAGTTTCAGATTGTGCAAGGATGATAGGAATTATTTAAAACTCAAGATTCAAAAAGAGAATGATTGTGTGCATCGGGTGTTTAGAGAGAAGGAGAAGGGTTAATCCATCTGAACAACTGGATTCTTCATTGCCATCATGTTATGTTGGCCTGTGCCTCTAGGGCAGGGGACTCCAGATGGATGGCTTAATTTGCATATATATTTACATATTCTTTAGTCATAAATTCACATGATCATAATGGAAAATGTGCCTGTGGCTGTTTTTTTGTTGTTGTGTGTTTGTTTGTTCTTTGGCAATTGAACAGAATTTTATTCTTGTTAGAGCTCACCTGCAGTAAAATCTTTCTATTTATCTACTGTATCTTGACCCTGATAAAACACAGGGGGCTCAGGATACAAATCATCTTCTGGGTATCTTTTTTTTTTTTTTTTTTTTTTCCCCAGAGGGACTTTTTCATTGCTCGTTTCCTAGTTGCAGTCTTCCCTGTCAGATTTCTCTCCAGTTGCCCATCCTTTATTACTTTGAACTACTCCTTCAATTTATTAAACAAATGGAAAAAAATTCTTGTTGCAATAACTCATTTTTGATCGAAGAAATGCACAACTTATTACTGGTAGATGCTTTCAATAGTGATGCATAACAAGGTTTTCATTGCTACTAAATGATTGCTGCTATTAAATATGAGTAAGAAAAGAGGTAGAACACCCATTGTGGTGTTCTGAGGGAGCACAGGCATTCCTCTGCACCAAATAGTTCATAAACCTAAATTTCATATGTTATCCCTGATATGGAAAACTGATACCAGACAGAAGATGGGTAAAGAGGAGGATTTATATCAAATGTTGTTTCATTTTAGTGTTACGTATCATGCTGGTCCTTTGTGTTTTAAGATGAAATCTCTCTACACCCTTGGAAGTAGGGTGGGATAATTGTGGGAATACATTATGTGGGTGTGAATGTGCGCTTCCACTCTCTGCGCAATGAGACTGTGGCTCAGGGCTATGGGGAAGAGTCTCAGTAGGATAGGATGCATCTATAGGAGGATGTGCAGGAGGATCTTTCACAACCATTATTGCTTATCTCCTAAGGTGAAAGAAATTAAACATATTTAATGTCACATAATAAAGTTTCTTGCGTAAAGTTTCAGATGGAAAGAAATGTCCAGGGATGGATTCTTTTTTAGCCTACTGTAATTCTCATGCATCCAGGTTTGGGTCTTCCACTGTCAGCTGAACCTCTGAATCCCACCTACTTCCATCCTATTTGGTGTGGTACCCTATACCTCCTCTATTCTGCAGGTATGCACCTTAAGAAAATATTTTCATGTTTTAATGTGAGAACTTCATTTCACATATCTGCTGGGTATTTTTGTTTTAGTGAGCTGTGATTTAATTAATTTTTTTTTTCTTTCCAGTGTTCTGCGTAGATTTTAATTATGGTTAGAATTGCAATATGCAGTTTCATAAGACTAGAAAATTAGGAAGATATAGTTTTTACTCAGTGAGGAGGATGCTTTTTTCCATATGTTTTTCATAGGTGGTTTGAGTTGGTTGCTTTATGCAAAAAGCAGACAGAAGCACAGTATGCAAAATCTTGGTAGTGTTCCCTCTAGCCATTTGCTACGTTTCTTTAGAAAGATGAAAACACCTTTAATTCAGACTTTCTCAGAGAATTATGTTCTAGTTTTAGTATTTTAAAATATCAGTCTACTGCACGAGCCCTTAAGGGGTTTTAAATATAGTTAGAGTAGTATTCTGTTAGCTTTTCTTGTAGAATGACTATTGGTGTCACAGGATGTTAAGCAAACTCAAACTTCTTTTTTGTACGTAATTTTACCTAGGCATTTCCTTCATAGTGATCAAATTAACATTTGTTTCTGCATATTCGTGTATTCTAATTAGTCACTCATTTCAAGCTAAATAAGCTGGACAGAAAGGAAGAAAAATAGAATGTATGCAAACTGTTTCAGCTGAATTGAAGAAAAAAAAGAAAAGCTTCTTTCCCCCGAAGCATACATTCTGCATGAAATTCAACTTGACAAGTGACCCTTTTAAAACGGTGCTACAAAGATTTCTCAACATTCTCGATATACGAGAGACAGCCTTCTATTAGACCCACAAGCAGCCCCCCAACTCCCTCTAAATGAATGTAGCTGCTTCTTCTACCCTTTGTATTCTACTTTATCCTTGTTCACCGCACTAGTGTTCGTGGTTTTATGTGCACACTTTTATGTGAGAGAATGCTTGCAAAAATAAAAATCATTGGGAATGTTAATGTAATACACAGGTGATATAATACAATAAAATACAATACAATAAAGAACTCCTCCAAGGATTGTTGGCAGGTGTGAGTCTGATGAAAATTTGTGTGTTCATGTGAAGAAAAAAAAACACAGGAAGATTTGCCAGTTAATTTACAGATTGGTGACAGAAAAACTGATCTCCAGCTCTTAAGTCTTACATTCAAGAACTGAGGAGCAGTAAGAAACAATGGTCTGTGACTGCGTGTGAGCAATGAATAACGGAGTGTGTGAATGGCTTGTGAAACTGAGTGTAATGCCTTAAAATCAGAGGAAACTGAGTATTTAACAGATAAAAAGTATCCTGTCTCTAAACTAAGGGTGGTGGATTAGCAGTATTGTATCACCATCCAGTTCTCAGGTAGCTTTGTTCCAGTAGGGGAACTACTAATAGCTAGTGCACTAGCTATTCTGCTTTTCTGTTGTCAAATGAGAGATGTGCAAGGTAATTCTTAGTGTCCCCCGTGGTTTCGACGGTCTCCACAAGCATCTTTAGGAGGAGCACAAGACCTGTGCTCACAAGTGTGCTTCATAGGGGGGTTTCAGATGGTGCTACGGGATCGCGGCTGTGGTAGGCCGCTCGCTCCCTCCCTGCCCACTGTACTGTATTTGTACACGGTGCTGCTTGTACAGATGCGGACCTTATGTTCTTACAGCGCTTAATAGATTGTAAACCACAGGCATTTTATGATTTTCAACTCGAGCAGCTCACATTTTACACCAAGATATTTAGGGCAAATTTTTGAGTGGAAAATTACAGCCTTAACATGAGCAATTATGACATGTAAACAAACAGCTGCTCTTGAAAAACTAGAAGGTCAGGCAAGATGATACAGTAAGATGAATATAAGGGGAGTAGTTTTGGGAAGTTCCTTTGTCTGTTCTTGCTGGTTTCCAGCAGATTATCAAATACAACCCTCAGTTGAAAGAGATCTAGAGAAGAAAAGGTCTGTTCCTCCCTTTTGAGGTTTGCAGTATCTTTATGGTTAGCTGTTTGAGGGAGGAGGGAAAAGAATCACTTTCTGTATTTAGCCAACCTCCAAAATCTGGTTGTATCCAGCTTAATTTTTGTGTTTTGTGCTGTGTATAATTCTGTGTTATTTTCCAAGAGAGTAACCTGAAGCAGGTGGGTTTCTCCCGCTGCCGCCGTGTGCTCTCGTGGGCGGTCGCATCCCGGCGGGAGCGTTCTGCCCCCTGCAGAGAGCTCCCAGGGGCTGCCCAGAGAAGTAGAGGCAGGGACAGGAGTGTTCCTCCATCTAAAGTCATTTCTCTTAAACACCGAAACATGATGATGAATGGGATGCAAAAGATGTGCTTAAACTGTTCGTATTTGCTGCCAGTTCTGTTTTGTATTTCTGGTACGAAATGCTAGAGAGGCTTGCTTCATATTTAGGCTCTGGTTTCAAAGCACCATGTTTGCAAGCCCAGTCAAATGGAAATCCTTGTTAAATATTTACTACCTTAGTGCCTTATCCATGGATATCAAAATGTTTTTCCTATCACTTTCCCCAAATGTTGGAAAAGTGCTGTAGAAGACAGTTGTGTCATCTGTGAAATTTTACCTAGATAACTGTATAGCTATATGTATGCAAATAAATAGCTAAATGTGGCTGTTTTACAAGATGAGAGACCCAGTCTATGCTGTGGACACAAAGGAAAGTCAACGCTTAAGTGCTGACATTGTCCATGGCTACAAGAGCATTTATGCCTCAGCATAACTATTTGGAAAGGACAGTATCTTAATGGTATATTTGTTTTATTATTGCCACAAAGGCTTCTCCAGTAAGTCAGTGACCTGAGACAGATCCAGTTTGACAGAGCTTCTTGGTAATACAAATTAAACAAATTACTTATGAGAATGGTGAATGTAAATATTAGCTAAATGGTGTCACTTGGCAAAATGTTTATTAGGCAAATCATGCTGGAGAGAGCATGATAATCCTTGCTTCTTCTAATAAAGCCACCTTGGAAGTAGCAATAGAGCACTTTCTTTTACTGGAGTAGCTGTATTCACGGAGAAAGATGAGCCAAAGAGCTTGAGACATATTTACGTTGCAACTTCTGTTGTACCACCAGAAAACTGAATCCCCAAATTCTAGATCAGAGGGAGCTTCAGTATATCAGCTGACACCTAATCTTATGCTCTCTGGGCATCATTATCTTATTCTCTTTGTCATTAAGGAATGAAACTCACTGTCATCTCTGATGTTTTGCATTTAAAAAATTCTAAATCCAATGTTTTCTTTCTCTGCTCCACCCACAAAATCAAAATGCTTTTCTGAACTGTTGTATGCATCTGGTATGTTCCTGTTCTTTTATGCATTTTCAAGTATGAGGTTGCAAGGTGGCCATGAAGGAATGAACTGTGTGAATCCTGAGCAATGGGAAGAGCAGTCCTTAGCTTTTCCTTAGCTTTTTTTTTTTTTTTTTTTAAACTGCAGTGAACTGTGTTTGTGAAACTGAATTCTCTGCTTATACATCTGAAAGTAGGACTATGATAAAATATTTACAGGTATGACATGAGGAGTAGCTAATGAATGTCTCCAGTGTTCTTAACAAAGCAGTCGAGGTAGTATGTAATGCTTATGAAACATAAGTTTTCAGTAATCTCGGTAGTAAAACAATATTTTGACTCGTATTGATCTGCAATACCATTGCATTCAGTTAAGGTACATCTTTCTTTTTAAATTGCCCGAAATAGCAAAACATTTTAGGGAGGGGAAGATCCTATCAGAAGCTCACGTTGTTCTAGGTTTAAAAAGCGAAATGCTGGCATCGTTTGTCTCTGCTGGTTGCAGTCAGACAAAAGGAAGCGGCTGTATAAATTATGTGCTGGCAATACAGCTCGTGGGTTAGAAGCCGTGAGCAACACCTGCTTCTGCCCCTTGGGCACGGCAGAGGAAGCCTGACCTCTGCAGAGCAGCGGTGGCTGCACAGAGCCGCGGGATGTGAGCCCCCATTCTCAGCCCAGGAGCTGGCTGGTGCCCCCTGCCCCGCCGTGCCTACCTGTAAAGGTGGTGGCTACTGCCTTTGGGACTGGCCGAAAACACCAGTCCGTGTGGTTTTCTTACAGCAGAAAGGACAGTCTCTTGGGGCGTGCTGAGGACAGGGGAACCTGTAGCCCCTGCAGAAGCTGCTCGTGCAGCAGCGTCTTGTTGAACCACCGTGGTACCGGGGACAGGTGGATTCGCTTGGTGATAGCCAAGTGTTTGCATCATTTTGTTTATCTGCTCTCATTTACAGGGTGGTCTAAAAGCAAGAAAGTTTTGCCTTCTTCTCCCCTGTGAAAAGTAGCTGTATCGCTTCGAATTGAATTTATAATTTAAGTTTAGGAAACAGGGATGTCTGCAAGACTTCTGTCTTATAGCTGGATGTTTCTGACACCTACAAACAACTTTTTGCACAGCTGTCAGGGAGAGCACTCTGCAGGAGCAAATACAGCATCAAAACAATATTTCCATCTCTGCAAAGAGAGATTTCTGTCTCTGCTGTAGGCAAAGTCTTTGTTTGGTTTTCATGTTTCATGATACTAATTTAATGTTTTTGCTGGTTGGTGGCAGAGCGCAGAGAAGACACGTGAATTGAAACCTTCAGAATATACAGTAATCTGCTCTTAAGGATTCATGTAAAAAGTTTTATTGATTTTTTATTATTTTTGGTAATATTCCTGCAGGTTCTTTAGTTTTTCAAAGTTGAAAGCTGTACGATAAAAACAGGCATGTACTAAAATGTAGCTTCCTTACAGAAGTTATACTAAAAATAATTCTGGACCTCAGGGCGTTCATCAACTGGCAACAGTGGTGGCATTTTCATAGGGGAAAAACAGGGGCTGGTGAGGTTAGGGAGGATTAGTGCATACTCGCATGGGGAGCTTGGTAGGTGCTTTCATTGTTTTGTCATTTTTTCTGGCTAAAATGGGTATGTTTTTCTGACTATACTGTTTTAAAATACCTGGGAATCCAGAACAGGCCCAAAAGAGCTCCGACTTTTTCAGTGCATTTTTTTTAGGACCCTCAGACAGCAGATCTAGCTGGCCTCTGCCGATAACTTTCACGTGTTTCAAAACCAGAAAATCCCAACTAAATTCTGATCAGTCTCTGCCTACTTCTATTGCAACAATGATAAATCGCAGTCCTGGCTCATGCTTCGCTTCTTTTAATGCTTTTAAAAAAATCGTTCTGCTTTGCTCTTTGCAAAGTAATGATTCCCACTGAAGTGTCTGCATCACCAGAGACTCATCCCGCCTCTGTGTGCTGCTCATTTTCCAGATGATGATACTGTAAAATGGGTTTCGCAGGACTGTCTGATGCCCTCGTGCTCACGGGAGCTGCGTGCACAGGTGCAGGTGAGGACGGATTGACCGAGGCGACTGATGGATCCCGGGCTCGTGCTGGTCACCAGCAGACGCCCTGCTAGACTGGAGACTTTGCTTGGCTTACAAGACAAACTATGATAGATGGCACGGTGGTGGGATTTGAGCAGGCTCTGCTTTTGTTTTTGAGTGGGAGGGAAACTATACTAGGAGCACGCATGAAATTCCTGCCTTATCTCAGGGAACGCTGTGGAATTGGGACGTGCAGCAGGAAGAAAGAGCGAGTGCCTTTTCAGGCTTTTTTCTGGTCTCCTCCTGTGCAAAGCACAGTTTGCCGTACCTTAATTTTAAAGTTTTAAAACTCTGCTAGGATTTTAAATGAGTACGGCATGGTGTGCGCGTGATGTGGCTCCCTTTGTTTGCCTATTGCCATATAGCCCGGCCAGCTCTGTAAGAAACCTGTCTGCGAAGCGCATTTTAATGTTTAGATCTAGCAGCGATTAGAATACCCGAATGCCCAGTGGGTATACGTGTCATTTTTTAACAGCTGCCGAGCTTTCTCCCTGCTGCTCCAATTAACACGTTCAGCGCACGCTTGCCGGCGAGTGGGCTGTGTGTATGGATTAAACCACCCCGCTGGTTATTCACCCCATGTGCCCGATGCCAGAAACGGATCAGCGTCTTTCCCGGCGTAGGACAGATGAAATCAAACGGGGTCCCGAGTCTGTGCGGGTGTAAATACGTGGAGGGATTTAACTGGCAGATGAAAACCTGCTTTGCCTGGAGACGTGGTTCAGTCCATTGACTAACATCTCTCCCCGCCTCCCAGCCCCTCTTCAAATGATGGAGACAGAGGGCAGCGAGCTCCCGGTGCTGGGCTGCCTCTGGCTGCCAGGCACAGCTTTCCAACTTTGTTCTGCTTAAAAACTGCTTGGAACCCTGACTTTCTCCTTCCCCTTCAGTTTTTCCCTCCTTCATCTATTTTCATGCTGAAATATTCCAGTTGGTAGCTTTGATTAAGTGTCCTTCCCCCCCCCCTCCCCCTTTTTTTTTTTGTAAAAAAAAGGAAAACAATATGCTTTCTAGTCCTAGCTGAGGTAAGGGTTTTTTAATGGTACCAGAGCAGATGGTCGAAGGTTGCAGCTTTCCTTGAGTGCTTGCTGTTAATTCATGCTCGGACAGCTCTCCGTGAGGCAGAGGGCGAAGGGGGCTGCTGGCGGGCGCTGCTGAGGAGATGGAGCGCTTCTTGGGCTTCGTCAAGCAGATAAGGAGGTCGAGAAGAAGAAAAGGCAAAAAGTACCGGCCAGAGGAGGATTACCACGAGGGTTACGAGGATGTCTATTATTATGCCTCAGAGCATTTTCGAAGTAAGTGCTTTGCCTAACCTCTTTTTCCTTTAGCTGTGATAAATGCTATGTTGTTAAGATTAAAAAAAAGGGGGGGGGAGGGGGGAACAACTAAATGCAAAACGCCCAAACAATATTCCCCACTTGGTAGAATCTGAGCCTTGTGCAAGTATTAAAGCATTGGCTTCCTGTTATGGATTGATCTGCCTGTGACTGCTGATGAACAATGCAAAACAGCTGAAGTGGCACAGCAGCTCCCAAAGTAGGCAGGGTCTGTAAACCTGCTTAATATTTCAGGTGCAGTTAATCGAGGCTGACTGCTGGAAAGCTTTTGTTAAAACACTTTGTTTTGCAAACTGATCCGCTGGTGGTCGCCCTTGTAGGGTGCCTTTGTACCGTGGATATTTTTGAAGCAATAGAAAGGCAGCGATCGCTCATCGTCGCTTCAAGTTGATGAGTAATGCGGGTTGCTGAGCGAGAGTCAGCCCTCTGAGCCTGTGCTGTGACCCAGGCTTTTCGGCAGAAAGTAACTCAAGTGGGCTCCTTTGTTGCGGCGGGTCCAGGCTCCCTTACGAGGCACCGCGTAGTGGGTTTTGTGGGGTTGCAGTCACGTGGCTGCAGCAGCTCGCTGCGAACCAAAATACAGCGCCTGCTGCCCAGTCCCTTCCCAAAACGTGCCCTTTCAGCTCTGTGCCCTGCCCCTGCCAGGCTTTGGAGATCAGACTTTGCCACCCGCTTCAGCCAGAGGAGGGGGAATGCCCAAAACTGCCCGCGGGGACACCAGGGGGTGTGGGACCCTGCCCGGTGTGCAGCCCCGCTGGTGCAAGGTGTTGACAGCAGAGCCAGCCAGGCACAGAAATGATCTTCTTAAAAGGGTTCTGCTCTTCTGGCTGGTGATTTGGGAGCTTTGCAGTGAAGCTATGCCTTTTGTTGAGCAGCTGAAGTTTGCTGCACTTTTTTTTTTTCTTCATGTACTATAGGAGTAGCTGTCACATCCTTTTTGTGTCATCTGGTTTCATGTCCATTTTGTGGAAATAAATCATAAGAACCTTACGTTTGTTTTGAGACAAAATAATGAATGCGACTGCTTTACAGCAACAGAGTTCTGCTATTCTGTGGAAAATACTAAAGCAAGTGATTTTCCTCTTGGTTTTCTTCGCTTGCCTATCTCTAAAAGTAAACTAATGTAGCGTGATTGATTGTTTACTGGGTTTCTTCCTTATACATTCTTTATCTCCTTTCATTTTTAAGAAAATTTACCATGCTGATAATCTTTATGTTGTTAAGACTGAGTTCGTATAAGAAAAGACCTATTTTCAGGGGCACTGCAGTCATAACAGGTAACGTTGGCATAAAATACACAAGAACTAAAAATTTTAAATCTTAGCACTGAAAAATATGAAAATGATACAACTTAATGAAAGCACGTAACTTTTTTTTTTGCTTTAATATGCAAATAAAAGGAATGTGTCAAAGCAGGATGTCAAAATATTTCCCTAGCTGATTGTTTTGTTGTTGAAGGTCTTTTAAATAAGAAAGCAAAACCCCTCCAAAAACTGTCACATGTAGTAAGGTTTTCTTGAATGTTGATTAATAAATTATTACTCTTGACTTAATTTAAGGAACTAAGATTGAGCCACATGTCTAATAGGTTTTTCATTTTATTCTACTTAGAAAAAAATGGATATCACACCCCTCAGCCTGTGGAAGTCAGAGGTATTTTCGACTGAATGTGTGTCAGGTTTTGGAGTGTTGTTTATATTAGTGCTCATAAAAAAACAGATTGAACAGTCAACACAGTGCTTGGTCCTGCAGAGTTGGATTCACGAGGAGTTTGCAACTTCTCACAGTTGCTTACACAGAGCACGTCACAGGAGATTCGGGCCGTGGGGATGTGTTTGTTCGTCTTCCGCTGGGGAGCTGAGAGCCCGTACAGAGGCACAACATCCAACACAATCGCTCCTCAAAGGTCCTTTTGTCCGCTCCTTCCCCGCGCTGCGTGCGTCGCTGTTTTGGTCGGATAGGCGTGGTGGCTGCTGAAACCAGCGCACAAAATGGGCAAAGAGGCTGCCGGAGCTGCTATAATGCTCCCTGGAAATTGGAGACGTTTCGTGTAATGGAGACAATGAAATGTTTCATTCGGAATTTAATTATGGTCTGGTGTTATACTGTTTACAGTGCAAATTTAGAGTAATTGCAGAGCTTTTACTAGCCTTTCCTTCTGTACTCATATGCTTAGAAGGATGTGTGCTTGAAAATAAGGTGGTATTTATGGGTATGATTCTCAGAATATCAGAGCTAATGAAGTCAAAGACCTGTTGTTCATTCAACCGAACAGAGTAGGAGCTTTTTCAGATTTTGTTTCCTCTCTCTGCATTGTCATCCATCCCTCCTGAAGGGTCGTCTTTTATGAGCTGTGTATCCAATTAGCCAGCGCATTTGAAGATTGTCTGAGCCAATTGCTTTACGGGCCTGTTATCCTCTCATCCCCCCATGCGTAGTATTGCTTAGGGTGTTGTAGGGAGACTGAATTAATGTAAAATGCAGAAAGTACGTTAGAATAACCAAAGGATCAAACGGAAACAAAACAAAGTTATAAATAGAACAGGCCTCTGGGAATCACAGGAAAAAGGTGACATTAGTTTGTCCTCAGCGCAGTTGTGCCCGGGTACTGTAGCTCCTCTCGTTAAGTATACTCTCTTTAATCCTCTGAAGCTTTGCCATGGAGGACCAAAATCACAATAATACTGGGGAGCAGGTAAGAAAGGTGCAGTAATACCTAAAACTCCCAAAGTAGAACAGAGACCCCAGCTCTTGAGTCAGACGTCTTTTTGCTTGGGCGTTTCATTCATTGGCGTTAAGTGGATAGCCTTGCTTTGACACGCAACATCAGCTCTCTTATCTTTCCTGAGAGTCTCGTTCTGTGCTATGTAGTGCTGGAATAACTAAAATAATACTCTCGATACACAAACACTGATTGACATTAGTGTTGCAGGCGTCATACTCCTTTCGCTGGGACTTTGCACAGTGAACATAATGGGCGACGAAAACTGCCCAAGCTACTTGGACAAGTTGGTGCTTATCACAGAAAGTGCTTTAAAAAGTGCTATATTTATCTCGTGCAGCATTATGGCAGTACCATTCAACCTGTTCCTTTTAACGAGGCTTTGGGTGAACAAGGCCCTTGTTATACTGTTTCCAGGACTGATAGCAAACGGCGGGACTGCTGTGTGGCACAGCTGCCTGGACCTTTCCCAAGATGACATATGTCCTTTCACTGAAGGCAGGATGCTGTGCCAGCACCTCCGAGCTGCGGCCTGGTCTTGAGCAGGAGGGGGTTTTTGGAGCCAGACTGGTTACCCCTGACCAAAACAAACACAGCCTCCTCCTTCCCCCACTCCAGGCTGATTGCAGTGTTAATTCTTTAGTTTGCAAAACATTTGAAAGGTCTTGGTTTTGTTCCAGTGGAATGGAAACGGATTTTGGAGGCTCACAGGTGATATAAAATATGGTTGTCACAATCTGCCTGGGCGGCACCAGGGTGCGTTACTTCGAACATGTGCTGGGAATTTTTGTCTCATTTATGTTGCTTCTGGTTTCTGTCATCCATTTCTTCCCGAAAGATCCTCAGTTTTCACCTGTTTCTCTTCTGTTCTTCTTCCCAGCATGATGTCAGCAGCATACTCCATTGGCATAAAGGTTTTATGTTCTGTCTTGGTGCCATGAAAATACTAAAGAATGATCCCAAAAACCAACACGTAAAATAGTCTACAAGTAAACTCCCACTAACCCAAAAGTTTTTTGTTTTTTTTTAAGCTCTGCCCCTTAAAATGTTCCATGTAGTCACCCACAGTTAAGCAAATAATTTTATCGTAACCTTTGTCAAGGTCTTGCCTATGTCATTTGACAGGAGCACTGATATATTAGATGAAGTAGTCTGCCGTAGGGTATCTTTGGTCATGTAGTATTTTTTCTCTTCTCCCTTTTATTTCAATTTATGGTTTTAATTTTATTTTTCTTCAGTGTGTTTTGAAGTATACCAAGGTTAGACCAATACAGCTGTTTTCTCAAATCAGTAAATACTTAGCTTACTTTTATCTCCTTGAAATGGTATCTTAATTATAGATTTTAAAAAATCTTTTAAAAGCTGTGATGTCTCGTATTAATTCTTCCACTCTTAATGTATGAGAATCATCAGATTCGTCACTGTTAGGACATTAACATCTTTGAATTTGCCTCCAAAATGCATGTGATAATTTTTCTACTTTCCATTAATTGTCCCATCTCTGTCTGTCCCTGTGTCTCCACTGGAAAGTGAAGGTAAGGTATTTGAGTTCCTTCGTGTCCCCCAACTCTTAGCCTAGCAAATGAGGCAGAAAGGAAAACTGAAAGTTTCGTATAACTCAGAATTGAAGATGTCCTCTTTGTTGACTGAAATCAAGAATAATTAGGTAAAACGGATATTGAATGTATGATACACTTGTGATTATGTCAGCAGAAAGCCACCACTTGCTCAGATTGTGCATTATTCTCCAACATGACTCAGTGTTATGGTGCGGAAGCTCCCACAGCTGCCAAAATCTTCCTAACAAATAGCTTTGCATTTCATAACCTAAGTTGCTCTAAAACTGTGTTAAGTACAGATAGAAGAGACCAGATACTGAATAGTGCTAAGGAAAAACACCAAGGGAAGCAATACACCTATGGGTTCTTGATGCTGTGGCCAGCAGCATTCTTACTTGTCAAGATTTTCTCCATTTTGTAAAGTGGCACAAATAGATCTTGTTTGCTCTGCTCTCGTAGATTTGATAGGGGTTGTAAAAGAGCTGATGGTTTTATGAGTAGTGCGGTGACAAGGGCACCGAATATTTCTATCTCAGGTTGCATAGATGGTAATTGATCTGAAGGGTGAGGAATGCAGGATGACAACTGCTTTTTATCTCACAAACAGTGCGTGCTGCTAGCCTGCTGTGCAATTGGATGTCTCGTGGTACCTGTGTGCACTTCTGGGCTGCTGCTCCTTCCATCCCAGATCTTGTCATGGCAGTACAGTAAAATCTCAGTTTTCATGAGACCAAAGGTAATAAATCTATTTGTTGCAGGCTACATGAAAAAAGGCTTGATAACCTGAGTGAGCAGAGCACATGGCAAGCCTTGAAACCACAACAAAAATAATCTTTAAGAAAATAACTAAAAATTATTAAAGCTTCTTATTTCCTTGTACTTAATGACTGTTTCATGATTGTCGAACCCTGGAGATTTGTATTAATGGACCATAGTTCATCAATATTTCTGTCTCTTTTCCATACGTCACTTTTTTCCTGGGATCTGTGTAGCCCCAGCACCACCAGTTTAGATGGGATGGGAAGGGATGCCTGTGTCCAGGGAGATTTTTGCTATGGTCAGTTTGCAAGCCACGCGCAGTGATGAAGGAGACAACTCTACTGGAGCTTTACTGCAAGGGCAGAGAGTATCAACTGTCCCATTCAGAGATCTGTGAATGAAAGAAGAGGTAAGTTATAGCCTTACTATAGTTATAGTAAGTAAGAAGCAAGTTATTGAACTGTTGTCTCTCTGCATACACTTGCAGGCTGAAACTTCCTCTGTGCAGCTGCCAATTGTAAAATTTTTCACTGGGTAAAATTCAGGCACTCTTCAGGCAAAGACGTTGCACCTTCCTTCTGTTTCTGTTGCTTTTCCATCTTCATGTATATTAGATTCTGTGTTCTTAAACAGGTGGTCATTGCATCAAACGCAGTTTTGTGTAGTTCATGACAAGCAACGTCTTGCAAAGGGTCACTTGGCTTCTGATGAACTGTGTGTGTGTGTTTTGGAGGTGACCATTTCTGTTTGCCGTCTCGTTTGTCATGGTCGTTAGTGAATGCAACCTTACTAGAAAAACCCAAGAAGTAGAGAGGAATTACATATTATTCTCACTTTGAACTAATAGGAATGGGTTATAAAAAGGAAAATGTTAACAGCACTTGAGCATCCCTTGAAATTATTTAGGTCTTGTAAGCCTTTAAGAAATACGCATAAATGAAATTTTATTTTACTCATTTCCTATTTCGTGTTAGTTAAAAGAGTTTGTAGCTCTTGGGATGGGGCTCGTGTTTGTAGACTCTTAAGCTGTTTGGATAGTAACTTTAGCTGCACTGTATTGTATGCATAAATTCAAAGATAATTAAATTGTTTTCTTCACTTGTGCACCAGTGCAGCCGCCAGTCGCAGGGTCTGTTGGGGGACACCCACACCTCTGCTGCCCTGCAACACCAGCGCAGTGTGTTTGCTCCAGCCAGGCAGGTTTGTGCACAAGTGCTGGCTTTGGTGAAATGTCTGTTATCTGTGAGACAGGCCATGCAGATTTTACATTTTTTGTAAAGCAGTGGTGAAACGGCTGGTTTAAGTTTGCTAGCAGTAGGATTACTTTTTAAATTACCCCTTGTGGCTCTCCTGCAAGTGGCCCTTAGGCTCCTGGGGCAGTGCAGAACACAGATGGTAAAGCGTTGCTTTAGAGTTACTTGAGCAAAACTAGCTTATTCTACTTTAAGTCACTGAAATCATGAGACATGAGTTATGTAATTCTTTGCACGAAGTGTAAACTCTTCTCCCTGCTAGCAGCTACAAGTGCAGAATTTCTGTACTACTTTTCTTTCTTTTACTTTCAGGTCCCATCCTTTGCTAATTTATTAAAGAACTTGACTGTCCCTGCTCAAGAAATTTATTCTTTCCTTCCTCCTCTTCTAGTGGTAGCTGCTATGAGACTGCACCTCCAGTGTTTTAGAGACTTGAGTAGCCTTTATAGTTTGGTATGTCTCGAATACCTGATATTTGGGTTCAAACAATGAAATTTAGAGAGACTTGGACAGATATTTAGCTTCCTACTTCCTGAAATGATGTAAGTTCATGTGTCTAATCATGGGTTCATCAATTTGCATCAAGAACTTCAAGTGATAAGATTTTATTCCCCCTTGGTTACTGTGAAGTGAATAAAACATCAGGTTCTATGAACTAAGATTAAAGAGAGAGGTAAAAGCAACTACTGAGGTGTCTGCTTTAATGCTGGCCATCAGTTCCAACAGAAAACTTCAGTTAGTGGAACTAAAAAGGAAACAACAATTTAAGCTCCTTGCTGATGATCTTATAAACAGTTATTGAATTATTGCTGTTTTTTTTTTTTCAGTAGGCCACCCCAGCAGCTATAATTAATCGTCATCATGTATATAAACACCTGTTTACCATAGCAGTATTTGTAAAAGGCAAATTTCATAATCATCGTCGTATGTGCAGAAGTTATTAAGCAACTTTATCTAATGTTTTTCAGCAGAGAAGAGCTGGGAGAGGTTCAGAGGTGCAGACACAGGAGAGGTGAGGCTGTAGCTGGCTGCAGGAGTCTGTGCCCACTCAGCCCCCAGCTCCACCTTCCTCCTTTCCTCAACATCCTTGATTTAGGAACTGTTCTTGTGATTACCTGTGCATCTGGACACTGCCAAATTTTCTCAGAGGGTTTTCTATTTTCCCTCTGAAAACCAGACGATTATACAGAAGTCGACATGAAAGACTTGCAGTTTTGAAGACATACTCAGAATTTAAAAGGCGCCAGAACGAAGGTTGCCTGTAGAACCTTAATTTGGCCTGCCTTAATTAAGGAATACAAGCTCATTTTTTTCACTGTACTTGTGATGGGCTGGTGTGGCACCATGCCTGGGTCCTTCCCTCCTTTACTTTGTGCCTGGCTCAAGAACTTGAATTGACTGATGTTGGGCACAAGTGGCTGTAGCAGGCCAAGGGAAGCACGGTTTGTATATATGTAAATGATATAAGCCTAACTGCCTTGAAATTTCAGCCATAAGGCATCTCAGGCTGAAAGCTTTAAGTTATTGCATACCTTTGATGATAATCTCCCCGTGCTCTAGTTCTCCACCTGTGAAATGAGGTTAATGGCACCTCTCCTTCACCGGTATGCCATGAAAGTAAATTAATGTTTGCTAAGCCCTCAGATGCTCTAGTGATGAGCATCATAGAAGAGCTCCGGAAGAAATTAATGTCTGTCCTGAGAGAAAGGCTTGAATAATGTGTGGGAACTAAGGTATGGAATTACAGTTCAAGCAATGAGGGGAAAACAAGGTCTTGAATAATTTTTAAGGTAGTTAAAGTCATTTATTTGGGGCATTAAATGAGACAAGGTCTTGTGAAAGACAGGGAGATGGGGCAGTTAATGGTTATGCTGTAAGGCAAAAGAGGGCAAAACTAAGGTTTGGCACTTGGATTATTATTTTTTTTTAACGTTTTGTGTGCGTGGATATGTAGTAGAGAAAATAGAGCAGCAGTTTCTTGACTTTTTTGCATGGAGTGGAAATTTCACAACAGTATATTATGGGCGTAATACTTGCCGTAAGTGAACCAAAATCTCCTTGATGTTGCGATGGTGAGTGACATTTGGGTGAGTGGCCACCGAATCTGACTGAACGGGTAGCACTTTGGTGCTCTTTGTAGCAAGAAGGGTGGAAGAAGGCAAGGAAGGAGAAGAGAAGGGAGATTAAAGACAGCTCTGGGGAAAATGCTGTTTGAATGAAACCACAAAAAAGAAAGTGAAACCAAAAGTAGACAGATGCTGTGGGAAGCATTAACTCAGTAACACGTGTTTTCAGATTTGGTCCCAGATGCTCCCTTTGGCTGTGTTTAACAAGCTCTGTGGTTGTTCAGGTCTACGCCTTTTTGATAACCTTGTCCTTCTCCCAGAAGGGGGAAACTCCTCACTCAACAACATATTTTGTTGTTGTTCTGTCAACTGGTAGCAACGCTATTAAAAAAAAATAAAATAAATACAGATTCACGAAGTACTACAAAAAATGCAGTAAATGACAAATGGTACATGCACGGATAGGTATTTTAAATACACAGTACAACAAGCTTTTGTTTTGCTTTGTTTTCCCTATTTTTTTCTGCAGTTTAGAGTAGGAGGTAATCTATAGCCCTGATGACCTGCTACCTGTACTCCATTTGTAGAAGCCCGGTAGAAATTGTGTAGTCAGCAGCACCCTTTCACAGCTAAGTTTTAGCAGAAGCTGTGGACTGCAGTGCCAGCTGTATTAGCGTGAATGCTCAGAAATCAAAAGGGATGTGTGCCACGCTGTCTGGCAGGGACGTCACATCTGACAGCCTACCTGAGGGGAAATGAGAAGATGCCTGTGAAGGAAAGTTGGGAGGGAGCCTGGATCTCTGGCAGAGCGCTTCAAGCAGAAGCAGCGCTCAGGTCAGTTGTCAGTAAATCTAAACGCGTCCGGTGGCATTTACAAATCAGAAAGCAAGAACATGGGTTTTCTGTTGGGTGGTAGTGGAATTTCAGGTGGTATGTCATTCAGATGTTGGATTTCATTTCATTGCTGAAAGGGGAACGGGGGTGGCTTCTGAAATGGAGAGACCAAAGCTGCCCATGTGGTTAGAGCTGCCCGTGGATAACTAAATCAAGCGGAGTGCAGCAAGACTGCGGAGCCACTGGTCTCTGAAGTCCCTGTGAGTTCAGTGACAGTTTGGTGGCCTCTGAAGTGCTTCCTCTGTAACTTGACCACGTTTCACCTGAGCTTCCCAGACTTCCAGAGAAGCTGCTCCGGAGTTCCCAGCACTTTTCCATCAGTTGCCATTCACTTGTTGCTATACCCTGCTTGGAGAAAACAAAGAAGTCTTCTCCAGCTTAGTGCATTAATGATTTGCTTACATTTTTCCTGGTACGCTCTAAACACAACTATGAAAATAGAGGTATATTTAAATGTGTGGTTTTTTAGATAACACTCCTCTGCTGTCCTATTTGTCATGTACATCTCTGCTGGCTTGTTCAGGCGGGGAGTAACCCGCGCTGCACTACAAGTGCTGGAAGAGAGCAGACAGGGAGAGGTTTCTGTACTCAGAGAAGTAACAGCCATCCTTGTAAAATACCACTGCTCCTGAGCGTAACACAGAGGATCTAGAAGGTAATGAACATTAGCACTTTGTAACTGGCTCTTTGATTCGGGTGTCGCAGTTCAGTGTTTGCATGGTTCTAGAGTGGATAGAAAACAATGCCCCTTTCTAGCTTCTTTTTTTTTTTTTTTTTTTTTAAATTTCCCCTTACTTCGCTAAACTTGGGCTATTGTAAGGAATCTGAACGGCTGCAGATTTAGCAGGACAAATTAGGCATCACACAAGTGGTTTGCGGAGACTTAGCAAAACCCCACAAGGTTGTTGTAGTTGCAGCCCGGAGAGCTGGTGGTCTGTTGTGTCTTGCAGATAATTGCATTCCCACAGCAACGTGTCCTTTCACAGTAAGTTGTTTTCTGCATAACAGGTAATGATAGAATTTTCTTAGCTGTTGGTTTAAGAGTCTTAAGAAGGTGTAGTGCTGCTCATATAATTGTTCAGAGGCTTACATCAATGGAAGCAGAGAAGGCGGCAAAGGTAGCTCGCTGTTCCACTGTGTGAAAATAAGTTTAGTTTATGGGAAATGCTCAAACCTTGCATCTTTCTCACAACATTTCACTGTTAAGACAATGTTTTAAAATCTGTGAAAGTAATTGCTTGGGATTAATTATTATAAAGCTTCAGTATGCTGGTATTTTATGCCCTGGTAAAGCATTAGTGGATTTACAGGTAAAGAAAATGTAGTTTTGATTAGTGCTCCCTCATTTTGTGATAAAATGAAGTCCTGTACGATAATTAACGGATAATAAGAAGCAGCAGCTGTATGGC
This sequence comes from Anser anser, assembly GCF_964211835.1. Taxonomy (NCBI): domain Eukaryota; kingdom Metazoa; phylum Chordata; class Aves; order Anseriformes; family Anatidae; genus Anser; species Anser anser. The sequence goes on along the minus strand of NC_139720.1, from coordinate 37,707,997 downwards.
CTTAGATATATGTAAACTATGGCTCACTGAAATGGAGATGTGAAAAATAAGGAGAAAAATTGGACCTGATTTTGAGTAACCTACAGAAAGTAACTGGTAAACTCATGATCACTTCTCTGTAAACAGCCAAATTTGTTGTTAAATACCATTCATATTTTGTTGGTATAAGTTTATAGTTTTTTAAATGCACAGCTAAATTGAAAAAGAATCTAAGAAATCAGCAATACTTAAAAATCTGTGATGGTTAAGTGAATTGTCCCGAGTTGTTCTTCTGCTTACTGTAGCAGTGATCGGGAATGATCACTGCTTCACATGATACCACTAGCTTGTTTGTCTGTCAGGCCCCTAGATTTAGCTCGTGGCATTCGGAAATTTGGAAATTTTAAAAGTCCAGACTAGCGTAGTAACAAGGACCACAGTGTGTTAGGTGGTAATATCAAAGTGAGAGAACACACGCTGGTATTAAATTCAGACACACCTAGATCACCTTGTATTGTGGTATTTTTAAATATATATATATATATATATTTGTCTTGTTTGTTTTCCTGAAGTAGAAATTTCATGATTTTTCTGAATTGCAAGCCTGGAGCCATTTCTTTTTCTTAATGTAGTCTAAATTCCTTTAAAGTACTTGAAGTGCAGCTACGGTTAGAGTACATCATGGATTTTCAATTGAAGAAAGACTTTTTCCTGCATTTCTGTCATAAAATAATTCAACAGTTGTATCACGAAGGGGAGGAGGTAGCATATCCCATCTGCGACCACTTTAACACTCAGTCAAGCAAGGGACGTATTATTTCCCCGTTCTGAATAAAAATGCTGGATGCATAGAGTTGCGTGTGTCCTGTATTAGTACAAAATGGGAAAGTCCTGTTCTTGACCTACAGTATGTCTTTTTCTTTGAGAAAGCACAAGCTACTGGTGTTGTTGCTGCCTGCTGCTCTTTTTCCTTATTTATTTTAGCTGCAATGTGTGTGCTGCTCAGCAAAACGGAAAGAAGATGTGACAGAAAGCCGTGAAGGCTGCTGATGTGACAGAAAGTCTCGAGTTTGCAATGTATATGGCCTGCCTTTAGGCTTGACCCGAGGCATCTGGGGATGGTTTAACTTAAGGCTAAATGAAAAAAAATGTAAATAGGAAGCTGTCCTGGGAAGAAGCCCAGGAAGTGAAATTCAAATAGCCTTTGCATAAGCAAATTCAGCTGTTTTATCCAGTGATTGTGGTTAGATTTTAATGTGTTTTTTCCACGCGTCTTAAAATGCATGGGGAGATTTATTTGTTTATTTATTTATAACCGCTGTGTGGGAAAACAAAGCGCTCTCAAAAATACGTCTGCAGTGATTGCACTTTTCTGGCTGTTGGTGTTTATTTTATCAGGAAGATTTGTAGAGTTGGCAGTGGTTTTGCAAGGCTTTATATTGTCTGGATTGTGCCTTGCTGTAGGCCAGCTAAAAACTTGGTCCTGCGAGCACAGTGCACGTGAGTAATTCCGTTTGCTTGAGTAGTCCCGCTGACGAAGGTTAGTTATGTTTATACGGGTCTGTAGCAGTGAACCCTGATGAAAATGATGCGTATGGCTGGAATAAAATGGTTATTCTAAGAGGTCAGTAGTTTCTTCCAGATGTTTGTCTTGTGTTTCTGTACTCTGTTCCACTTTCTGGCAAAGATAAGAGGATGTTTTGACTGCAAGATCAACAACCTTGGATCGTTTCCCCTAAGATAATTCATAAGCACATGTTTTTTTCTTCCATTTTGTTTCACAGGTGAAGTTGTTCAGACTTCAGAAACAAAGCCAGTTGATTAGTTCTGCATTAGTTCATTTCAATGCATGATTTCAGCCTTGTTCATTAAAACTGAAGTGGAAGACCTGGATCTGAAGGACCTCTGTTGACAGGAACCACTAGCCTGGAGCACAGAATTCAATAATCATTGATTAATACAGTTTACTGCTGATTTCTTTTTTTTGAAAAAGGCAATTATTCTTGCCAATATCTTTTATACATGAGCCTTCTCTTAGAATTTGAAAATTTTAACCTGTAATAACAATGCTTTAAAGTGCAATATTGTGGAGGAGGGGAGAAAAAACCAAGGCCTATTTAACACCGATCCCAAAATGTTGTTCCACTGAAGCAAAAGGAGTAGACAGATTTATTGTAGTAAATATTAAATGCATTAAACTGCCTGTCAAGTGCATTGATTATTTTATTCATTTGGAGGTAAATGGTTTCAGGTACAGCTTTAGAGAAGATCTGGCTGCTGCTTTGTGCTGTATGGCATCCAGTTGTTATTAAAGCATCCAAGAAAGTGAACGTCTGCTTCCTTTGCTATCGGAGGCCAGCAGGGATACTGAAGTTACAGTCTGGGTTTTGGACAGGAGATAAGCCTGTCTTTGCATGGAAGTAGAAAATGCATGCACGGGTACATGACAGCTTGAGGTTTTTGATAGAATGTAAAAGATTGAAAGTGGCAAAAGAAGCTGTATTTTTATTTTGATATTGATCTCTGCTAGAGCAGCTCAGTGTTTTTTCTTCAGATGTGTGAAAGACCAGAAGGCTGTGCAATGAAATGGGCTTCTGACGTGCTGTCACTGTGGAATAAATCATTTAATTCTGGAGCTTGGGGTCACAACGCAGACAACAAGACACAAAGGATAGGTCTCCGTGTCTGCAGTCACACTGTAGTTATTCACAGATCTGAGTGAAGGTAACAGTGACGCTTGGCAGGTGGGTTGTGGCTTGCCTTCCTCTGAGCTTGTATAGTGACAGCAATTATTAGGGAAAAAAAAAAAACACCAAACACTTGATGTTGAAATTTAGACTCACATATGTGTGTCTGTATATGTGATTCAGAAATCTTTACTTTTAACAGAAACTTACTTCAAGAACTGAATGTACAAAATCCCCTTATGCTGCTCTTCAAGTGTCGATAAGCCACATTTCCAAGCAGCGAGACAATTTGAATTGTAGAGGAAAAAAATGAGCAACTTCCCTAACAGGCAAAGTTCCTCTGTCCTCAAGGGCTATGACCACTTCAAACGTCTTTGGGTTTGTATCTGTAAATTATTTCCCAGCTCTGATTTATTTTATTTTTTTTTTGCCATAGGGAACAAGAGTTCCCTATTGTGTTTAATCGACACAAAAACCATATTTTGTGTGTTGGCGATGTCTCCCTCGCAGGCCTGTCCAGCAGCAGGCTGCCTGCTTGTCCTCGGGTAAACACTTCTGTGCCTCCAACGATCTGATGGACAACACTTGGCATGTGGGGATGCCAGTAATTTCTTATACTGATATTTACTAATAGCTGATAAAGAGTAAAAGCAAATCTTAGCCTGTCATTTCTGGAAGAATGAATGAAGTGCAGGATAAAGGTGTTTGTGTGTGTGTTTTCTTTTTAACTTCATGTTTTAAAAACTTTTTAGTTAGCTAGTATTTTATTACCTCCTTGACAGCCTACGTATTTATGTTTATAGAGGGAATTGGGAGCAGAGGGACTGTGTGAGCAGGCTCAGGGATGGGGCAGCGCAGCCTGCATTGACCGGAGCTGAGGTCCCCATCACTTCTGCCCTCAGCTCTTCCAGGGCTGTCCCAGCACTAAATCCTGGGGATTTTTGCTGGGTTTTGGGGGAGGCTTTCTCGGGATGCTTAATCCATGCCCATCTCTGCTCATTAGCAGACATCAGTACTGTTCTCCTGGGTGTACCTTAGCACCACATCAGGCCTCAGGCCACAGTCTCATTAGGAACCTCAAATACAGTCCCGGTGAAGACAGAATGTTTTGTGGTTTGTGTTTGCCTTAGTTTATCTTGACCTGCTGATGGGTCTGAAGGCTGAGAAGAGTTTTGTCTACATTAGATTTTATGAAGCGTTAATTAATACAGAGTAAGAATGCTTTATTCCTAGCGAAGCTGTCTCTTCAGAAAGTCTCTTTGCTGCAGGGAAGGAATGACTCTTCCCTTTCTCCTTTCCCTTTCAGTCCAGCGGAAACTGGGATGTAGATTTAAGGTACAGAACATCCATGCAAATGAATGCAAATAGGCAGACTTTCTCCCCTCTGTGTAATGTTTTCTGTACTGAACAGAGTGTCTCAATCTCAAGATTGTCAGTCTGCTCTGGGGAAAAGGTTTGTGACTTTTGGATAGCCTGTAACTCTAGAAGCCATTCAAATCTGTGCCATTTTGAAATTATTGAAACATGCCAGTCTCTCTGCAATTTGTTTTTAAACTATTCTAAGACTTAAAGCTGTCTAAAAATACTCTCAGCATTTTTGGTGGAAACTTTGTTTTTACTAAACCACTATCCTAGAAAATGACAAAGGCTTGATTTCACTTCCTCACTTTATTTAATTGGAAACCCACACACGGAGAAATGTGACAGAATGAGATTTGTTTCTAGGAAAATTAAACTAACTGGCCCACATATGTGCTAAGGGGAGATGGTTGGATGGTATCAAATTAAACAAGTTTGGAGTGCTGCTATAGCAGACGTAAGCAGTGCCCAGCAGAAGGACAGCTTCCTTTCTTCAGCCACGTCACGCCTTGGTTCATTCAGGGTCTCTTGGGCCAAGATTTTGTTTTGTGGGCTTTTTTTTCCTAGCTTTTCTTATCACTTGAAGTTCAAGATCCAGCAGCTCTTACCCTGCTACATGTTTGGCCTGTGGCTGCTGCTGAAAATTTTGGCTGTTGTATGGCTTGCACCTGGAGGAGGCCTTGGTGGGCTTGGCGTGCTGGGGGTGAACGTGGCCACTGCGCCTGGGTCATGTCTGGGCTGCAACAGCTTGAGTGGCTGCAGGGACTGGGGACAAACTGGATCTGCTCCCAAAACAGGTTAGAAGGTTGTGTCCTGGCCTCAAGTCCGGCTGTGGGTAGGCCCCGTCCCTTGGCACAGCTGCCTTCCCTGCCACGGCCTGGTCCAGCTTCTGGTCTCCTTCCCCAGAAGCCCTTTTAGCGGGTGGGCGCTGATGACGCAACAGCTCCCAATTTTAGTCATTTTGGGTCAAGTTGGATCCCACACTTACTTAACTGGACTTTTATTTGAGTCAGGGAAGAGTTCGTTTAAAAATACTTATAGCAAAAATAAAGGTTCACTGAAAATGATGAAGGGAAAAGAACTAAAGTGGTTAACTTTGAATGGCTTCAAAATATACTTGCTTTTTGTTTACAGTCAAAGTGTTCATAGCTGCGAGTCTTTTCTCATCTAATTAATGCTGGTTAGATATTGGTTATTTCTACAAAATCACTTTCTTTTTTCTTCTTTTGCAACAGAGGTAACTACTGAATTAAGGGGAAAAAAATGAAAAAAAAAAACCCTTTGCAATTATTATATTTTTTACCTTGGATATAATTCAGTGTTTTGATTCACTCCATTTCCTGTTACTAAACTGTACTGACTGATTGAGTAGCCTGAATAATTTATACTCATCTGCATGTGTTTGTGCCTGAGTAGGAGTTTTATCTGTGCTTTTATATTTTTGTAAATATAGTTGAATTGTCTTTTTGAGCAGTCTGCATGATTCTTATTTTAACCACAAAAAAACAAAATCTGGGCATACCAGATGAAAATAAGTGTAAATTCAGTGATTGCACAAAACTGAGATGCTGTTTTTGAAAACTTAATGTCAGGCTACGTAGGGAATACTAAAAATATGTAAATCTGTTGAACCAGGAATAGCTTTGTAAATTTTGAGGAAAACAGTTTAGGGTTGGGAGATTAAGTGAAGCATGTCTTAAATAATGTAATTGTTCCCAAGCAACTAGTGGCAACCATCAAGAGTAAAGTTAATTTGCTAATGGGAATACTGGACCCTTTGAAAAGCCATTTCAAGCACCAAGTATGTTTCAGAGATTTAATAATTAATCAAAGTGACTATATTAAATGTCAGTGAATATGTCCTTGCGTTGCTATCATACCTCTCTCTCAACATGAGTTTCCAGGCTCTTAATGATAACACAGGGAGATCTGTAATCTGATAGTAATGCTGGTGCACTGCGAGTTAAGATACCATCTTGAATGTTCTTGCTGCAAATTCTTAAGCTTGGACTTCAAGGACTGCTTAAAACAGGTTAACCCATACCCACATCTTGATTGGAGATTGCTTTTTTTTTTTCTCGTCAGAGCCAAACCCAGATATATAGGGCCAGATCTCTGCTGTCTCTCCCACATTGTTTTACTGTGCCGCTCCAACAGAATAGCAGATGTTGCAAGAAAGATGCCTTGGCTGCAGAGAGCTGCTTTTAGCATAGCAAGGTTGGCTGATAGAATTTGGCTTGGAGGTTTCTGGCTGCTAAAGGGGCATCTTGTGTATTAGCTGCATGTTTAACTATTCACAGGGTTGGTCCAGTTGCTCAACTGCAGGGCCACATTTGCTGAGGAAGGGCATAAAACCAATGTAATATAATGTTTGTACACGTGCATAAGTGTGCATCGATTCACTGGGACATCAGACGTAGCAGTGCAAGAAATTTCCAATAGCTACATGTGATACAAAGAATAATCTGAAATTGCAACGTATAGCATGTCTTTCAATGACTACAGTCATAGAAAAGAAGCGGATCTTTTGCACTAACAGAGGTCTCTCCGTAGTTGTGTCCTGTTAGTGGTAGTTGCTGTGCCGCAGCAAATTACTTGATGTGTGGGTGTACACACATGCACACACTTGAGATATTTTAAGAAAAGTCTTCCGGCCTTCTGGGAAGAAAAAAATCACTCAGCTGCTGAAAATCCACTTACATGCAGGCCAGTGTGCTGTCTAGAGTGGCTTGCAGAGCTCTCTAGAGCAACATTAAATCACTGAACCTTTGTTCCAGCTTCTTTGTAATATCCTGTTTTTGAGAGGGGCAAATATTTGATGTATTGTGATAGAGCAAGCATTATGAGTGAATATTTGTGCAATGAAGCTGGCTTATAATCATGCGGTAGACAGGTGAGAAAGGGCACCAGAACATAAGATTTGGCAGTGGGCATCACTCAAGCTTGTGGTTAGTCCTGCTGCTCGAGAGAAGATGCTTTGGACAGCAGGGATACTGTGTTGAGAGGATCTGTGTTGTAATGGGCTAAAGAACACTAGTAACTCTCTCCATCAGGAGAAAGCATTGCTTCTTTGGGGACTCGAGTCGCTCAAGGTGAGCTGCCATGTCGTATTTGTTTGTTATTTCCCATAGCTCCTCAAGTCAGAGATGGCAGTCACACAGCTTGAAGTCTGGAAAAAAGAAAACCTGAAGTTCCAAATGACCAAAATTATCAAAGGTCTGGTATCAAAAAAGACAATGGCCTTTTTTTTTTTCTTGGAAAAAAAAAAAGGAAAAAAAAGTTTGAAGTTTTAAGAAAAAGGCAAATTATAAGGTAGAATGATCTGTGGGGGCTGTGATTGCTTCCTGAGCTACCTTTTGAACTCTCAGAAGCTGTATGCTACTTTAGAAACAATGTCTGCCCGTGAGTGGTTGTACATAACCTTACATGAATAGTGTTTATTCATTAAGAAGAAAATGGTAATATGTGTAGACATGAGAACAGTAGAACAGCCAACTCATGAAAGGCAGTATGCAAAATAACAAAAACAAAACAAATAAGCAAATAAGCAAAAAAAAGAAAAAATATTTTTTTGCATGACCATACTTACTAGTAGATTGCATTAAATATTTGAAGGTTAGGTTTTTTCATATCTAAGTGGGTACTAAAAGAAGTGATGTAAAAATCTTTGCAACATAAATGTTGATTAGACTTAGTGAAAAGATTGCCTGAATAGGAGGACTTGGAACTTGGTTAGAGTTACTGCATGTATTTCTGCAAAGTTTGTTGTTCATCAAAGATCCAGTTAGTCAGTATGCTAAAGTAATGAAATAATTCATTTAATTGTGCAGATATGTGTCCTCTCTCTGCCCACAAGTTTTGTTCATAACGTTGATTTTCCAGGGCTTCACAAAGTTGGCGATTGTCTAATAGAAATTCCAGATTACTTTGTAGTTTTTAGCAGAGGCAATTCAAATATAGAGGTGTGTTTTGTCCTGTAATGGTGAGCCTCAGTCCCTTCTGAGGGAGCTGGTAGCTGCTCTTCCATCAGACGCGGGTTCACCCATCACCTGCTGGTGCACGGACGTGGACCTACACGGGGCTGCTGCTGCCCAGCCAAGCTGGCTGGGCTTTGCCCAAGAGGGCCCTGAAGGATGAAAGACGGCCAGGATGGAGCAGCTGGTTGGGTTTATAGTCCTGGCAAGCCACAGCTTCAGCATTATTGCACTACTTGAATGTGTTGCTCTACTTGAGCAGTATTCCCATTGTGAAGAACTATTTTGTGATGTGAGAAATAAGAAGAAACAAGACTTTAAGTTAAAAAAAAAAAAAAGTATGCACATTCAGATGAAAGAATAAACAATTCCGTCCCCTGTATTGTCTATGGTCTTAACATTCAGCTTTTACATAAGTTGAGTTATAGAGATGGATACTGTAAGCAGGTTTGCAGAAACCAAAGCTTTTGTTGGTAATGAGGTAATCTTGCTAGATGGAGCAAGAATTTTTAGGGTTTCTTGAACACTAATTTAAATGAAATTATCCAATAAAGAGTAAGAGCCAAGAGACTGCTGTGTATGTATCTTTCTCTAATTGAAAGCAGACTCAGGAGAGGTTTATAAAAATATAAACAATGCAGTGATTTTAATGTTAGTGGGCAAGAATTAGTAGAATGCTGTGAACCAGTATTGTTTTATCACTGAAACTGTGCTGTCACTTCAGGCTTTGAAAGCATTTTCTGACTGAGGGAAATATTTTTCTTCCTTTGCTGAGAAATGTCTCAACTCTGGAGGTAGCAAGAAAATACATTTTAAAAGGCAATTAAATATTTTTATGTGACTATTTAACAAACCTAAAATGGAAATAATAGTGTATATATATATATATATAAATATTTAAAGTCTTACTCTTCTAGAATGTCCCGTATTGCAAAGATGTTCAAATTCTTTTCATTTTGCTTCGCTGAAATCCGGGGATAATATCACGTTTGTACAAGATTTCCAGAGTGGTAAAACAGTGATTCGAAGACTGAAAATCATTGTTTGCTTCTATTTCCGCCCATAATATTTACTTTTCTATAGTTTTCTTTTACAGCCACTTAATTAGCTGTCCTTGTTTTTGTCAACCTTTGCTGTGAAGTTTGGAGAGAATTAAAAACAGACAAAAGTATCTGTCATATTAGAAGTCTTAGAAGGGATCTTCCACTGGATTTACAATATTAAGCTATTTTGTTTCTAAACAGTTGAGTTCAGGTATGTCCACTTGAGGAAGTGGAGCACAAGCAGCCTCATTCTGCCGGTGCTGTGCTGATGGGTATGTGTGAGCCAGCCTCGCTGTGCATGGCTGCGGTGAGCAGGGTCTCAGCAGCGCGTGGGGCTTTGCCACTTGGTTTTGCTTTCCACCCACTCCAGCAGATGCATTCGGTGACAGAGCAGAGCCTGGGGCTCTTTGTTCTCGTTCAAGTAGCTCTACCCTGGGTTTCCCTTCAAATTTCACCCTTTCTTCCTGTTACTTTTCCTCCTTATGTATATTATTATATATGTTTTATACGTCTAGATACTATCTACACACACACGTATATAAAGGGCATTAATACATAAAAAGGCAGCCTCTCTCTTCTCCCTGTTAGGAGGAGAAGGGAGAGCTGATGGCTGCGCGCCCAGCCCCTCAGCAGCACGGTGCTGCCTTGCACTGAAGCGTGAAGTAACGGAGAGGCATCGCCCGAGCCCTGGCTGCCACGCGTGACGGTGGCTTTGCCCTGAGAACATGTCAGAGTGCCTTGAAAGACTCTTCTGTCAGGAAGTCCTCTGGGATTAGTTTCATTTCCTCTGAGCGTTTTTCCTTTCAATCACCTTCATCCCCGCTTCCCAAATTGCAGGTAGAGGAACTGAGTGGGGAGATGAGTTGCCAGGGGTGCTTAAGCTACAGCAGAGCACAACATCCACCCCTGGTCTAGAAGGAGCTTGCAACCCACAGCTCATGTGAGCAGCCGCAGCTCCGTGGGGTCATGTTTTGCATTTACCAGGCCCAGCTGGGCAGTGGAGCTACAAAGCAGAGCCAGGTTCTGTTCAGTGGTGCACTGTGGCAGGACAAGAGACAATGGGCGCACGCTGGGACACAAAAAGTGTTCAGGCAGCACTTCTGTGCTGTGTGGGTGCCTGAGCATGGCGCAGGCTGCCAAGAGAGGCTGTGGGGTCTCCTCCTTGGAGACCTTCAAAAGCCGCCTGGACGTGGCCCTGGGCAGCCTGCTCTGGGTGGCCCTGCTTGGGCAGGGGTTGGGCCTGGTGGGCCCCAGAGGGCCCTGCCAGCCTCAGCCCTTCTGTGGTTCCGTGAAAACAAAGTAAATTCCCACCCCCATCCTGTCGTTTTCTATTGAGTGTCAGAAACTGTCAGGGCATCCTTTTTCCCCCATCTCCTTAAAGACCTTCCTGGCTGTTTACCCGATTTCATGGTAGCCCTGTTGAGCAGTGGCTTTAGAAGTGGTCCAGATGGGTGAGATGCTTCCAGAGGTGGTCAGCCCTTTGTGCTGCACATTGCTGTAGGGGTTGCTGGTGCTGCTGCCCAAACCTCCCTCTCTGAGCTTTGAGGGAGGGACCCTGTCACCTTACCAAGTGAATTGTATGGGCATGAGATGGATTTATACACACAAGTGTACATGTACAATGCAGCTATGTAAATATGAAACTAATTTTCAGTTCTCTGGACAGTTTTTTTCCAAGTACTCCCCATACAAGTTATAAACTGTTACTCCTTTGCTCTGTGGATTCTCCATCAGTTGAGTTTGGCAGTGCAAGTGTAACACTGGGCTCCCATTGAGCAGTTGTTTCACAGTCTGTTTTGGAGAACCAATGCTTGTTAAAGTGCTAATATTGCTGCTGAACTTGTGTGACTGGCTTTTCAAATAAAACTACTGAGAGTAGAGATTAGCACAGATAAATTCCTGTGCAGTAAAAAGGGGAGTTACTTGTTGGTTTTTGTTTGCTTTTCCCCACATTATAGTCTTTGGATACTACAGCTGCCAATTACTGCATGCTGAGAATTGAATTCCTCCTTGAACATCCTTCTTCCCCTCCAGTGACCTTTTGTTGGACTTGACCTACTCCTCAGTGTTGTCTCCATCAGTAACAAACTTTCTCCCTAGCTTGCTAACTTGCGGAAAAAAACTAAATGACAGTGACCACCCACTTCAAAGATAAACTGATAAACCAAAGCACTGCTGGATATAGCAGAAAATACGACCCAGTAGAATAGAATATAGTAGAATAAAAAGTCAGTCAGTCCCTAATGAGCAGTGGTCATTTCCTACAGAGGGTGATCTTAACAGCAGCACCCGTAAAGGAGGTCTCCAGAGTTATTTTCAGACAGAGGAACTGTCCTCAGACACTCAGCTCTGCTAATATTGAAGATGGTAAGGCTGTTTGTATGGGGAAATCATGAGGAAACTATCAGCTGAAATCTTCGTAACTTTTATTTTCTGGAAGTATTGCAAACCAGCACTTTGACAAGACGCTGGGAGAAAAAAACCTCACATAGCTGTGGACTCAAAAGAAATTTTGACATTTTGAATTGACACTGAGAATCGGAACAAATGGTGTTGTGAACTAGTTGCAAATATCGAAGGATTCCCCAGGTAAATTTTTGAAAGAAACTGGAATGTATGTACCTCCTAGTGTGGTTTGTTGGCCTGGAAACCGGACTGGACCCTTTGCCCAGTCGAAGTTTGCCCAGCTTGTCAGAACAGGCAAGCTTCTTAAAGAAGCTTGGGTGAGCTCTCGAGTGTTCAAATGACCTTCATACTCTAGATACTGGGAAGACTCAAGCTGTTTTCATACACTAGGTTAGCCAAATGGTGGACTGGTATGTGCTTGAAATCGGGAGACTGAAATAGATGATCCCCAAACGTTAGTCTGATGTATAATGTATATGCTCCAAGATGCTGCATGCGAGCCTGTGCTTCCCATATCATCTTCCTGTTTGAGGCTAAAAAACGCAGTGCAAGTAATAAGTCTGCTATTACTTGTCAAAACAAACTCCTGCAGGTTTGCTGTCTGTGTGCATTAAATTTCAAGACGACACTGCTACAACCCAGTGGAATTTTAGCTTTTAAATGAATACAGTGAAGAAAAATTTCTCAAGGTATCCTCAGTAGAGCTGTCGTAGCTAAATCCAAGCAACAAAGAAAGGTAACAATATATTTAAACTTCAGGGGATAGTTCATTTTATATGACACTTAAGGTTGTCTGTCAAAGACATCATAAAATTATTGTGGCTGAGAGAGCAGGGAAGTATGTGAGGTTTTTATCCAATTGTAGCAGGACTCATTTTAATAAAAATATTAATTTGTTCACGTTTGAAATCTTGCATGCAAAGACGGAGCATAATGTGGACTTCAGCTCTGATGTCCACTGATCATCCCAGTCATTGGATGCAGGAGGGTGTTGTACTGAAGGACTGCCTTCTACAGCCAATCACACTGAAATCCATGGCATTTTCAGTCCTAAAAAGCATGAACAATTTATGCTATTTTCTGTGCTTCCTAACAGTTGAGAAGGGATAGTGTTCTGAATATTTTTACGAGAAAGGGTCCAAGCCTGTTTGTAAGTATCTCTGTCTGAAAGCCTTCATCAGAAACGGGCAATGTGACTGTACAGGTATTATCCCCCGTGTCCCTTTGGGGCATTCAAGTCAAAAGCCGCAAACTGAGAGAGGCCTTTGTCAGGCCTGCCAGGCATCTCAGCGGTAGCTCGCTAACACTTCACAAACACTGCACCAGGAACGTGGCTCAGCAATCAGTTAAGTTGGAGAAGCCAATACCAGAAAGGGAAATACCCACTAAAAAATGTACTTTTTGAAATGTAGAGCAAAACGGATGTTATTTCTCATTCCTTCTGGGCTAGCCATGCCTAGACAGTGTCTCAGTGTAGTGCATTGCCCATTAGATCTAAACATGTTACTTAAAAGACAAAGGATATAAAATATTGTAAACTGAGTCTGACAGAAATATAAAATTATGAGTTTGTATTTAGGATGTCACTTGTAATGTGTTGTTGCTTAGAGAGGGGTGAAAACTGGGAATACCAGAGTAAGGCTGGATGTTTTATTTCTGATTCAAATTAAAATCTGCCCTTCTGACTTTGACAGAAAGAGAAACAAAAATAATTGGAACACCTGTTGTCTCAGCTTCTAGAGCTCCTTGCCGGTTCTCTAAAATGTTATGCCCAGTTAGCACTTGGTGCCTTGCTTTTTTCTGAGAGGTGGTGCAAGCTACGTCTCTCTTTTGTTAGCTTAACCCAGTTCTTGGTGCTCAAGCACTACTGCAGCCCATTAAAGGTATTATCCGTGATTCAGTTACTAGTGCTAAAGTATCTACCAGTGTCACAAGAGAACTTGAAAATTGTTAATTTGTTAAGTACTCTAGATGAAACACATTGGGATTAATTTATCACTGGAGAAACGGTTATGCAGTTACAATAGATACAGGCTGGGAAGGTGAGGAGAGGCTGCTGCTCTTCATGTGAGGTGATGCACAGAGCTCTGCCTTTGTAGAGAGGATCAGTGGGCTGAAAGCTTATGGGTCAGGATTGGAGCACAGACCGATGTGGGTGATGTTTTGGGTGTCTGCTACCCACTGTCTGATTAAGAATAAGTAGATGATACCTTCTTCAAGCAACTGGAAGAAGCCTCACATTTTCAGTCCCTGGTGCTCAGGGAACTTAAACCACTTTGTTATCTGCTGAAAGGGCAACACAGCAGCACACAAGCGTTTCAAGAGGTTTCTGGAGTGTACCAGATGATGATTTCCTGGCTTAGGTGGTTGTTAAACTGACAAAGACGGATGCTTTCTTGGAACTCTTACTTTCAAACAAAAAAAGAACTCATCAGGGATGTGAAGGTCAAGGGCTGCAAAGATATGGCGATATGGTGAAATTCAGGGTCATGCGAGGAAGGAACAAGACAAATAGAAACACAGGGCTGGACGTCGGGGGAGCAGACTTGAACTTCTTCAGGAACTTGCTTGGAGTGTGGTCCCAGAGAGAAGAGGTATGGTAAATTTTCAAGGATTGCCTCCTCCAAGGTCAAGCATAGTCCTTCCTGACATGCAGAAAGCCAGGCAAAGGGGGCAAGGAGGCCTGCATGGATATCAAGGAGCTCCTGACTAAACAGACATAAGAAGGAGGTAATGCAAGAGGTGGCAGGATGGACAAGTGACCCCATATTGTCTGAGCATTCAGGAATAGGGTTAGGAAGGCAAAAGTCCATCTGGAATTGAATTGGTGAGAGAGGTGAAGGACTACAGGGAGGATTTCTAGAGCTAAGCCAGCAGCATAAATATGAGGGAAAATATGGGATCTTTACTGCTTGTGTTAAAGGTGTGACAGGGGACTCAGTGCCTTCTTTCTCTGGACTTCTGCTGGAAAGACTTCCCCTCAGGAGTTCCAGGCCACTGAGACCAGTGGGAAAATCTGGGTCAACGAAGACATGCTGCTGATGGAGGAGAATCAGTTTAGGAAACACTGAATGAATTGTCAATGGGGATCTGATTGCATGCACCTATGAATGCTGATGGAGCTGGCCAGTGTCATTGCAAGGCCACTCTCCGTTGCCTTTGAAATGTCATGGCAATCAGGAGAGCTTTGTGAGGACTGGAAAATTAAAAAATGTCACTTCTGTCTTCAAGAAGAGCAAGGTAGAGGATATAGGGAACTACAGGCTGGTCAACCTCACCTCAGTCCCTCGAAAGGCGGTGGAACAAATAGTCCTGGAAACCATTTTCAAGCATTTGGTGGACAAAAAGGTGAGTGAGGGCAGTATGCATGAGTTTAAGAAGGGGAAATCGTGCCTGACCTACCTTGATAGCCTCTGCAGTGAGGTGGTAGCCCAATGGATGAGCAAAGAGCAGTGGATCTTCCTGACTTGGCCCTTTTTCTTCCTTATGGTCCTCACAGAGAAACTATTGAGGTACGGATTAGGTAAATGGCCTGCAAGGTGGATTGAAAACTAGCTGAACTGTGAGGCCCAGAGAGTTCTTCTAATCATCACTGCCAAGTCCAGCTGGAGGTCAGCTGTAAGTGATGAGACCAATATTGTTTAATGTCTTTAATGACAGGTCAGAGTGCGTGCTCAGCACGTTTGCTGATGACAGAAAGTTGGGAGGTGTGGTGGCTACATCAAATGGTTGTCCTCCTTTCAGAGGGGTCCCCACAGGCTGGAGAAATGGGCAAGTAGGAATCCCAAGAAGTTCAGCAAGGGAGAGGGCAAAGCCCTGCGCATGGGGAGGAACAGTAACAGGCACCAGTGCACACTGGAGCTGGCCAGCTGGAAAGCAGCTTGGTAGGAAAGGACCTGGGGGTCCTGGTAAAGAGTCCAACAAAGGGCCATAAAAATGACTTAAGGGACTGCAGTGTCATTCCTGTGAGGAAAGGCTGAGAGAGCTGGGACTGTCCAGTATGGGTAAGAGGAGCCTCAGGGGGATCTTACCAATGTGTGAAAATACCTGCTGTGGGGGGAATGAAGAAGATGGAGACAAGCTCTTGTCAGTGCTGCCCAGTGACTGGACAAGGAACAATGAGAACAAAGCAAAATACAGGAAGTTTCACTTAAAGGCAAGAAAAACGTCTCATAAGCATACAATGAGAGATTGCCACAATAAAATATTAACAAATACACAGTAAGCAGACACCTTAATAGTATTGCTGTGTACAGTTGTGCCTGTAACAATTTACAGAGTGCCTTGTCAAGGACAAGGAAGTTATTAATCATTGTAAGTAGCAAATTGATCTTGGTTTTATAAACTCAACTGAAAATAAATGCTCAGCAGAAAATGGGTTGACTTTTATTTTTTTTTCTTCCATTTTGCTGTTGTGCCAATTTCTGCTGTCATGATTTTAGCAGTGTTTGTCAAAAATGGGAATGATTACATCCTAAATACTGTCTGGAAGAATATAAAATTCAGCAGTCTTGTGACTGAAGCAAATGAAGGTATCTTGTGCTTGTGTGTGTTACTAGCAGAAAAGGAGTACTAACACCCAACCAAAACTTATTTTTCAATTGGCTGCTATACATTGCATATACATAGTTGCTACCCTAATTATTATTTAATTTTTATTTGCACTGATTATTTATTTTTAACATGACATTTTCTATTAAGTAGTATATATGTACTTCGAAATTATGATTGTGTCATAATGTAGATACGAAGGGTATAATCTCTGTGTGGCAGAGGAAATAATTCTTAGATCATGTGTAATAAAATGTGAAGAAGAAGGATTAATGTACCTCCATGCCTACAGACTACAAAAATGATTGTAGCAATTTCTAAGCGAAGATGTATAGGAGAAAGCAATTCTTTAGTCTAGGTCGTAAAGTGGCCTGTCTTTTTCTAGGATCTTGACTGCTTAACATAAACACTTCTTTATTGTGTCCATTCAGTAATAAAATCTTGTCTCCTCTAGATGACAGATTGGATGCAGATGATGAACTCCTGGATCAAGTATAATATCAGAAAACGCTAACATTTCTTGATGATTTATTTTTCTGCATTGTGTTATGTCTTGTCTTTATGATGTTAGATTGTTAATTATATTCCGTTGGTAAATAGCTTACTGTCGAAGCTGTCTGCTACTTATCTTCATTTATCTGTCTTCAGGGGATGAACTCTACTAAAAACGAGTAGAAGAAATTATTTGGTCAATAAGTGTGTAAGTGTGGTCTGTGATCGTGGTGTGTGATCTTATATTCTGTCTTTAGAAGACAGGTGAAATAGTGATTGTAAAAAATGACATGTAATGCAATCAATACAACCAAAACAGGAGTTTATATGCCAAGCTCTTCTTGACCGAGGTTGGGTGGGTATGACTTACACGTGGCTGTCAAATGTGACTGGCCTGTGTTTGAATTTCAGTGCAAAAGCAGCAGTGGTTGGAATATCCATAAATGCAAACCGTAAGAGAAAAGCTTGAAAAACGTGTCACACCTTGACAGTAAATGCTTCAGAAAATGAAAACTGGGCATCTATAACTGGGCAATTTATAACCGATTTCTGTATTTTGAGTTTGAAAAGCAGAAAAGCCATTTTCTCTTGCCATCCTCCATTGCACATCTGCACCTTCATCTTGGCACAATGAGTAGTTAAAGCTCCAAGTAGCAGGCTACCCATCAGAGCCAGCATTTGTCTTGTTAGGGAATGTAAGCGCGCCTGCTGTACTACTTTATAATTTATGTCACATGAATAGAAAAGGAAGACTTAGCAAGTTTTAGGGAAAAATGGAAAACAAACCCTTTGGTAATCTGAGAGAATAATGTGTGCTTAGCAGATGGCGATGTCGTTTTTGATTTGTATGTAATTATTATTCAGTTTTAGGTGGTGCTTATGTTCCTTGCTCCTGATGAGAAGATTCATTTGTACGCATCATTATTATCTCTTTTGACGTGCGCATTAGTGACATTAATCTGTGTTTTATTTTCTACAGCAGTAATAATGGGGTTGTCTTTCCCTAGCTTTATTATGTTGTCGTGCTTTCCGAAGTTGTCCTCATAATACAAAGGAAAAGTATAGCGTGGGGATCCATTGTGAGCAGAGTACCATTTAGTGTGCGGTGAGGCAACGAGTCTCATCTTCCCTACTTCCTCCTTGCCAAATTGTGGTGTGCTGTCCTTACTGGTGGGCAGGCAGACGGATGCTTCTTTTCCAAGCAGTGCAATTGAAAAATAGCTTATTAAACCTATTTACAAAGAGTGCGGCAATAGGAGCTTTATGCTTTTGAAAGGGACATTTAAATCATCTTGGCAGTTTATTCTAGAAATGCAAAAGATTGTTTGGGGGTAGTTAAAGATTTATTCACTTGAAGCTGGACTAAAATAGCTTCATTACTTTCAGAATATGAGCTGATAAAATGACTCACTTAGCTGAAATCATCCACATGGTGTTCTTCGGGAGTCTTGCGATCCTGTTTGCCTTATTACCAGATGCTAATTGGCCTTGTCAGACTGCTGAGGAAAGTTGGGGTGCGCTGTGCGCGTGTGACACACGCTAGCTAGCCCAGTGTGTGTGTGTGTTTTGTTTTCCTGTCATCTCGGATTCCTGTTTTTGCCTTCATGTTACATACTTTGTGTATTGAAAGCATTCCTCTGTCTCCAGTCAGAAGCTATTTTGGGAATTTCTATGAATAAATAATATTTAAGCTTACTCATCTGATTGTAATACTAATGTAGCAAAACACATGAGGTGGAACATAAATGGAGGATGGAGGTTTCACCTGGAGTATTTCTACTTCTCTGCTCATGTTCTTTATCTTCCTGTTTTGATTAAATATTTTATTTGAGGCAAATACTGCGGTGTATGCACAGTAGCCATATAAAATAAATGTAGCAATATTAAAAGCTGAAAGAATAAAATTCATTATTTTCATTATTTCTAGCCTGCTTACTATCCTTCATTTTCCCCTGGCCTCTTTTGAGAGAGACTGAATTTTGCCTCCGTTGTAGTACTTGGAATTCATTCTCCATCGTACAAAACCTCCGTCTTTACACCTGACTGAGTTTGAGTCATGGATACTTATTTGGGGAGAAAATAAGGACTTTTCATTGGGATGTTGCTGGAAACATTGCCCACTGCTTACTGGAATTTAAAAAATGAAGGATTGGAGGTTGTGACTTTTAACTGTCAGTGAGTGCTGAAGGTTTTCCATTCCTATTGATTGCTACAAGTCTGTAAATAGGGGTGAAAAAGGGGGTGATCTAGCTTCTATGTGGTCTCAGACCATACTTTCCTTTTCAAGAAAAGAAGCCACAGGATGGTATTTCTCTCTGTCTACTCATTAATATTTTCACATGAAGGAGAAGATTTTGCGGTTAGGATGTGATAATGTCGTATATTTTCTTTTTCAGTGAAGAAACTGAGGGCAAACCTTTTCCTAAATTTAAATGATGCGTGAGTTTTCCTGGACTTCAAGTGACTCCTGAAAATATAATCCAGTGTTTTTTCATGTTTTTATACAATGTTTTTTTTTCTAACTCTCTAGTAAGGCTTCCCAAATCCTCTGGGATTGTATTGAAAATTAAAGCATAATCTTGTTGTTCTTCATTTTTTGCAGCATAGAGTGCAAATGTGAGAAAACAGTTTAGGGTGTTTTTTGTTTGTTTATTTGTTAGTTTTTATATTATTATTATTATTTTCTTAGAGTGAACAAAGGTCTTTTATTTTGCAGGCATTCAATCCACAAACAAATAAGTCTAATTACTTGTTCATCCATGTGTTAAACTATGTGGCACACTTTAATGTGTCTGCAGTTCTGAATTTACTTGTCTGTTTAAAAATTGTGATAAACACCTCTTTATATTGTGACTGCTTAGGAGTAGGGTTATATTCATTTATGGCAAAACCCTATTGACTTCAATGTTGTCACACCAAGAGTAGTAACTCCTTATATTATTGCAGAATCTCAATTACTAGAGTCTTTGTTTGACAACATTTACTACAGTCATTACTACCTTTACTTACCTTTTATCCTTAATGTTTTGCTTTACTGGAACAATAATTGGATTTCTTGGAGGCATAAGCAGTTCATCTTTAGTGGAGTAACAGTAGTTTCTAAAAAAAATTGCTCAATATCTTTCTAGTGGAGGGAGAGTGCTATTGCCGTTGTATAGAATGGATCCATCAAAACCATCCCATGTAAAAGCCTCGTGACAACCAGCCACAAACAAAAGTAGTAAGGCTTTGGGCTGGATGGAGAATTACATGTTACAACCTAAATGTAGAAAATAATTTGATGTCCTCTAGATGAAAGTTTGGCTTTTGGTATTGTGTATCTAGAAAGATGTTTTAAGCAATTGCCTTAAAGATCATTCTGTATGTTTTGTTTTTCATACAACATGTTTGAATAAGCAGCAGAATCATTTATCTGTCTTTTTTTTTTTTTGGTCTTTTGGAAGGAAAAATGCTGTTGTTATTGAAGATCACAGCAGACCATAATTATTTGCCATCATTGTACATCACGTGTACAAAACAGTCAGGTACTGAAAACATTATTAGAAGTGAGAGACTATACTGAGGGTTCTTTTTTCCTAAGAAGTAAAATGTGCCAGTACATTTTCATGTAAAAGCAAGTAAAATATGCAATGTATACAGAGTCATTTTGGGTAACAAATAAAAAACAGGCAAAACACAAGTCAAAAAATCTCCTCTTAGAAAAAGAAGGTGAAAGGCCTTGCGGGAATAAATTTTCAAGGACCCAAGAGAATGCACATGAATTCATCGAGGAAAGGTCCCATGCAGCTGGTCCACTGCTTGGCAGAGTGCACAGCTTGGTGGGTGCAATGTGCACCCCTGCGGGGTGACTGCACGGTGTTGTAGTACTCCAGGTGTGCTCAGCCTATCACCCTTGCACTGTGTTTGCATGTATTTGTGTGAGAAAGCCTGGTCAGAAATACAGACAGATATTATTATCGTCTTTACAGTTTCTAGTATGGGTTAGAGGAGAATGTAGGTCCCACAAACAAGGGAAGAGCCGTGCAGCACTAAGCTCTGTATGTAATTAAACAACAATCACTGCCCTAAAGACATGCTTAGTATAGTTTGTGGCACGGGGGAAAAAACAAAAGGGGAAAGATAACAGAGAGCCACTGTTCTGATGGAGCTGTAAAGTTTTCAGCTGCAGTTTTGGTACAATTCATGAATGGCTGGTCTGGGGGTGGAGGGTGTATTTCAGACCACGATTGCATGCTTTCAGGAGGATAGGCTGCAGATGTTGTTACAGAACTGCTGGTTGAAGGCTGCCTGTGAGCTTACTATCATTAATTATAATTGTACTGACTATCAGGCCGTATCTAATCTTGTCATTTTTGTTGGAAAACTGTTGAGCAACTTCTGGTAAAGCCACTCAGGTAGCCTGAGATGTCCGTGACTAAAGGCTTTGATGGGTGACAGAAGTCTAACTGATAACATTTATGAACTAACTCTTCATAGTGTTAATAGGAAATGTCTTTTTTTTTTTTTTGATTTTTTTTTTCTTCTAATCCATTAGCACTATTACTGCTGTAAAGTCTTTTGCCGAAACCACAGCCTACCGCAAAAGACATGAAAATCATCTCTATCTGTAGATTCTTGGTGTCTTTGAAATTCAGGCCACTTGGGCTTTGGTAGCTAGATTTACCACCCCAATTCTAGTCATCCAAAACCAAAATTTACACGTGGATAGTATTTCTTCACTGAAATCCTTGCCCTCATTTTAAGTCTTTCGAGTACATGCTTTTGAATAATAACAATATTTTAATGGGAGCTGGTAATAAACTGAAACCTCTTCTTGGCACGGCATTCCCCTGTGCCCTATTTTCCCCATTGTCTAAAATGAATGGGCCTCCTCTCCTTCCGTGCCCTTGCTGAGTAAGCTGTTGGCTCTGGTGTGCTTCTTATGGATTGCTTCAGCTAAAGGACGTGGAAGAGGCACGCTTTTCCCCAGCTGCCTCCTGGGAGAGAATAAAGGGGCTACTGTTGATAAGAAGATGAACTACGTCTATGTGATCATTGTTTTTTTTCTAAGCACGCGTCTTCAGTTGTGCAAACCATAGATAGCCAGTGTCGGTCTGTGGTCTGAATCCAGCTCACAGGGCTTGATCAAGCCGTGTCGAGACAAGGTGGGCAAGCCCAACACAGCGGTTGGTTGGTGTGAGCAGTGGTATGGGGCATCCAGCAGGTTTGGGAAACTTCCCACATTGCCCACCTTTCCTGGTAGGCTTCTTGTTCAAGGATACCACATGGGTAGGAAGGATGGGTCTGAGCAGGATTGGGGCTGATGTGCAAGTCCCTCAGAGAGGGATGGTCTGGGCTGCAGCAGCAAAACACATTTGTTGCGTTTGGTACTATCTTCAGACCTTTGGTATGTTTTTGTAGTGCACGAATATCTTCCTGCACAATTAATTTTTAGCACAAAATTCACTAGTGACTGGATGTTTCTAAAGATGATATGGGGAGCAATAGTTAAAAGGAAAGATGGAGTTGATCGAGAAAGAAATACTGAGCATGGAAAGCCTCTAACTATTTTGGCTAACCTGTTTTCTGGCTTAAAGTGCCGTCATAGAGCTCTGCTGTGCATACAGCAAAGTTAACGTGGCTTTAATGCAAAGCTTGTTTTCCTGAAGCAATAGCAAAAAGCCCACAGTGATAAGGCATTTTATTTTTGTTTGTTGCTGTTCAGCACAGTAGAAAGTCATTTAATCTACGCAACTGAAAGTCATTTTAGGCTTAGCAGCATGTTGAGACAAATGATAAAGTCTTTAAAAGCCTCATTTTACTGGAGAATAACCATCCATAACAATTAAAGATATTAAAAAAAAAAGCTTTCAAAGAGGCATAACAGAAATTTAGCTTACAAAATTGATAATAAGTTGGGCTTTTCAGTTATGTACAGTTTTGCACTGAGAGTCTCACTGAAACTTCAAAACCACAGTGAAGAAGAGATAACACTGAAGAAGTTGGCAGGGTTTTTTGTTTTCTTACTCTTCCCTTCCTAGGCTGTCATTTCAGATAGGAGTTATACTTGGCTCTCCCTATTCTTTGTTGCTTTCTCTACTCACTTACGTATAAATATCACAGTTCATTCGATTTTCATTTTGAATATCTCATAACTCTTAATATTGCCTTCATGTTATTTGTTTCTCTGAGAAAAAAAAAAGACAATCTGAAATATAAATGCATTTCTTTCCATCATCATGAGGAGTATTGTGCTTGTTAGTCAGACCTATGCTTCGCCTCATAGTTTCCTTTTTTTTTTTTTTTTGGTACTACTTGATATTTTACTATGATGATATGTATGTTGTTATTCTTACTGTTGTGTTAATTAACTATTCATGTTCATGTGCTTTTATATTTTAATGAATTCCCGTAGGTTTTGGGTCGCCCCACAGGCATTGGCTATGGCCAGCCTGGTTCATGCTTGCTGTTTGGAAAAGCTGTCATGATGCATAGTTGTGGCCAGATAATAGCTTGCATCTGAGTCTGTTCTGACAAGCAAAAATATATGGAAACATCCATATTGTAGAAAATAAAAGTATATATATATATATAAACAGTAGCACGTTTTATCTAGTGTGTTTCTTCAGCTTTCACCATGCCTTATACAGTCTCTCTGATTCATGGTTTCCCTCAGTCCTGCAGTCAACAGAAACTTTTCCAGATCCCTCCTTTAGCATCACTCATGCTTGCTAATTAGAAGGCTCTGTTATGTTGTTTTTATTCATAGCAAGTAATCATCATTATCAGGCCAAAAGCTGCCAAACATTTTATGATGACTATTTTCTATCTTTACCAGTGTCAATTCCCCAAGTTAAATTTGAGGACACCCCAAGTTTTCAGCTTTCTTTCATCTTTTTTTTTCTTCCCCTTTTTGAGGGTTTGTTTAGTTCGAACAGCTACTGCTTCACTATGAGTGGCATAAATGTAGACTATGTGTTTGTATATCATTTCTGTATACAAGACTGTAGTAATGGTACAATTGTAAATTTTCATTGTCTGATGTAATACTTCACTGAATTTTAATTTTCCCCCCTTTTTGCTCCCCTACATCCTCATCTGGACAGTGTTAGGCACTGTGTTCATTTTTTTAAATTTATATGTGTGACTTAAAAAAATAATATTAATTCAAGCTTATTGCTTTCATTATTTTGAGAATTATGACTTCCATGAGTAGTTCCAAATTGTTCCCTGTTACACTTACTGAACTCCTATGTATTGTGACTTTGTGACTTCACTTAGGTTTATAATACTATAAATTCACAATTTTGAATTTTTGAGCTTTTTCACAGAGTTGTGGAAAAAAATTTCCTTCTTTACTCTTCCCATAAGATGGCTCCTTTCCCCTCTCCTCTCACAGCTCCTTGTAATGTACGTGCTTTACTCAGAACTCATCCTGTTTCCCATATACACAGGTCACCCTGATGAAATGATTAAATTGATTTTTTTAAATGTCCTGTCAGTCAGCTCGAAAAATATTAGCCCATTACTGGTTTTTATTTCACTGTCAGATCAGGAAAACTAACTAGGCATATTATGGTGGCTTTCAACACTCTTTAAAATTTAGGATTTTCATGAGAGCCATTGCTGGAGATCTTCAGCATCTCTGTGTTTTATTTCACTGTGGAATTAAATCAATTCCTTCTTCGAGCCATCTAGATTGTTTTTTTCAGTATAACTGCAAAATAACACTTCAATTTTTCAGTGTGCTTGATCTTCATAAATGAAATGTTAGATGAGTTTTTGCCTCCTTTTTTTTGCAAAAATGAGCTTCTTTGATTTTATTTGAACTATAAAATAAACCACTTTATAAATAGACAAGGAGAGAGGGGAAAAACAGATATCTAAAGGAAACGGGTATTTGGTAAGTTAGTTATGCTCAATTACAGAAGTATGAAAAACTGAAATGCCTTCTTAAAAAAGTTTTGCTGTCTGGTACACAACGTGCAATTCAATTCTTCAGAAAACATGAGGAGACAGCAACAGGTATACTGCTTCAGTTTTGTAGAAAGATGGGGATGTTTGCAGATAGAAATTAACTCCATATTCCAAAACCCTAGGGTTGTTTTTCAACAGTGTTTGTTAGTTAATTTGCCTTATGCTTAAATTATCTATCTACATCTTTGCTAGAAAAAGTAGAAATGCAATTTAAAACCTTCCTGTATTTCAGTTCTGCGAGGCAATGTTTCTGATGTGATGGTTCAGGTGTTGGTGAGCTTTCCAGAGTGCTTGGGCTGTAGACAAGCTGGGACCAACATTGCCTGGTGGTTTCTTTGCTCTTTTCTGCCCATCCCTGGGTGTCCATTTGCTGTCTCCTGTCTTGCATTATCCTGTGGGCTCATTGGGGCTCACACACACCGTATTTTCAGCATAAGAGGTTCTGCAACATAATTTGGCTTCTTAGATTGTATGGTTAGCAATAATTAATGATTTTAAATGGTGGTGTAGTTTCATCAGGTGTACTCAACCTTCAGGTGTGGCTTCCCAGAAGTGACCTTCATACAAATCCCAGCTCTCTTTTCTGGGAAGTGATTTGGCAGTGCTCAGAGCGCCTCGGGTTTGTACCAGTCTGACTGGGCTTTCACCACCGGGACCTGCCTGCACTGTTTCGTGAGGACATCATGGGACTGTGGGCAAAGAGCCCACCAGAAATGCAGCTGTCAGGAGTGGGCCGTGCGATTTTTCTAGTGGAATATATCATTATGCCTTGTGGCTGTCCCGAAGTGATGTGCTTGGGGTCACGCAGCTGTGGTGGATGCAGGAATAGAGCTCCGCTCCGTCAGCTGGAGAGTCTTACTCACTTGCCTTTGATGCACAGAAATTAAAAGAAAATTAAAATAGGCTTCAGGAACTGGAGGGAGGAGTGTGAATCAAATCTAGGCTGGTTGTTGCGGAGAGGGAGAGAGAAGAAAAGCAGAAAGGAAGTAAGAGATGTGCAAGTGAGAGGAGAGGATGGGGCAAGCATCGTGGGGTTGGAGCAGGCCCAAAATGACAGGGCTTAGTGACCACAATGGCTGGGGCAG
The DNA here is from genome assembly GCF_964211835.1 of Anser anser. Taxonomy (NCBI): domain Eukaryota; kingdom Metazoa; phylum Chordata; class Aves; order Anseriformes; family Anatidae; genus Anser; species Anser anser. The sequence goes on along the minus strand of NC_139720.1, from coordinate 37,682,465 downwards.
TCGGCGGCGTCTGAATTGCATCTCAGCAGCCCCTGACTTTTTGCATGGGGGGCAATGCATTAGTAAAACCCTTGTAAATGAATAAGTGTACATTTTATGTGTGCAGTGAGTGGGAATCCTTCATTTCAGACAGCAGCGCACCAAGCTGCTGCGCACCAGATTCAGAGCTGAATGAGGACGATAAGTACAGGCTACCTCATATGTCCTCAGTCTGCATATTTCAGCGAATGTATGACTGGAGGAGAAATTCTGTTTTCTCCAACATCTTATACTGTAGGATAAGATTTTGTTTATTATGCGTGGCGACAGTTTCGATCCACACGATACCAGGATGGCTTACAGTGTATCCCCCACATTTGCAAGGAAGTAAACAGGCCGTGCCCTCAGTGTCAGCAATCTGAAAAACAGCTGAGCTGTTTTGGGGTGTCAGTTCCAAGAACCGTGGGGTCTTTTTTCTTGTTTTTGTTGTTGTCATTTGCTTTTATTTTTTTTTTCTGTTTGCTAGGAGGTTGATTTCCACAACCTATCCTTAATGCTTAAAAATGAAGTTTTCAGCTGCTCGGTTATTTTAAGGTCAGTGTAGGCTGTCAGATGAGCTGCTAAAAGTGACCTCTGACTGATCTCAAGTCAGTTTTACAGGGATACTGTAAGAATTGGGTTTCCACTTACAAGTCCCAAATCTTAGCGCTTCCAAGTTTTCCAAACGAGAATTAAAACATCCCCAAAGGAAAAAAAAAAAGCCAGCTTATTACTCCGATATTCTCACTATTAACTGCTTGATATTTTATAATGCAGTAGTGTCTAAAGGCATGAATAGACGGAGATGTCTGGGGCAAAGGGCACTACTGGTGTAAGACATGACAGTCTGTGCTCAAGCCAGTCAATTATCTAACGGGCAATCTTTTAGCAGTTTCAGATAGCATCTGTGGAAATGGATGACAGCAAAAGATGCACTGTTAAAAGGCAGTATTGCTCTGCAGGTTGGTAGCAGTCCTCCTCGCCACCAGTGCTTTGCCAGGCAATGCCTTAGGAAAGTTTCTCCTACCGAGGATGCTGTCAGCCTCGGCCAAGCATCAGGGAGCGAGCCACCCTCACTGCCGGGGTTTGGGAGACCACCAGTAACCGCTTGGTTTCTGTGAGAACACGGGAGTCAGGAATAGAAAGTGGGAAAGAAATGTTGGGAGAAGGATCCTGGATCCCCAGGAAGCCCAAGAAGGGAAGAGCTGACGCTGAAAACCATTCTGCAACGCGAATGTAAGCCCCAAATGATTGTCTCAAGGGACAGCAAGGGAAGCAATTCATTTTCCATGGCTATAGTAGAAGATACTTCCTTCCCACCTTTGGCACTACTACACCTCCGTGATGTGCTGGTTTTCATTTGGCCATCGTGATAAACGAGAGAGCCATAGGATGGATGTAGGGAATGGCCCTGGGACAGGTCTGCACAGTGTGAGATGGGATGATCTGGGGGGAAAAGGTGAGAAGAGAGAGCACATTTCAGAGGGAGGTGAACGTGATGAAGAGAATTTGAAAGAAAGAAAATGAGAAATGCTTGCTCAGTTCACACAGGAGAAGATGTGACATGAAAAGAAAGGAAGCACATGGGACAGGAGGAGAGTAATAAAAGAAATGTACTAAGTTACATTACAAAGAGAAAAAAATAATTCAGTTGCTGATGAGTATAAGTGTAGTGAACTATACTTCTGTATAAGGCCTGGAAGAAAGAGAATACATACTTAAGAGTTTTAAATATTATTGCTTTTTTATGACTACTGTTTTCTTCAGACAGTGAAATGAAATTATTTGACAAAATAAAAAGCTTCTTTCACGCAGAGACTTGTGTGCCAGTCTTCACCACAAACGCATTTTTAGAGTTGGGTTATATAGAGAGATAAAAATGAAAATGCTGAGGCAACCTTAAGTATGGTAATGAGAATATGCCTCAAAAATAAAAGAGAGATTTTATCGCACTACATCTTAGGATCTTAGTGTATCGTGCTTGCTCGTTGAATAATAATTTCTCATTCATATCAGTTCTCTCCTTCCCTCCTCTTCCTGTTTTTCCCCACCTTTCCTCCCAGCCTAAGAGGACTTAACCAGCGCTGCCTGCTTCTTTTTCATACAAGTGTCCTCCAGGGCACTTTACGGGAATGGTGCAAGTGCTGCAGTTCCCAGGCTAATTGCTCTTGAGCTGGCATATAGGTCATCACCTAATCATTCTCTTTGTCTTCTCTCCAAAGAGCTGAAAAACGTACATTGCTGCGCTGGGGCTTTCCAATGGCTGTGGAAGGTTTGTCACAAGTCAGTGTCAGCTTGCTGCACCTGCAGCGTGGCTTTTTGCTCTTTGCCAGGCATAAATAGCAGGTGGTCCCCCTTATAGGAATATTTTATGTAAGTGAAGCTTTCATGTGTTTAGCTTTGCTCCTGCCTCATAAATCCCAGTTCAGGCAGTAGGCAGCTCCTGTAACCCCTTCTGCTGGGAGGTATCCTCAGAAACACGCAGTGGTGAAACAGCTTTCTACCACTGCTAAGAGTAAAAATCATTGCTTAGCTCAAATGAGAAAGAGCTTTGTACATGTTGGGAACCAGAACTCCGCTGAATCAGGGCATGTATGATTGAATATACGTATTTTCTTTCATTTCAACCTCATTCTCTCTAACTTGAGAGAAAAACTGAATCTACTCTCCCTCATTCAGCAGCCTGAGTGTTCATACGGCCCATATGCTTGAATGAATGAACTGAAACAACATAAAATTTCCTGTTTTAACCGGCTTTTATGAAAATCACTGGCCACTGTATGTTAGGCTGACATTTTCCTTCTTACCACTAAAAGGGACTTGTAGAATGAGGTGTTCTTCACTGCAGTTTTGCAACCTGGGCAGCACAGGGGCTGTGTATACCAGGTGCAGGTTCAGATATTCAGTCACTTATACCAACTGCACACAGCCGTAGCTCCGCTGACTGTGCTTTTCCTGATTCTCGTTAGCATCCACGGGAAGGCTGTGCACGTTGGTTATCACATCGTCTTGGTACTGATTTAATAGTGAGGTGATACTGCGCTCGACTTGTAACATTGCTTCTGAAGGTGAGTGTTGGTCCTGTTACCGTCCTAGTGCCAGGTTTGCGCTGCCAGGGGCTGGCTGTGCCCCTTGGGGCGCTTTCAGGAGAGCACAAACACCTGCAGCAGTGCCCGGCTGGGGACAGGGATGATGTGCTGGTTTGGAGTTTATGGCCACCCGCCCGATCCCTGCAGGAGGGTTACCACCGCTGCCCTTCCCCAGGGAGGGATTCCTCCCCCTCTGGAATAGCTGTCTCCATCCAACTGCGGGGAAAAGGAGCCACTTGCAGCCTTTCTCCCCATTTTGTGTTATTGCCACAAAAAGTCTTCCCAATTTAGCAAGGTAGACACAGCAGCTGCGCCTGGCTGCAAAGCTTTTATTAAACAAAACCAGAGCTTATGGTATGACATGATCTATCACTGCCGTAAAGCTTTTTATTGAGGAAAAGGGACACAGGGAGTGGGAAAGAGAAAACTGAAAATGGGGAGCTCACATGGTCAGTGTTCAGGACTTTCTGGTGGGAGCATTTTCTGCTGTGCATCCTCCCCTAAGGTAGTTGGACTTGATGAACCTCTGTTATCCCAATCAACCTACTTCCAAGGATTAGGAAGGAAACTAAAAGTGTGGACAAGAGTGAAAAAGAACAGGTCAGAGGTGTAAATGGTTTCAAGTCATTGAAACCATTTCAACACCAGAGTGTCTGTTGAAATTTATCTCTGAATATTTAAGGAATTAGTTGAAGCAATCCTTGAATCGTTCGTGTTTTGTTTTTTAAGAAGAGGAAGAGAAAGGACTAGGAAAGGGCAGAGATGAATGCTGTCTCTACCAGGGAAAGAGGAGAGGGTGTTGAGAGTTACAGACCAGACGTGAAAAGGACAGCATAAAGTATTAAATAATTTGCAAGTACCTAGAGGGTAGCTGGGGAATACCCAAATGGATTTGTCAAGAACAAATTGCGTCGAACTATTCTAACGTCCAACTTTGACAGAGTAAGCAGCAGAAATGCTAAGAAAGAAGTATTAGATGTGATCCATTCTGACTTCAGTAAGGCTTTTGACACTATTTCACTTGACATGGTACGATGTAAACCAGGGAAGTAGTCTAAATGATGTCTCTAAAGCAACTTCTGAAGTACTTGAAAGGCTGCAGTTGAGGTTTAGTTATCAATGACTTGATAGTCCAAGTGGTAGGGGTCAGTTTTCTGAAGGGCTCTGTCATGTTCTTTGGTTTCTTTGATATTTCTTCTAATGATTCACATGATGAATTTGAGTACACTTAAAAAAAATTGTGGATGAAATTCAACTGAAAGGGGTTCTGAATGTTTTGGAGACAGGACAGGATGGGAATATAGAATATTCCGGATAAATCAGGATAAGGGTCTGAAATGAGTAAAATAGAAGTAGTTAAGTGTGGAAGCCACAGCTGGGAAGGAAAAATGAAACATACAAATGCAAGACAGGAAATAATAAGCTAAGCAGCTGCGCTGCAGAACAGAATCAGCGTTCATTTATAGTGGGTGACAAATGAAGCAGCTTAGTGGTGTGATGCCATTGCAAAGAAGATGAGTCTTGCTGTGCTTTAGAGGGACTGTATGCCCCAGGTGAGGCCACTGTGGATGCCATCTCCAGTATTTGGGTACCACACTAAGAAAGAGGTAGGCAAACTGAATGCAGGAGCAAGAAGGAGGATTGCCTTAGAGGACATGATGCAAGACAGGTCTGAAGGAATTATATTTTTTTACTTGAGTGTAGGAATTCTCATTTTTTTCTGGACTCATCAATTCACCTAACTTTGCACTGCTCAAATCAAATAATACAGTGTTTCCAGAGCCACTGGACTAGAAGCAAGGAGGGGCAGAATTAGCACCATCTGAAATTACAGGCTATGAAGCTGCAGAAAACAAAAAGTACTTCAAAGAGCTGTACAGTTCATGGAAAAACTTTGAAGAGCTCTGGGGTTTGATTGTTTTCTTAGCAGGGGAATTTAAATTCTTAATCCAACACTGCTACTCCTACTGCTTCTCCCCCACTGGAATTAATGGCACTGCACATAACCTTGCTATTTAAACAACCCCTAATTATGATGTCAGAGTCAGTTTGCCTTCAAGGCTCTCCCATAAGTTGATGCTGTGCTGCCTTCTCTTCCTCTTGCAGAGGAGCCACTCTCAGCCTTTCCCCTGCCAGTTACTCCCTTCAGACACCTACTTCTTTCCGGCTCCTCTCTTGGTATTTTCCCTCCTTCTTGTAGTAATAAATCCAACTCAGATTCCCAAAAGTTGCCATCTTGTTTATGTTCTTTAGAGCTCATACGTCATGAGTCACGGTGCTGTGAGTAGGCACAGGTGAGCCAAGCCCAATAACAGAAGAAACTTCGCATGAGATGTCCCTGTCATCAGGCAGCTCACATCCCATCCAGCATGTGAGCTCAGCAGCCACTGCTGTTGCTGTGTTAATGCACCTGTTTCTTTCTATGCCATGCTTTGCTTCTGCTTGTTTGCAGTCAAGACCCCAAATTGATTGGTCAGTGAGAAGTTTTCCACCAGGAAAGCCTGACAATCTTTCTTGGACATCTGTGCTGCTTCTTTTCCAGTATCTGCTTTTCTCTGCAAGACTTGGACGTCATCTACCAGAGCCAAGGGCCAAGGCTGTGGCTGTAAGGTCGGCAAACAGGCAGCTTTATTGCTGGTCAGCCCATCAGATCTCCTGCTGTATGGACTGATGGTGCCTGGGGGAAACCGTCCGTCTGACAGGCAGGATTTTGAGGCCATGTGCGATTCCCCGCCTTGCAGAGCAGCATGGCATGCACAGCAGCTTTGCACCGCTCCATTCTGCCACGAGATGTGTAGAAAACTGTCCTCTGGTTGTAGCTGAGCCTTTGGTGGTGTTAATTGGCTATGGATTATGCAGGAAGTCTGTGTTCAACTTCCCTGGGTTTTCAATTTTGTTGGGTCTCATGACTCAGAATATTTTTTGTTCTGAGACTGGAATGATAGTTATTGTATGTTGAAACCTCTGTATGGCATTCTAATGCATTGCAGTAGTTATTAATAAATAAAGTGAAAAATGTATGGGGAAAAAAAAGCTCTAAGTGCATCTAGCAAAAAAAAAATAGAATGACTTTGAAAAGGCAAAACAAAAATTGAGGCACAGTTTAAGATCAAAGCAGATTTTTCCCTAGTATTCCATATAAAATCTACCCCTTCAGTATTTATTTTCAGAATTTCTAGTTCTATTTCAAACAGTAACTTGCTGTATATGAAATACTTGTGGCACGTTTTGTAATCCTGATATGACTACAGAATGATAACAAACTATAGTAACAGTTCTATTCTGTAACAGAGCACAAGTGTGAATATTTCAGACATGTTTGTTGCACTCAAAAGTAGTGTTTCTGAACCAGGTGTGACTGAATCACTGTAGCTATGCTTTCCCCCCGCAAAAATAGTACCCCTCTCACCTGCCAGTTTATTTGGGTTTAGTTTAAAATCTCTTGAAGTCTGCCACTGGCCCGCTGGGAATCACACAAAAGTAAGAAGTCTCCTGGTGCTGGTAGGTGTGGAAGCAGAGAGGTCTCTTATCGAGTGCTAAATGCACAAGAGAGTTGAGTAATAAGCACAAGGGAGAATTTTCGTGTTCACTCTGGCCAACCCTCATTCTCTAATAGCATGCAGCTTCTTGTTGTTTTTTTTTCCGTCCTTCCACCCCTGGGCAGGTGGCAACGGCCGCGGTGTGGCACGTTGCTGTGGCGGGTAGCAGCGATAGCAGGGTCCCACGGCAGCACTGTGTGGTCGGGGGGGAATTTGCTCAGTGCTCAGAAATTTTGCTCATTTGCTCAGGAGCTCAGCACAGCTAGCAGAGGTGGGGACTGGCTCAGATTTCAAGCAGGTGCTCTCTTGGCCTTTCCATGCAGGTGGCATTCGGCCTCCCGCAACGTGAAAGTGGCAAGTGAGTCGCAGGGCTGCCTGTACAGCTGTATAGGTCCCGTTGTCTTCACCTAGAGAAGAGGTTGCTTTCTTCTGAAGGGAACTTTCTGCAAACGGTATTGGTAAGCCCATATGATATGAATCAGTATTTTCCAGAGTTATCAGTGGTGTTGGTCACTCCTTTGCAGCCAGGTACAGCTGCACAAGCCCAGTGGCTGCGGAGCGGCCAGGTGCCATTTTGTGGGGCCCGGAGGATCTCACCGGTGACTGCGTAGGACATGAGGGAAGGGGGAAAGCCTGGTGCCCACACCTAGAAACAACAGAAAATTATCTTATTTGACACAGATATTGAGAAACAATCATCAGAGATTCCCTGTGAAGCCATTTTATAGTCCATTTCAGAATACAAGCTTATATTAAATATCATTAAATATCATTTGACAAATATGTTCTGCTGCTTAAGCTGCCCTTGGGATGCTCAGTGTTTACCAATGTAGTTTATTATAGCTAATGGCAATGCAGGTGCCTTTCTAATAAAATCGTAGCATTGCACAGAATTTTCCTTTCACTCATCAAATTTCTTCAGATTACTACATGCAGTCCTGTTTTCTTAGATTTGTCCTGTCTGCGCTTAAGTCTGTATCCCAAATATTTAGCTCAGAGGGGTCTGTCCGTTGGCGTCATAGCGCAGGCAGTGCTAAACCAAAGACGCGGTAAAGGAGAGCTGTCTGTGGTGCAGCACGATCGCTCTGTGTTGCAGGCCTTCTCTGGATCCTTTGATGCGGAAGGAGCTGCGGAGGTCAGGCAGAGGCCTCGCTGTAGGGCTGCAGGCTTTTCATCTCAGAGCTGAGGCTTCTGTGAAAATTCTTCCCTTAGAAATCCCCTTCTTCCGTCTGCTACCAGGCAGCCGCTCTGCTTCTGTCCGTTTCTCCAGAGGACACGCGCGTTAGTATACTTTGAAGGTAAGTGACTTTGGTGGGATCACCTTTGGCTTTCTCGGCGTCATCCCCGCGAGAGGCTGAGGCCGCCAGCCCAGCCAAGCAGCCTCTTGGCAGAGACGCTGAACTTTTCCTGCTGGGGCTTTCCATTACTAACCAGGACTAAAGGTAAAGGTTGAACCTTCAAACTCAGTTCCCATGGAGTACTTGTGCAGGGAATGACAAGTTGATGGACTTCTGGCTCTAGTAAGGCCCCCTGGGAATGGCGTGGCTGAAATGTTGAAAGTGCACTCCATGCTGCCTTTGCAGAATTATTATTTATTTATTTTTTAGTGCCAGAGCTTCCTGCTGCATATAACTAGTTGAAAAGACGAGCCAACCTCTTTCAAGACCTTGCGTCCAAGTTGGCTGCATCCCCTGGATTGCCTTGAAGTGTTTGCGGGGTTTGCTTTTAATCAACACTTCGTGTCACTCTCTTAAATTTACACTTGGGCTTTGACTCTCTCGTGTAGTCCAGGGATGTGCTTTTCAGGGCTAGTCCTTGCCTGTCTGTGAAAGGTGACAGCTTTCACTCTGTGTATTTTAAAATTACTGACATCTAATAACATAACCTGGAATAGTTTCTAGTTAGTAAGTTACCTCCTTGAACTAAAATTGAATTTGGGAGGTTTCTTGGGTCTCAAATGATCTCACCACCACCTTCAGTCTCCTTCCCCTGTTCCCAACCTCCATTTGCCTTTCTCTGTTCATTAATAGCCTTCCATTAACTTGATGATGCTCACAAAGTCTTTGGAGGTTTTGCAGTGCTGACGTGTCAAAATAAGAATGGTTTCCGTTCTTCGTGAGCAAGTGGACTTTTCAAATCCTGGTTAAAGCTATGTGAGAAATCACTTCGTATTGTTAGTCAAAGGGCAAAGCAGGGTTAGTAATTTCATTTCCATTAGAGAGGATGGATTTCTTCCACTCTTTGACACAAGCAGAAAGGAGAAGGGAATTTTGGTATAGGGCGCCATTCTCCTGATTTTAAAATCAATGTTTGCGTCTATTCTGTTTCCCCCAAAACTATTCAGACTTAATTACGTTCTTCAATTAGGAACATGGGATTTATATGCATTATCAGTTATAATTAAAGAAAAGTCCATGGTAATTACTGCCTAATATGCATTATCATTCTGTGTAAATGTCGAATTCTTGCAGACAGCCGTATAGAGTCAATTTTAAAAAAAAGATATGCTCAAGATTAAATTTTTCAGACTTTTTCAGTTCCACAAATATGAATCATTTTGGCAATATATTTCTTGGATTTAAAAGATGACTGAGCTAGACGAGACAAGTTGTCATTTATAATGCATGTTCTGTTTTCCCCACACTCTGGTTTTCATCATTCCTCTGTGTTCCTTCTGCAAAGCTGCAGTGACATTTTGGTGCAGAGTTTTTATTGACTTGAGAAGATTAACATTTTACTAGGACCACATCCTAATTTCTTTTATGCTACACAGTGATGCCATCTGTAATAAAACACGTTTTTGAAATCATAAACATAGAAGTAGTCAGCTTCCTTTTTAAATGACTAAGTATCGTCAGGTTTAAAAGTCACCATTACACAAAGATGTTCTCTTAGTGAGAGTGAGATTTTAATTAAAACTGCACACAGCATCGAGACAGTGCTGATGACTGGAGCATGCTGCCCTCTGCCTACAGAATTTAAGAAATGTGCTTTGCTCCTCTGTATCTTCAGCACTGAAGATAAACCAATGCAAAGCTTGCTGTTGTTGCCTTGATGTAGCTTTGGAATTATGTCCTGTTATACAAGCTTCTTTGCAGTATGTTTAAAAAACCCTGCTTTTAAGATGATCTGTGTTTTTACACTTTTGCTAAGGCTGTAATGAAATATTACAGTTTTCTGGGAAGAGTACCACTTTTTGCTGTGATAAATGAGAGATTTCCTTACCCACCTGTAGCATCTCCCTGTATAGAAATTAAAAAGCCCTTTGTAATTTCTGAAAAAAAAAAAAAGAAAGAAAATGTCCTCAGCATTGTAGCCAATATTCCCTTTCTCTCAATAAAGCAGGACTGTGCCAGTAGAAACTGTTATTGATCGGGCATGTGCCATGTTTGCCTGAACAATCAGCATGCTAGCACTTCCTCTTTTTATTTTCTATATAATGCCTTAATGCCTCCTGGGGTAATAGACTTATAAAATCCCATTCTTTTCTTTTTTCTTTTTCTTTTTCTTTCTTTTTTTTGTTTGTTTGTTTCTGATAAATGCCTTCTTGAAGAAACATTCAGTGTTCAGAGCATTTCAATAAAAAATTAAGTATGTATTTCTGGAACTAAAGTAATAAACCAGAAAAACAAAAACAAAAACAAACAAGACACTTTTATGTTTTTCCCTCTAATTGTTTGGAAGGACAAGAAGTGATTCTTTACTCTGCTTTTCTGCATGCTTTTTGCTTCTTTGTGTTGGGATCTTATGTTGTGTATTTTTTCTGTGACAATATAAAGAAAAAAATACTTTTTTTTCCTCTTTCTCTCTCTACTTTTTTTTTTTTAAGCCTAAACTCAGATTCCCATCTTACCAAACTCAAGGGACCAGATGTACCATATTTGGTAAAACTACAATGATTTTTATTATATTTTTGTGGTTTAAATAAGACTACGAATGATTTGCAAGAATCATAGCCAAAGTTTTAGTTGGGTAAGAGTATCAGCCAGTTTATGATTATTAAAATAGGGTTTGTAGCATCAGGCTCATAATTTGAAGAAGTTGGCAATATTTACAGCTGAATACAGTTTTTACTGTGTGTGCAGATTTGTGTCTGCAGATCACCAAGTATACAGATGAATGTTTGGTGTTTATTTATATCATGTCCCTTATAGCTAATGTGAAGCTGGTTATTCGTTGTGTGATTATCATCACACTAGAAGGTTGTGTGGTTGTGTCTACCATATACGTGCTTCAGCATATAAAATAAATTCTTTAGGAAGATATTTCGTGAAACACTGAAAATAGTTGTAAAACAACTTACTGAAAATAGCCATACAATGTTTCTATTCCTTTTTCAACTTAATGACCATATTCCTGTGTACCTCTGTTGATACTTCACAATTATCTTCTAATATGCAAAGGCTTGTAAAACTCTATGAAAGGGTCCAGCTCCTGGACTCCTATAATTGAGTAAGGGTCAGTTTTTATTTGAAAAAGTAATTTTCCATTCTCCCTCCAAAAATGAAATATATCACTATGTGTTCAAGAACCAGAAGGGTACAGAGACCTAGGCATGCCACTTAGTATCTTAGAAGTCCAGAGTTGTCCTGAAGAAGGGAAAAGGAGCTCTGTGGTTTCATCTTAACTTTTGAAGAGTTAATTGTGGGTTTGCTCCCGCAGCATTGGAGTGCACCCATAGCTTTGTAGTTGTAGTCAGGCTCCCTGGTCAACACCTGTCTGGCAGGGGTTTGTGCCCTTGATGGGGTCTGCTTCTAGACATGGTGGTCTGGTGGTGACACCAGATGGCCAAAGTATTTGGGGTCACCAGGTCTCAGCTATCCTATGCATTTCCAGATGTGGTTGTTGGCCATCCTACAGTGAAGCCAACACATGCAGCCAGTTAGGAAGAAGCAAGAGGTGGGTCCATTTAAGGTCCTTTGCAATGCCTTCATTTGGTGAACTGTTTCAAGTCTTGACCTCCAAGATGAAGTGTTTTTGGAAATCTGGCTTAATGGTTGTGCTTATGGGAACACTTCTCTGTGAGAAGGCATTGCCCAGAATTACCTTCCCACATGTGTCCCAACATCTTCTCTGGCCCACTCTCACCTTGTTTGAAGCGTAGAGAGATTGCAGTCTTTTGAAGAGCTGAAAGCTTCGAACTGAGAAGCAGGCTGTAAGGATTTTTTTAGTTAAACAGTGAAGATGGAGTAAGTAATGGGCCTGCCTCTGTACCACTAATAGCCTGAAATGGGGCAGGTTGCTCACATCTCCCAGCTGGGCTGGGCACTTCCACCCGTCGTTCAGGCAGGGTGAGGAAGGGCAGGCAGATGCTACCGGCACTGCAGCAGCTCCGGCTCACTCATGCATAACTCTCCTCTCTCAAATTTCAGAGGAAAATGCAAGTAATGATTTTCTTTTGAGAGAGCTCCATAAATATTTTAAATGAAACTCAATGTACTATTTCACGAATCTTACATTATTTATTTTAAGGCTGGCTTTCATAATAAAATCTGAAAGTTCATGTGGAACAAAAAGCAAATAGAGCCCAGTTTCACTTCCATGAACATTAATGTGCAAACTGCAATTAAAATGAATAACGGATACATATTCTAGGCTTATCTGGAACTTGTTAGGAAACTTCTTAGTTTCTAATGTACCTTGGTGGCATACGTGCAGCACAGAGCAGTAATTCACAATTAGTGGGGAAGGTTTTGTCTGGTGGTGTTCGTGTTTCTTGTTGCCTTTTAGAGTGTGCATGCCTCACTGAATTTACTGCTTTTATGTCTTTTTTTTTTCCCCCCTCATCCTTTGAAGTGGCCTAAAAAGACTGAGTCTGTTTTGTAGGTTTGGTCAAAAGTTATACACGCAGCGAAAAAGTTTTTTGAATAGGAAAGCACCAGCTCTTGCCAGTAGAGGGAGTGGACGAACACCGATTTGGGCTTCACAGCGATGCAAGGGGAACATCCCGCAGCGTGCAGTATTTGGCCTCACCTGTGGGTCCACTGATGGACGTGCTCTGGTACCTGTACACACGTTCTCATCTTTTTCATATTCTGAAGAAATGTATATACTAAAATATATGATACGGTTTTATGGTCATGGATGAAAAAAGATGAAAAAAGATATCACTGTTATCATCTTACTGTCCCTTTTATTAAAAAGGGGGAGCAGGGGTTGAATAATTATCACCTTGTTGCAGATACAGCAGGCTTTTGAAGACTTTTCATTATTTTTCTGTAATTTTGTAAATATAGGGATATAGCAAAATAAGGTCTGTTTTCTTTCTTATTCATTTCTATTCACAGAATTACTTCTTTTTAAACCTCCCAAAGATCTCTATTTTAAAAGGTAATAATCATGCAGGTCCTGGTCTTTGAAAGAGCATTGTCACAGCAAGCCCTGACGCCAAACTCCTAGGCATCAACATTCACACCAATTTTCTTCTCCCTGCTAATATATGTGATCTTACTGGGCGACCATTATCGGTAACTGTTTTACAAATGTCAAATGCTTCAGTTCCGCCACTTACAATGATGTGTCTGGATACTGCAGTCGGTGAGGCAGAACAATGGGCTACGGTATTTAGGGCAGAAGTACGTCCTTGCTATTGCTGCTGCATTGTTAGTCTGCTCGTGCCTGTGAAGGCGCTGAGAAGCACATGTGCCCAAGCAAAGGGGCGATCTGGTGTTGCCGCTGGAAGAACAGAGGGCTCAGTGAGGAGATGAGGGGGGTGGCAGAGATGTAGCCGGTCCCACTGGTAGGACCCGCGTGGCTGAGGAAGAGCTGGTGCTCCAGCTGTGTGCCGCCCCGGCTGTGAGCTGGTGGGAAGGGAAGGGCACATTTAAGACAGAGGTCGCTCAGTACATCAGGAGGTGCACTGGTCGCAGAAGATAAGATCCTGGGACCCAGAAGGGTCTGACATGTCTGTTTTTTCATTTATTCCTAACACCTCTTGCTCTGCTAAAGTGGAAGATCGTTCTCAGATTGAACAGTGGAGGAAAATCATTGTTCCCCTGCTGCCGGACAAATCTGACTGTAAGCTACCAGGTGGGATTACTTCCTCTCCACCTTCTAATCAAGAGAGAACCACCCTCTTCTTAGGGCTGAAAGGTTGCAGTTGTTCCACATCTGTGACTTTTTACACTTAGTCGCTTTTGTTTGTTTGTTTGTTTGTTTTTTCCTGAGATATTTGGGAACAAACTGTCTTGTTTAAAAAAAGAACCCCCAAGTGCTTCTTTGGAATAAATAAAACGGTCTTCATTATGTTTTATCACCAAAAAAAATATTAAAAAATCCTATTAGTCCTTAAGTAATTGTCCATCAGCAATGCGTTCATCACTCGGTTTGTCTTCCAGTCACTGCTCTGGCTCTGATTGAACATATCCCTTTGAATCAGGTGGTATTATCTCAGGGCACGTAGTGTCCTGGGTCAGGGGAGCTAAGGCATGACCTTGCCGCAGGCTGTCAAGTGAGTGTAAGAAATTCTGGGGAGGTGGAACGAGTTTGCGGGAAGAGAAGGGTGCCTGTGTCAGTGATGACAGAGCCAACGCTGAGCTGGTTTCAGAAGCTGGTTCACACTCAGAGATTTGACACATTTCCAGACTTCTCCATTTCATTTTTCACACATTGACTGATCTTGGGTTTTCAGTATTGGCTTTCCAGTGAGCTCTCAGTGCGCAAACATCCAGATGTGTTTTCCTCTGGTGTTCCTTCAACAACCTCTAAACTGAGAGAGGCTTGACTATGGAGCTGGAGAGCTTTGTTTAAGCAACATCCAAAAGATACTCAGACAGGACCACTCTAAGAACCTGACTAGACCTAAAATAAGCAGATGCTCCCCCAAAATGTTTTGTGATGAACGGAACAAAATAGAGCTGACTTCCCTGAAAGCTTTCCTCGTGCACCCCGTGAGCAACAAAGGAAGCATGTGTATTGCCAGGCATTTGCATTTGCAGTAGGCTCACTGTTGCCGTCTTTTATGGCACTTGTTTAATAATCTAGTCTAGCAGAGAAGTATGGGGAACAGCTCTTAACCTTGAAAGCCAAGTTGGAAAAAATGCCGTGAAAAGGATTTATATGGTGACAAATTTAACAATCCACTGAATTTGCTTTTTCTCCTGAGAGATGAACTGTTAGATCTCTCCAATAGAGACATGGAATAAATGACTGAAAAATGTATGCTTTCATTAATAATTTTTAGAAAAAAATATTTCTTTTTGGCCAAGTTTTAAAAGTAGTTGCAGACTTATTTTTTGGTACGGAAAAATTTACAAGAGTTACTTTTAATTTTACTCAATAGCTGTGGGTTTTTTTTTTATTGTTTCTCATTAGGCTTGTTTTTCTCTCTCTTCTTTCTCTCTTTCTTTCTTTTTTTAAAGCTGTTTTTTTACTGACTTAACTCACATGTTCTCCCCAATCCTGAATGAAAAACCACATGGTTCACAAGCATTTAGGGAGGGAGGGATGGAGAAAGGAAGGAAGAAAGGACGGAGAGAAGGAGGGAAGGAAGGGAAGAAGAAAGTTGTACATTTTGTTACCCATGTCAGAGACATGTTTTAAATATTATGCAAAGAACAGGTTGCCCAGGGCGGTGGTGGAGTCACCGTCCTTGGGGGTGTTTAAGAAAAGGTTGGATGTGGTGCTTAGGGACATGGTGTATTGGGTAATATTGGTGGCAGGGGGTCTGTTTGACCAGATGATCTTGGAGGTCTTTTCCAACCTTAATGATTCTGTGATTCTAAGAATGGAAGGAAAATGACGCTAACTGTTAAAATTAAAACAACAAAAAAAGCAAACAAAAAAAATCACATCAAAACAAAACAAAAACCTAACCTTTTCATAGTATTTCAAAACAACTTAGAAAACAGAGCCAACATAAAACACTGTAGCCTTTTGTGGAGTGTATATAATATGGGTTGTCTGCTTAATTCTAATAGTAGGATCCCATTGATCAACAGCAAGACCTTTTCTTGTTAACAAAATGATTCATTAGCTTTTCCAGAAAATGACTTCCTGTGTCTAATGCGGCTGGGTTGAGTTTTGAGCAGGCTATTAATGTGCATCATATTGTATCTTTCCTTGCACTATTATTGTAACTTTTAATTGAGGCTGTCTTTTACTACACGAGTTCTTACTGCCATTTTGCTGTAACTCATTTCCTTGTAATTAGATATCTGTCCCATCTCTGAAATGCAATTTTCTTTGTGCTGGTGAATGCGCAGCACAAGTTACACATGAGTCCTTTTACATTCAGTAAAAAAACAAGGATCAGAAACTGGTGGCCATAAGGCAGGATTTTGCAGTGCTGTAAGCACTGAAAGGCTGGGGCTGGGAAAGAGGTGGCGTGGACTAAAAAGAGGTGAATGCTCTCCCTGAGAGGTTGAGGGTGAATTGTGAGGATCTGCCATTCCTGTTCATCCCTCACCATGCAACCAGCGCAAGTCAGAAATCGAAGGGAGAGAAAAATCCCTTTTCTGTTTTGGCAGTCTCTCTCTGTTGAATGTAACAGAAATGAGCTTGTTTGTCTCAGCATGACAGTAAATGGAGAGGAAAGGAAGTGATACAAACCATCATTCAAAGCCATCGCTAATGGCAGAGCTGTCTTCCAGGGCCAAAGACGGGGCACGCTCGCAGCCTGAAGGACCTGGTCCGGGGGGACAGGAGAGGGTGCGAAGCACGCCAACACAGCCCCACGCTCGTCCTCGGTCCTGTGTAGCACCCGGCTGCACTTAGCGGGTTTGGATTGATGGACTTGAGATGGAGCCTGCCCACCAAAGTGCTGTTTTAAATGAAAGGCAGACGTTTCCATGCTGACAGTATTTCTGAGCTACCAAAAAGTGGCTTTTTTGTTAGCAAGGCGTCATATAACTCTACTAAATGTACTGCTCCAGTAAAAACATGTAACAGGTGTACTGAAGGATGCGCCGTGTTATAACTGTACGGCTGTTATTTATTTCCACGCTGAAGCTGAGGGTGTTTAGTTCAGCTGTGATTTGTTTCTGGTGCTCGGGCGTAAGTTTTCAAGTGGCCTTACACAAAGGAGTAGAGTTGCCTCTTAATTAGTATTGAACCTTCTGGGAAGGGACTGCTGACTCACTGCGTAACTCACTTGTGCGCCTGCTGTGTCATTTGTCATACACCACTAAGCAACTCCTAGATATTAGAAACCATCCATCAGTACCTCCCTCAGCTGGATCCAAACTGACAGCTTACGAATGAAAGCCTCCCAAAATCAAAGTCAATCTTCTGAGCAATTCAGTCCCTTGAAACAAATGTTTCATGTGGAATAAACTGAATATTAATGGGCGCTGGTAAGAAACTGGCCTTTATAATTATCTGTACCTTTTTCTCTTCTGTCTCTGTTTCTGCTCAGAGAGACTGGATACTCTTCTGGTTTGCAACTCTCTGTAGGGTTGAGCTCCAGGCATTTCAGTGTGGTCTTACTCCTCTTCCAGCTCCTCTTCATCTAACGGAGCTACAACAGAAAACGGGCCTTGAGTCCTGGATCCGGTTGAGGAGACCTCGAGGTCGTGGAAGGGATGATGGATGCATCTGAACGGCTTTTGTAGGTGTCAGGGAGCAGCGTGGAGCACCGTGGCAGTCTTAGCGGGGTGCCGAGGTCCTGCTGAGGTAGCTCACTGGGGATGGGTTTCCTAGGGCAGCCCGCTGGGTGCCAGTGGCTGCTGCCCAGCCCTAAATACCTCTTCCCCAGAACAGAAGCACGTGGAATCGGTTTAAAGCCTTTTGAATGCTTTTCTGCTCTGTAGTCTGGGAGTTCTGTGGGAAGGGGGTTCCCTCTGTTTTAAAGGCACCTCTCCAGTTGCCCCCCAGGTCTTTCTCGTTATCATAACTTCGGGAATATCGCAAGTCTTCAGTACAAGTTCTGAGTGAGACATCTGTTGTGCTTCTGATCATCTCCACGCTGAAGCCCATTACATTACAGCTTTAGTTCATAAACTCAGCCCTTTAAGGGAAAATGTCAGTGAATATGTTTATTCATACAGGCTTCCAGATGTTGTGTCAAAGAGCAGGGCCGGTAGTTCTTATAAAAGTAAGTGGGAAAAGGAACTTGAGTTTACCTCTGCTCAGATCTTAAAGGGGTACAGTCAGTGTAAGATTTGTTCCTAGGCTTTATTTTAAAAACAAACAAACAAAAGGTAATTAAATGTTCAATGTTGACAGAGGGTCCGGATGCTTTGTTTTCAGGGGATTGTATTTTACAGTTGAGGTTTAAAAGTGTGTTTGTCAGAGTAACTGATAGGAACTAGGAAAAAACAGGTAAAATGAATATAAACAAAGTACTACAAACTTTATGAGCATTGCTTAGTTCTCCTCTCAGCTTTTGGCTGTAGCATCTTGCAGTAGCAAATTCAACATTTCAGCATTCCAAGCAGTTTTTCTAATGTCTGCCTCATCTTTCTGCAAAAGGCAAGGAAAAGATTAGCCTGCACCTCACATGCAGACACATCCCAAATTTGTCACCTTAAAATAGATGCGGGAAGAGACCAGGGCGAGCAGTCGGTGGGAAGAGCAGCACCGCTTGCCAGGCGAAAGGCTGTACACGTGCCCCGCTTGGAGACCCCAAAAAAGTGGCAAAGTGTCTTTGGGTCATCAGCTTTTTGTAAATTCATGCATTTAAAATGCACAGCCTGAAGTGAGCATGCCTGTGGAAAATGTGCTGCCTCTGTGTGTGGGTAAGTACGTATATGTAGATTAATATTATTTTTACTTTTTACACTTATTTTGGAGGAAATTTAGAATCTTCATTGAAGGCTCGTGTGAAAATGATGTCACTAAGCTGTAGGCTCAATTTAATTTCTGTGAGATGTGAATTGATATAAATGAAACACCTCTTTCAGGAGAGTGCTGTGTTTCTAATTAAAAGAAAAAATCAGGGCTGTGGCATCTTGCTATGGAAGTGCGTGCAGTGGGTTAGGATCTGCATTAGGACATACCTTAAGGAAGGTGTTTCCTTTCACTGGAGGCTCTTCATATCCAAATGAAAGCAAGCAGAGATCCGCTATTTAAATGTTTTTACACTGTATTTCTTTGAACTATATTAGCATCGTGTGCCTGAACTTCAGGTATGTCACAATGCTGGGCCAGCGACAGCGGCCACTCAGTGAGCGTGGGCTGCCTCGGCCGCATTTGCTGGCAGTGGGTCTTCTCCCTCCCAAAGAGCAACTCTGCCTCTCAACCACCTCTAAATGTCTGAATTACCTATTAACAGCCTGTGCCTTTAGGGGTTTTCCTCCTTGACCTGGGAGGCGAGCCGCAGGTGCGGTAGGTGATGTTGACACGAGCAGCTTGAGCCTCGATTCTGGCCAAGGATAGGATGAATCTTTAATGCCTTCTGCTTGAGCTGCATTGCGTTTTCATGCATCATGGAAAGTGCTGCATTCAATCTTTATTTAGGTCTTCTTATCAGGTGTGAAATGAGCTGATGGTGAAATCTGCAGTTCCTTCAGATTTTTAAATGATAGAGATAGATGGCTGTAATCTTCTGTCATTTGACATGATTTGTACCCCTGTGTTTTTGTGCCCCAACAGAAATAATAGGGATTCAGATGGTAATGAGATGGCATCCAGATGCACGGCACACACGCGCATATGCACAAAATATTGATTTAAATACGTCCTGACAAGCTGGTCAGGCAGCAGTCTCAAGGAAGGGAAACTTCTGAAGTGAAAGAGAAATAATGACAATAATGAAGAGGCAGAACACTGATTTTAATGTGTAGCAGCAGTATGGAGATGTGGGTACGATGAATCAGAAGGGGGGAGCTGGCAGAGGCACACTCTGTGATTTGTTGCATACATTTGTTTCCATTTTTATCCATTAGAAGCACTGTGAGCATTCAGATGCAGCTGAGAGGTCTGGACTGGAGAGAGGCGGGGAGGGAGCTTGGGCTGTTAAAGCTATGATAGGTAGTGAATTTATATCGGCTAGCTTTCTAATTTCCTGTTAAAAAATGCTGAGGCCCCTCTCTCCTTGCCTTATTTTTAAAATAAATAAATAAATGGCACCGTTACCATCCCGTCTCCGAATTCCAAGCAGCGGCTCGGGAGCGTTTCCATCACCTCAACAGTTTTATGGACCTTTCCTGTAAGGCAGCAGGTCTTGGACGTTGGTGCAGTACCATTAGCATATGGCTCTGCAAAATATTTCATCCTTTTGTGACTCCCTTTTGATCAATTAAGTTTATGTAGCTCTTTCCAAGTAAGTTCACAGAGAGAATCCGTACACAGCCTTCTCTTTGTGGGACCAAGTTTATTTCGTTGCTGAAGTGCAGCAGCTGGTGTGATGCAGACTTAAATGTACGTTGGGAACAAAAAGAAAGAAAAAAAAAAAAGCAAATACTTTACAGCAATTTCTGTACAAGCTGGTTTTCATAAAGGCTGTGACACGTGAACAAATACAAAGAAATTCGAGCTTACGGTATTGCCAACTTTCTGTCTTTGACTGTGACCATGCTGTTCTCTGGTATCTGGAGCTGCAGCCTAGTTGTGCTCGTCCAGGTAGGGTTTGACCTTAAATTTGAACTGAAAGCTAAATTCATGCCATGCAATATGTCAGTACGTTCACTTAAGAAGAGGGGAGAAAAAAAGAGAGAAATACATTTGGCTGCTGTCTTGTCTTTAATTTAGTGCTGGGTTCTATAAAAATTCAGTAATGAAGTGACTATTGAATAAGACATAAAGAAGGGGAAGGATTTCAGTTTTTGAAGATAATGAAGCCATAGTTAATAAGCAGAATAGATTTGTAAATAATAAATTCTGCCACAGTTTGGAAAATAATACTGCGTTAATAGAAGAAATACTAGTAGTTGATGCCATACTTTGGTATGTTTGTGGGTCTTCCTTGGTATTTGGTGAATTTAAAACACGATGTAACAAAGGAGAATAACTCAAAATGAGTTGGTTGAGAACACCCTCAGGCATCAGCTCAAGGATAATAAATGCACTAGTGATTTAACAGTCTCGCTAACTGCTAATAAAATTAACAAATGAAGTTAGATAAGGAGGCTTACGTAGAGTGGAGATGTGTTCAGTCTTTAAAACAGCCAAAAATATACATGTGTATGTGGAAGAATATCGTATGACTTGGCAAGTTAATGCATCTATGGGGAAATAATCCAAAATATGATGATATAATATGAATAGTAAGCTGGGAAGGCAGTGTTGCATAGAGGGGCTGGCAGGTGTGGGCAAACAGCAGTTAAACTTGCTCTACAGTAATAGCAGTGACACTTGCAAAGGACTTACTGATGCTATACCAGGAAACGGCATGTCACAGGGACAGAGAAGTAACTGTCCCTACTTGCAGGCCTTTTGGACTGCCCTGAGGCTGTTAAAATAAATCATGGCTGCTTCCCTTCTTGAAATACAACAGCAAACAGAAAGGGTTCAGTAAAAAGCAGAAGACGGATTTCGGGCCTGGGTTATGAGAAAAGATAAAAATGTATGTGTGCTGCATATCTGTATCCAATTGATAATTAGGAGAAGAGCCCAGCTCTTCTACTCCCAGCTCTGTGGAGGGAGGCGACAAATTTTAAGGAAGATTTTGAAAGGGCAAACCTATTGCAGAACAGTGTGGAAAATAAGTGGAGAATAGAATCAGTTACTCTGAAATTTGGCCGTGTGTTTGACCAGGGGGATGGGTGCTGCGGCCTTCAGAGCAGCGCTGTGGTGGCAGAGGGGCAGTGTGTGGGGTGGCCTCCCCATCACAGGCCCATGGCTCGAGGTGCCTCCGGGCTGGCGCAGGCCGTGGCTTTCCTCGGCTTGTCACAAATTCCAGTGGGCTTTGTTTGTGCTTTGAAAACATATGTGCAAGTAACAAGGATTTGTTACTACTAGTTGATAGTTTACGAGTGATAAGCTTGCAGTAATCCAGAAAGGATATGTTCTTTATAAGAAGACACTCAGTGCTTTGGGGTTTGGTTTTTTTTTTTGAGTTGTCTTTTTAAGTGACAGAAGGTTTGTTTATATTTTTTGGTGACCAGCACAGTTTAGTTTTCTATTTATTTTTTTCTCAAATACATTGTTTTGCATCGATATTTAGATGCTCCTGATTTGCTGATGATCCTTATTATATATAATGTCACATGTACCTTTGGAGATTGTAGGTCTACTCTGACAAAAAAAGAGAAAAAAAAGGACAAAAGCTGGTAAGTGTTTATACAGACTTTTAAGTGTTAATGTTGTCTGACCAGGCTTCAAACTTTTTGAAGAGTATTTTAGAAGGAGCTATTAAAAATGTGATAAATTGCAATGGGGCACCACTAAAGCAGTGATGATCCATGGAGGAATGACACTAAAACAAGCTTGAGGTTATCAACCTTTCACTTTTGAAACTTACATTACAAATACTTCAACCCATTGTCTAGGAACCTTTCCTTTATTTGTTTTGTTAACTGTTTCCTGATAGCAAAGCATGATGATAATTTATTTTCAGTCATGCACATTATAGATGTTCTCTTTTCCTGACATAAATAACATGCTTTGTGCTACTTTGCACATACATTTTTGGCCTTTGCTGCTGTGGATCCCAGCTCTTCTTTCACAACAGAAAGGACAGGATATGTGGGGCTGAGGGTGGGTACAAAAAACAGTTTGTCTGTCCTTGAAATGTTTGCATTTCGAGAATATGTGGCAGTTTTGGGACATAATAGGACAGTTTTTCTAACGTATTAGGAATTTTGATTGGAAATATATATGTATATGAATATTAATAACATATTTGATAAACCATGTTCTATAGCTAGTCCTATATTTTAATAACATTTTATTTGTATGCTTTTCACAGTTGTGCAAAACTAATTAGTATTTTAAGGATGAAAATAGCGTGAAGACTCTTCTAGTTCATTTTTCAATGGCGTCCATGAATTTTGTTTAAAGCAAGTGGTTTGAAGTAGATACAGACAACAGAAGGCCATCCCAATATCATATTTTGCTTCATATACTTTCTCAGGCAAGAAAAGGCATGTAGGATGTTTGGTTGCTCCCCACGTAAGGAGGATGCAGCATCCATCCTGTCATTTGATCCTGTTTCATCAAGTCCAGTAATTGATGTTTTGCTAAGATGGGTATTCCAGAACGGCAGGCAGTCAGGCAGTGCTTCCGAGGGGAACCATTTTGATAGTTTTATCTGTTAGTCAACCTCCCCGTGAGAAGGTTGTGATTAGTTTGAATTTTACCGGCTTTGAGTGCCGCTTCTATTCCCCTCCCTTGTATTTGATGGAGAAGCTCTTGAGCACTCAACACGTCCTTCCTGTGACAGCTCTTACATGCTGTGTAATCAAGTCACAGTCCAAACTCTTTGGATAAGATATTATGCTTGCTAAGTCTTTCACTACACAAGGGATTTTTATTGCTCAGACCACTCTTGGTACTCTCCTCTGTACCCTGCCTGTTTTTTGGCCCTTAAAAAGCAAGCGGACAAAACATCCAAACCAAATAAAATCCCAGTGTAGGTGCTAGAGTTGAATATTGGCTTCCAGTATGGGCTTTCCTACACATGGCAGGTAGCTATCTTGTCTATAAAGGTACTCAGTTTTCCCCCAGTTACACATGCAATGATTGCATTAAGGCCACTTTCACAGTTGCCGTTCATTTACTTACCTTTAACAGTCTGCTCAGTCATTTTGAGTCATCAGATTCCAGGGTAGGCTCCCTGGTACTGCAGCTGGGGTCTGTGTTCCTTGTTCTTAGGCCTTGTATTTGGATGCTTAAGTTGGTTTGGATGAGCCAGGTCCCAGCAGACGTACAGATTAAGCTGTGTGACTTTTCACTAAACAATGATGATAAAAGCTTTTAGTAACACACACTGGTCCTTTTACAGTGTGCAGTATTGGGAGATAACCAAGCCAGCTCTTATTTGGCTGCCAGACAGAGTCTGGTCGTAGCAACACAGAATTCATTTAGACTAACTCACTTTATTTCTGAGCCTTGAGCTAGGCTAATGAATTCAAAGTGTGCTGTGCTGTGTGGTGCAGCAGCCCCTGGCATGATGTAGGTGTCCGCAGTGAAACACAACACCAGTCTCTGTAGATCTCAGTTCTTATTTTTTGATTTCTGATTGTAGGTCAGAGGTTTAAAATTGTTATAGTTCAGCTGGTGATCCAAGATGTCTTAATTACACATTAGTTCCGTTCTGAAAATCAAGAGTCACCTAAATCAAAGACTTGGGATTGAAAGACTGTACAAAAGTGTCAGTGATACTGGCCATATTCGGTGTTACGCTGATGTACAACAATATGGCACTCTTCCTGAGACTCCAAATGTAAATGAGTTTGCATAGAAATGTGAGGAATGAGCCTTCTCAATTAGGTCCGTGGTTTCAGAAGATGCCAGAGAAGACCTGGTGTGCATTTTAGACTTCGTGTTGAAGGCCAATTAAAGCCATGTTTTCATAACAAATTTTTCATCAGAACACAAAGCCAGAGGAGATCACTTGGCCTGTGAGTCACAGATCACCATGCGATAGAAACAGAGTCCAGAGCAGCCTGTAGGTTACTGACATTACTGAATGTGGCACCAACCTTGCAGCACAGCACTAAAAAGGGGCAGTAGTGCTCCCAAATGAGGGAACACCCGAGGGCAGCAGAGGGTTTTCATGCTCCAGAGGGACCCAGGGAGGCGTGGAAGGGCTTTCTTCTCACTTTGCAGCAAAATGTCTTGCAAAATGAGTAAAATGTGAATGTGCTAGTGAGTTAACAGCTCTATCCAACAAACATGTTCTAATGAGAAGGGTCAGCACCAATTTTTCAAACTGAAATCCTTTTTCTTTTTTCTCCTTTCCCTTGTTGTTTTTTCCCGTCATTTATATCGGATCAATTTTTCGATATTTTTCATTATCTTTGATTTTCAGGCACACCAAAACTGCTGCTCAGATGAAATATGGTGGCATTTGATGTGGCTTGGGAAAGTGCAGTGGTCAGTGCCAGCTGGCTGGCTGTTTGTTGCTTATTCTGCAGGCAAACAACGGGTATGT
Organism: Anser anser; assembly: GCF_964211835.1. NCBI lineage: Eukaryota > Metazoa > Chordata > Aves > Anseriformes > Anatidae > Anser > Anser anser. The sequence continues at coordinate 37,657,845 of NC_139720.1, read as the reverse complement.
GGCCTAATTTCAGTATGCAAACCCACGCTCAGCTGGAAAAGCAGCTGCTACCATGTCTTCTTGCAGCTTGCACACAGGTAGGAACGTAGTTGTACCAGTGAATCAGCTCTTCCCTCCATCCTGCAAAGGCTGCTGTGACTTGGAGGCCACAGGGCATTGTCAGTGGAAATTCTGCTTGTGCCATCTCTTCTCTGTGCCACATCTCCAGAGCTGTAATCTTTCATTGTCACCCTTTCTGATGGTATCTTGAACATAAAGGCTTGCCCATGATAACTTTCCGAGTTAATTCCTGAAAATCTCCTGTAGTAGATTAAATGACCTTGTGTTATATTCTTGTCTCATCCCTCCAAATACACATTTTGTTTTCTAGTGTGATATTCCAATTTCACAGCTGCTAAATAGGTTGATAAAAATATGGAAACAAAGCAGTATAGCTAGAGAGGGGTGTAATTATTCCACTTTTGTTCAAGTGTTTTCAGTGGAATCACAATCTTCTTTTTGTTTTTAAATTAGAATAAAAACAGCTGTTTTCTGCTAAGTGTAAGAGCGTGTCATTGCTTCTAATATGGTAATTTTGAGGAAATGCTTAACTGCGCTTTGTTAAAAAACTATGTAGCAATAGGAGGGTCATCGTTTTGACTAATTGAAAAAGCCTCTGCAAAGTACAAAGCCTTATAGAAACTGTAATTACAAGAGTCTTTACCCATGTACTGCAGCATGCGGAAACTGCTTGTAAGACAGTCATCCTTTAGGTTTGAGATTACATTAAATCCTGGAGACTGTAATTATATGCATGGTGCTGGCAGGAGCCCACGCTGGGTTGATTGTGCTCATTGGACAGGGTCGTTATTTGTTGTTCCTCTCGGTGAGATCTGTAAGCATCCTGGAAAGGGCAGTGCAGCTTGTGACACCTATTCCTTTCCCTAATTCTTTTGCTCGGAGGGCGCCCAGATCATTCTTGGTGGTGGTTTATTTCATTACATTTTGCAAAATTATGGGTTCTTCACTAATTATTAGTTCAGAAGGTACAAGGACAAATTTTTTGTAATACTTCCAGAGAAAGCACTCTTTTCCATCATCATAAAACAAATCAAAGAAAGAGTATATTGATGTGTGTACATACTAGAAAGGGAGCTGTATCTGAAATGGCTCACAAGCTATGGGTTATTGAAAAGACTTCTTTCTGAATTAAATCTCAACTAGTTTGTGGGTATGCTGGAAATTACCTTTGAGAGACTGCGACGTACTTGTGCTATTAAAAGTTTCTCATTTTTCTAGTACACGCAGTATCTTCATATTTTATGATTCTCTAAAGTCCCTAATTATTTTTAAACAAAGATTTTCAGCTAGGAGAGCCCGAGAAAAGCTGAACAGCCTATTTTGCCTGCAGCAGAAAGGAAGCTAGGAATGAAAAGTCAGATCTGTGCTACCTATCTCAAAGGTCTTTTGAGGACAATGTCTCCATTCCAAGACATCTCTCAACCTTGTTGTATCAACGTAGCTTCACTGAGAAGGACAGCTTTAATTTTTGCCAGAGATTCACATGGACTGTTAAAATAAAGCATTTTTGTGAAGCTCTGGCATGGAATTACTGTGAAGGATAACGTAGGGAATGCTGTTCCTTATGCTACGCTAGAGGGTAGTGTGTACTGGAGAGTTATTTTCATATAGAAAACATACATGTTCTGTTTCCTTTATACTACATTATGCATTTTATAAAACATCATTAAATCAGACTTTTCTTAAGAAATCAATTAAATCACTATTATTTAACTGCATAATAAAACACTTCAGTAAAAAGCCATCCCAGAATGTGGCAATACTCGCTGATTTTACCATCAGATGTTTAATACCTGCTGATCCAAAAAGGTTAACATTGCCTGGAGCAGATGAACTAAGACTTTTCTATCCAGAACCCCCGAATTACTATTATTATTTATGAATCTGTTCACGGGCAACCGAACTACCATATTTATACAGTGCTAGAGCAATGGTGTTTTGGTGTTAACTCAGATCTTTCATAGATTTTTTTTTTGCATCATTTATCACTTTCAGCATACTTATCTCAATGCTTTCCAACATACAGCACCTTTTGCATGAAAGGTTCTCCAGCAACGATCCTCTGAAGCCCGCACACCTTTCACTACTTTTAATGACCTGTAAGACTTTCTGCTGCAGTGTCCGTGGGAAATTGACCGATGGTGTTGCAAAGGTGGTTAATACAGCTAGAAAATAACTGCTGTCGTTGATTTAATAAAAATGAAAATTTGAAATACCCTCCAAATTATGTGAAGCTGACAAGTTGTCTGTGCTGATAATCTGAGCGTTGGCGAACCACTGGATGCTTTATTGTTCTTTCATTTTTATTCCCTCACTCTGTGGCAAAGAGGAGCCTTTGTAATAAAACAGCATCCATTGCAAAATGCTTGATTGACTGAGTCTGCTGCTGCATGGGAATACATCTCTCATCTTTGGGATGAAAAATGTTCAAATTTTGTTTTGCTAAGACTGAGATTCTTTGTTTCATTGCTAGTTCATGATTGATATAAGGATGTATAAAATACACTAGTGGAAACGCTTGAGTTTTCAAAACAGAATCATCCGTCTGGTCATTTGTTATTTTCAGAACTAAATTAATTCTCTTTTTGCATAAAAATCTGACTTTTAATTTGAATAACGTGATAGATGCCAGTGGAATCTTTTAAAATGACGGAACAAGATATTTCATTGTACAAAACCTTCATGAATTCACAGTTCAAAATATTTCATTTCAATTTCCTTATCCAGATGGATCTGCTAGATATCATTGTTCCTTCCTGACACATAAAACATTTGATATCTCTACGCCTTTGTGGTTGTCCTAGTGTTCTACTGAGGCTGTAGTTTGAGTACATCCTTGTCTTCACTGAACCCCCTGCATTGGCTTTGTTAAAGGAGTAGGTTTTCAGTGTATGTGGCTTTGACCACATGTGGTACTCCATCAGCGTTGTGCATTTCCTTCAGAGGGGTGACATACAAGCTTAACCCGTGAAGAAAAATATGAGCATGCAACACCCCAAAACAATTATGGCAGCTCACGGGGACAAATTCCCTGTAAAGTAAAAGGACAGGGAGGGATGCAACTGGTATACCTTACCCAGAAGATGTTGTTAAATAGAACACAGATATTATAGTGCCTGCCTTATCATACAGAAATAAGCTGCTTTCATCTATTGACCTTCTGCTGAGTACTTGGGAATATAAATTCAGTTGAGAAAACATTTGTGTATAATATATATCTAAGAGTTTATAAATAACCTTACAGTCTGCTAAAGAAAAGAATGAGTGCAGCAATAAAAGTGATAAAAATTCATGCTGCTGTCCAACTGGAGTGAAGAGAAAAAAGAGGTTTTTGCAGGTAAGCCCTGAGAAAAATAGTAGCAAAATTTGTAGCTCTTTAATAAATAAGGAAGAAATATAATTAGTAAAGTCTTCATTTAACCCCTGCTGTATAGAATGTAAATTTTCACTATGTCCAAAGGTTTTTGATCTCCTTATGTTACCTTACCTACTCTTCACCCCCCAATGTTTTTTTTTTACTTCCTTCCTTGTTTTTCCACCTCCAGACCAGAGTCCATCTGCAGAACTGAATGCAGATATCTCAGAAAATGCTGGCTGTTGTTTGAAAAGTTCAACAAAATCCTTGATGTGTTAAAAAAAATATGTACAATTAAGAATACCTGAGGTGTACTTAAAGTAATTTCAGAATCAGGGCTTTGGGAAAGAACGCTTCTGGCAATCCTGATGATTCAATCCTGCAAGAAGGTGGTAAAGCCATGTGCATCATGAGTAAATATTTTTTTTCCCAATAACTCTATTGCTTTTCTTGAACTAACAAAAATAGGACAAAAACTGCAGCAAATACAAAATATCATTACAGTCAGTGTTCTACTTGCAGTACAAAATCTTTGTCTTACGAAATCTTGAGAAACTCACATCTGCACATGACCTCTTTTGGTAAGGACAGAAAAATTGTCTAAAGAAGCATAAGCAAAGATAATCATATTGACTTGGTTGCAAATGGCTATTGCAGTGCTTCAGAGGCCATTTAACATGCATCAGTAATCTAGAAGTAGTAGTAAATGGTATAATAAGCTTTTTGGATCAAGGACCACATCTTTTCTCTGTTAGTAAAGCCTTACCTGACCAGATCTGCAGCTTTTTTTTTTTTTTCCCCCATATGCGTCACAATTTCTGTGTTGTTTTTACAATTTAATACAATTTTACATGATGGGATTGGGGCTCAGCACGTCTTTACATGAAGGCTTGATTTTTCTCCTCTGTCACAACCTCCTAGCTCCATGAATGTGCCTGGTTTTGCCTCCTCTGAGGCAAAAGGGGGCTGAACCAGTGTAGGTCGTGGCACCAAGTCACAAATGCAGGCAGTGAGCAATTTCCTTCTCAAGGCTAGATACAACCTCTTGCCGCTCTCTGCACAGCAGGAGTCCTCGAGGATGTCAAAATCAAGCTCTGAAGGAAAAAAAGACAAAAGCGGATGTTCAAGCCGAGAGCTGCTCACCACAACGCCTTCTTCCAAAGGGCAGGAGGAGCACCCCAGGCTCCCCGGGCTCCAGGTGACTGCACAGTTACTCCATAGAGGTGGGGGTGGAGATTTGCCTGCCTGGTGTAGGCAGCGCCGATGCCACACTTCACACAGCCTTCCTTGGCTGTGCTGACTAGGAAAAGTCAAAGAACAAATATTAGGGCAGCTCAAGTATCTTGTGGTGTCTTCTGGTTACTCTAGAGCTAAAGGGAATCATTTAAATGGGTTGATCTGTGCATGACATTTATGGGATCAAGGACAGGCATCTGGCAGATGAAAAGAGAGTGACAGAGAATCTGGTCCACAGAAAGGGAGCAACAAATTCGGAGCAGTTTCTGAACGAGCAGTGAGAGGGGCAGCGTGTCAAGGTCATAGCCTCGTTCTATCAGTTTTAGCACAGGAAAAGAAGAAAGGAAACTGGGTGATACTGGTATTATTCATTTCAAATCCTATTACCGGAGCAGGAGGTGACAAGAAGGGACGGTGGCAAAATTTATCTCCAAAAAATGTATTGGTAGTGTTGGTAGACAGTGAGCTCTTTCATTGGCTTCATCTATACAGGGAGGACAAGAATAGACAGCTCTTCTCCCCCTTCCTATGGGGTAGTCCAAGGTCTCCTATGTTCTTCCTGGACCTCAGACTTGTACTGGTGTGATCCTCCACCTTCTGCCCTGGTTCATCCCTTCCCCCAGGGGCTGGGGTTACGGAGCCAGAGCGATCAGCCCCCGGCTGCAGGTGCGCCTGTAAAACAGCTGTGGAAGCTGTTTGCCACAGTGGGCACCACCAGAAGCAATAACGAGGTTGGAGAACAGATAACTTGATTACCTCTATCTGGTTTTAATGACAATGAAATAAAGTCAATTTTCACTGGGCCTGTCTGGGCAATTGCAGTTGCGCTGATTGAGTGTTTCACCTTTGCCTTTGAAATACGGCGGCTGCTGTAACCAATAAAACAAAACTAAGGAAAACAATTACTGTACTAGTTCGTTGGAGAATGTTAAGAGCAGAGCTGCTGATGCAGCACAGCCCAGGCGGGGAGAAAGAAGCTGCTCCACGTACAAGGCAGTCCCCAGCTTCTCCTGGCTCTCAGCAGCTGTCTGTAGAAAATGTGCACCCTAACGCTGGGTGATAATATTAAACAGGGTGGTGGATAAAGGATGTCAGAAGATAAGCTAACCACTTTTGGAATGGAGGCAAGTGAATGGGACAGAGAATATATGAACACAGTGTTAAGTGTATCGCCCACGTGAAGCAGAAGTCTTGGCAAAGAAATAATTGTCTGTTGTTTTAAAGGAGATTATCTGATACGGCACATGGGTTTTGTGCATAAATCTGACTCGATGAACTTTATACAGCTTGGTTTTGTTTGTTTGCTTGGTTTTAGAATCGATGAATTTTGTCTGGGAGGAAATTTTTGGCTCCATAAGGTTGGGATGGAGCTCTCGCTTAAGCAGTGCGTTCCACTTCATTATTTCCTGAATGAACTGTTAAAGGCGGGTTAATTTGCTGTCTGGATAGACGTCAGAGTGTAAAACTCCTGGTGGGCTGAAGAAATCCTTCAACACGTTACAAATGGTGCAATGTTTGGCGCAATTAATTATGAAGTAAATTTTAAGATGCAGTAAAAGCCGGTGTCTTCTTTAGCAAGCAGGGAAGACCTGATTCACGGTGTGCTTTCCGTCTAGCATCATTTTATTTATTTCGGTGTGATCAAATGCTTGGCGGTCCTGCCCCCACACACCAATCTATCACTTTCCCTCTGCTTTCTCCCTCCCCCTGTGGTCTTCGCTTCAACTGCTCTAATATACTTGTCTATGATTGTCAAAAAGCTTTTCTGCTGATAAAATCAGGATTTTTCTTTTCCTATCCCCTACATATCTGTGAGATTAAATCTTCATTGTGCTTTGATTAGAACGTTTCCATGTTAAATAGGCTCCTTCTCCCCCAGAACTAGGATTTCTAGGGCTTGCGCCCTATTTATTCCGAGACGACTGTGAGGGAAATGAAAGATAGGAGGAAACAGGGAAAAATCGCCACCTCTGCTGAAACGTGGGGCCCTTCCTGTGGCACAGAAACCATGGCTCTGTCCGTGCCAGGGGGACGGGAGGGACTGCACAAGGGCCCCCGCCGTTTAGTGCGGCGGGATGCTTTGTGGCTTTTAAAGAAATCCTGCTTTGTGAGCCCCCGAGCTCGCCACGCAGGTGGTGGCAGCGGTCGCAGCGAGTGGCACAGCCGCGCCGGCTGACACGGAGCTGATCTCTGCATCAGCCAGGAGGAATTAAGCTTTGTCACTCCCCGCTGGGGCTACCTTTCTCCTGGCATGTGCGCAAGGAATTCGTATGCTGCTGCTGCTGCTGCATTCGGCAGAGCAGAGCCCCGCGTGCGCCTTGCCAGGGAAGGCAGCGAGCAAGAATGATAGCTGTCTCCTTCAAATGCCGCTGTCAAATTCTGAGGAGACTTGCGAAAGGTAACGTGTTTTCCTTGTTATTCATTTGGCATCTCTGGAGCAGCCTTCCCAAAGCACGACCCGATGTTTTTACTTTTAAATATGACCAGCCTTACAATTTACTGTCAGATAACAAAGAACTCGGGATACGGAGAGGGTTAGGGGCTCTTGCAGCTAAAATCCTTACACGTCCCATGCTGTGCTCCTGTTAGCCGAATACGTTCATGTTTTCTCTCCTTTTTTTCTCATTTTCTTTTAATTACTAAAGAAGGATTTTTCTTTTTCCTAAGTAAAGTGCTAAAGTTATGGGATATAATTGTTCTGTATTTCTGCAGACCTCTCAGAGGAGTCTCTAATGGGTTAGTGCATGCTCCGTCTTACTACAAACAACTGGCAGTGATTTTCAGGACCTATATACAGGATGATTTTCTGTTATTGAGTGTCTTTCACAAGCTATGTCTATGCATGCTTTAGATCCCAGAGCCAAAAATGTTGTAGGAGATGAGGTACAGGTAATAGCGTGTGGGTTTTTTTTTTTCAGGGCTGCACCAGCAGGTCACACTTGTGAAGTTAATCTGCCTGGTAGAGTAGTGTGTTTTCTGTTACTGTAAATCTTTGTAGTCTCCAGTTTTAGCACTCACAACTTTAAAATACTCCCTGAATCTTCCTGGGAGTCCTGGATGATTATTAAAGCAGCTGTGTGAAAACCTGTCTGGATAAGACACCTTCACTCTTCAGAAATGAAAGTATTTTAGGTTTTAAAATAAGTTAGATTTTTTTTTAATCTAATTTTTTTTTAATTTATTTTTTCCCTTCTCTATGTAAAAAGGTTTTATCTGGGGGTTTGGGCTTTGTATGTGTGTGTATGTAAACTTCCAACATTATAGTAGCATTATGTGTGTGCAAATCAGAAGCTTCTGGTTTTTAGCTTAGGTGCTGTGAAACAGTTAATGGGCATTCCTGTGCAGCTGTAAACACATCCATATGTAAAGGAAACTGTATCAGCCTAGCTTGAAAAATCAGAAATCCGTGAGTATTAATCAGTATAGCTCAAAATCAATTAGTATTTTATTTTGCAGAAGCATGAAAGGGTAGGATGCTAATACAATGAGGTCAGTCATGGGAAAAGAGAAAAATATTGTAATCAAACTTGTATAATGCATTTTCCTGTTCTTTAGATTGCTGTATAGGGACACATTGAAAACATACGAAATCAAATATTTATTAAGCATCCCTTCCTGTGTAGATTTGCTTCTTTTTCAAATCTGTGCTGGGTAATGTCTCGTTTTCCTCATACGTTAAGAATGTTTCTATTTTGGTAGCTTTATTACACATTTATCAGGCTGGAAGTAAGCATTTTTTCTTTTCCTGGTTTGTGTAGCGGAACCTTCTTGTGTTGTGATGTCTTCATAAGACAGATTTGGACACTAATTTACTCTCTTGCTGATGAGAGTTGTTGCTCCACTTCGATACGGTTTCCCCTAGAATAATCAATATTCTTATATATCATAGCCATCTTAATTCTTTCACGCTTCCATCATCCAGCAGAACTCAGGCTGGTGGTTTTTCCCTTTGAAATGATCTTAAGTTCCTTTGAGACTCCTCACTCCTGCTTCTCCCAGTAGGAACAGGCATGATGCTATTGATTTTTTTTATTTTGCATTAGAGAAGTTTGTCTTATGCTTGTCTTCCTATTAACTGCCCATAAAACCCCCAAACAACCTAGAGATGTGTGTATATTCTTCTGTAAGCTTCATTCATGCCAGATTTGGGTTGCTGTCCTATTTGGCAGCCTCCTGAGTGTTCACCATTTTGAGTGAAACCTTTGTTCTTTTGGGGAACTCCTGGGTGTTCCTGGGCCATGGCTTTTGCATCTTGGGCACCAGCTACAGACTGCTCAGTGTCATCGGGATATTGGAGGTCAGTGGCGGACTTTCACATTGTTAGCGTGGAGAAAATTCTCTTGCCTGTAGCCTGTGCCAGACGGGAGAGCCCCTTCCCTCTTAGTTCTCGGGTTTGCTCCATGCTTTATTGCTTTCCCTCAGTATTTTCCCCCAGCCTGCCTCTGTTAATGTCTTTTCTTGTACACTAATCCTCTACCTTAGTGCAGCTGCCCCAAATCAATTCTTTACTATCTTTCAGGACCTGCCACAGTGAAAAGAAATAGGAAAGAAATAAGTAAGACACTTGATTAGTGCCTTGTGTTTTTAATAAATGTTATACATGCAATTAATTGTACGTCACAAAGCGGAAATCTTTGCTTTCATTTATTGTGCATGCCATTTTTCATGCCTGTCTTGACAAAGTAAGCTTGCAACTTCATTTCTTGTTCTTTCAGATAAGGATGTAAACTGAAATGTCTCATCTGGGCAGCTGGAGGTTCTCCAAAAGCAACTCTTCCCAGCAGGGAGACATTCAGGCAATATTGTGTTTTACAACAATTACGCTCCCCTCTTCCTGTGCTTCATCTTAACCTTTCAAAGCAAAAGGCAGAGTGGTGTCTCCTTGGATTGCTCCACATGCTCAATTTCTCATTTAAAAAATCTCAGAAAATAGAGTCTCCAAGTTTGCTGGGTGAATTTCAATGCAGAAATACCCTGTCTCTGTCTCCTTTTCCCTCAGCAGAGCTCCTGTTTCAGCACCTGTCCCAGCGCCGCCCTTAGGAAGCACCCCTCCCCTTCTCTCCATTTCCCCACTGCATGCAACCCCTTCCGTTTAAAGTCAGCCAGTCTGCAGGCATACCAAAATCAAAACCAAATTTTTTTCCTCACTGTTTGCCATTGAATAAATTACGCTGTTTTCCTTCCTGCCACCACTGGCCTGTGCATCCCTTTGGTGCTGTGCTGCCCCTTTGGGTACAAGGGCCGCTGTATCTGCTGAGGTGCTTGTGCATAAAGTCTTTTTCCATATTGCCATTGCATCAACTCCCATGCTTAGGGAAAAATATGTAGCAAAAGTACACAATAATTCTTCATACAGGAAACTTGAAACACTGTGAGATTAGTTCCCTTGATGTGTGTTACTCTTCTCAGTCTCTCAGTTTTGTGAGTCTTAATTTTGGAGCTCAATACACTTTCGGTAATGAAATACCATGTTACCAAGCTTAGGTGAAGCTCCTGAAGCTCCATACTTGTATCTATTAATAAGCAACCGTGGACGAGAAGTATTACGTTTTTTTGATGATGCAATTTTCAAGAGGGATGCTGTGCAAGGTGGTTGTCTCATCCTGTATGAGACGTGATTGAATTCAGATCTAGCCTGTCTGGTTAAGAACCAAAAAAAACATTTCTGTTTTCTACTCGGTGTGTTTCAGTTACAAGTGTTTTTTATAGCTAAAATGTTTATGGTGAATGATAAACCTGTTTTCCTTCATGTGTAAACCTCTGTTTTTACCTTTGAGATGAGCTATTGCTGGTTTGGTCTCTTTTTAGTTGTGATTATTGGTATGTGTTTGGAGATTATATTTGTATATATATTTAAGCAATAAATATTGAGGTAAAAGTGGTTAAGCAGTTCTGAAGAGAAAAGGTATCTTCTCTACCATACAAGCTACCAAGGTTTGCACTGAGAAGAGGTGTTTTTTTTTTAATTTTTATATGTTCTTTAAATTTTTTATCACTTTCCCCTCCCAAAACAGCAAGGTAAGCCAAAAACTGTACTAAAAATCTGAGGTAGTAGCAGTTTTTATAGACCCCCCTACGAGAAGTATCAGGCTGAGAGAGAATGGTAGCTTATATTTGGGCCAGTGAAATATAATTCTTCCCTAGATCTGTTTCTGTAGTACCTTGGGCGCTGAGAAGCGTGCTGTGCGTACCAAAGAGTCTGTGGTGATCACTTGCATTTAATATAAGTGGGAAATCGAAATTGTACAATTTATAGTAATTATGTTAAGCATAGCAGTGTAGTACAATGGTGAAAAGTTGCTGAAATATGTAAGCCAGTCAGACTCACAGCTAAATTAGCCACTTTATAGTTTAAAAATTGCATTTCAAGCAGTGCATTACAAAGCCTTGGCTGTCATTATTTATGTGTGGACAAGTTTGTTTTTCCCTTTATTAGCCCCAAGAACAGGTCATTTAGGAAACCGTGTTACTTAGTCTATCTACTGAAAAATGTCTCCTGTTAGAGGCAGGAATGCATTTTTAAGCGTACTCGGATCACTGAAGTTATTCTGGATATTATTATAATGGAAACAGAATGAGAGCTCTCTGATAAAGCCGTCAGCTGCTGTTACACAGTGTGCGGTGTGAGGAGCTGAGTGGTCTGCCTTTCACCCATCAGAGCTTTATAGTGTATCTTCAAGATAATTTATCACCTACTGCACATTCAGATCACTTCTGCAGATATAGATTTTTATGCTCCCAATATGTTTCCAATACAGTGAGACAAAGCAAAGCTAAAAGGCAGGATGGTGCGTTCCAACTTCCAAGATGATCAGTTATCTAAAGATTGGCTGGAGGCCTAAAGCATCAAAGGATGAACTCTAAAGGTAGCAAACTGGATTTAAGTCGTAATTTGCTTTGTGCACAAGCAAGTACAAGGAGAACAAACACAGAAACACTTTAACAGCATAAAATGAAAATGATGTTAAGGACTTGAGACTAATGTGGTACCTTTTTACAAACTTTCCATTGTTCCAAAGAATCAGGATACCTTAGTCATGACAGCAAATTACTAGCCTGTATGTTATTTTTAATAGCGATCTGAACTATCTGGTCACTTGTTGTCAAAAAGTGGCTTATAAAAATGCTAGTTTATAGTAATAGAAATAAGTCAACATCTTGCATTGACTGTAAAAATCAAAAGTAGCAATATCTGTAAGGACTTCTGAGCATAGGTTAGTTCTCTGTTTTTCTAACATTAATTCTGAATATTCAGAAATCTCTTAAACATGCTGACAAATTCGATAAATTGGCAGCAAGTGTGGATTTGGTAGCTTTGTGCATTCGACTGGGGTTTTGGCAATGTGCTTTGAGGTTTTTCATGTTCAACACGTGTTTATCCAAGTTGTCCCCTTTCAGATTTTCTTCCACTGTATTTCTAAAAGTACCTTCTGTATTTCTTCTGACTTAGTAAAAAAACATGTTGAAAGAATAAAGACTGGAAGCAAAACTTGGAAATTTTCTTCTCTATTCACATGTGGGAAGTTCAGGGCCAACTCCAGCAGCCCATCCTCAGCGATGGCCATCATCGGCACGTGCTTTGTGAGAAGATACCGGGGTCCCTAGGGGACACCCATAGACAAGTCTGTCAATAAGGGAAGTTTCACGGTTGATGTCTTGGAATTTTGGTACTTTGGAACTTGGAATTTTTCTTCTGAAAGACTGGTTGTTGGATTAAAAAAAAAAAAGTAGGCAAAGAGTGGCCCTGTGCCCTGCTGTATGTCCCCCTGCTGTCAGTGGCAGCCTAGTGTAAAAGCCAGGCCCCCTTGCTCCATTTTCTGCATCAGTGGAGCAATGGTTGCTGGAGCTGGTGGAGGCTATGACAGAGCAGAGCAGGCTGCGTGATCATTTCCCATCTAGATTTTTCATCTATCCGATCTTTTTATCCAATCTTTTTTTATTTGCACTAAAGAGTGCCTTTAGCCAGGATTGTTTTAAAGATGCTTTCAAAGGGCATTATGATCACTGACGGAAAGGGGAAGAGATTAATTTTCAAGATGTTCCTTCTGTAATTGCTGTTTAGGATTTTTAGCGCAGGATATGTGTAGAACAAAAGGAGATTTATTACATTTAATGAGTATTAGTTGTTTGCAATGTTGTCTTTTTGTTCAAAAGAATTCTTTGAACGTGTAAGAAGAAAGGAGGAAAAAAAGGTTTTATCTTCTTCAGCAAGCTGATGGCAGTTCACAAGTTCAAGCAATATTTCTTCACCGCTAATATATTCAAGAAATGCCAAACTGTTTATTAATTATTCAGGATGATCTGAAGTACAGCAGCATACTAACTAATCTGTGTGAAACTCTGACAGAAAAGACAAACAAAAATATTTCCCAAATCAAGTATGTACGGCTTACAGTAGCAGCACCACTGCAGGCTTGATGGTCTGGGGACGTGTGTGCCAGGAGCTGTGGGGAGAAATTCTCTCTCTTTTAGATATGCTGACATAATTGCATGTAGATGCCTAAAAGGTGTGAAAAGAAAACCCCAGGCAATTATATAAAGAGATGATAAGTGGCCATTAGCTATCTGATATCTATCAGATATATGGAGCTGATATCTGATATGACAGCTATGATATCTGTTGCACATATAAGAAGTAGAGATCATTTGAATGTTTTCCCCAGCATGTTTAGATTTGCAGGAACTGGGTCAGTTAACACAAATTCTTGCCTATTTTTGGTGAACTGACTTCTGACTGAAGGAGTTCAGCAAGTGTCCTTGATTTTGTGCCTTGTCCCTACCAAGATGAAGGGGATGGCAGAACTTCTCTCCTCACAAAAATATTCAGAGGAAAATGGAAAAAAAAAGATTACTATGTGGTAGTTTGTAGGCTCTCCAAATGCCAAAGATGAATTGAAGCTACTCAAAGAAGCAGTTTATTGATAAATGGATGCAGTTGTGATAGAATCAGGCAACCCCTTGGAGCTGTACGTAGCGGAACCCCGTGCTGGCTCTGGGTGGTATGGGCATTGCCGGAGGGTAGAAGTGCACTGCAAATGTTTCGTGAATTTATTTTCAGTGCTATTGCTGCTTCAAATAGTTCCAGCAGATATCAGGGAGCAGAGACTCAGAAACTCCCAAGCATCTCGTTTCTGTTAGGAGTCAAATACAGGTGAGTGTCCCAGCGTCACACACAAAGCCTGAGGTGGACTGGAGCAGAGCGCTAAGCAGGAGCCCATCCTAGGTACAGTGGGATAGGGGCTGAAAATGGTGCAAAAACATATACCCATCCTTGCATTCTCATGAGAGCATGGGGCTTTCCTCCCCAACCAAGCTAACTCTGCACTCGTCTGGTGTCTACAGGAGTCATTATTAATTTGAGTGAAGGTGAAGTCCAAGAAAACATGGAAAGGAGAAGGGTGGCATGGGGCGGGAGAAAAAGAAATGGTACTTGTTCCAGGCCTTTGCTTCGTGGTGGGGCCCTGTTGAGGATCAAACAGTAGGTATTAAAAACTGATCACTTTATGTAAATGTTTTTCCAACATAAATTCAAAGTCTCCAATTATTTGGTAGTATTCGTGTAGAAATTTTAGGAACGTAATGCAAGGTGAGACCTCAGGTGGAAGCAGGCTCTAATTCTTCATGTTCCTGTGCATGATAGGGAAGGATGTGCTTTAATGTGCTTTATGAATACTTAGGTTTGGGGTTTGATAAATCCAAGACTCCCTGGGAAATAGGGATAAGAGCATACCTGCATTTTTAGGCAGATTTCTGCATTTCTTTTAGTTTAATCTGTCTCCCAGCAGGACTCCAAGGAGTTGTGCCTGGTCTGCACTTTAGAACCTCCACTGCTGCGGCAATACTGATGTGCTTAGTAGGCACAGCGTATAAAAGAGTGAGGGTTTTTTTGGTTTGTTTTTTTTTTTTTTTAGTCAGTGTAGTTTACACCACCCCTCCAAACAGGTAAAGCACTGGTGGAGGTGAGGTTCTGCTGCCATGCACCCTGGGAGCTGCACCGACAGAAGACTGTCCAGAAATGTCAAGTTTATGCAAGCTGTGAGCAAAAACGAAATCTTTAATAACTTTGTCTCCTCAAGTGAAAATATGATTGTGAACATTAGAAGAAAGTACAAGTTTTATATTCAAATATGTCAGAACTATTAGGAATATAAATGGATGGGACCTTCTGCATCTTGTGTTACCACAGGCAGCATGTGATTCCCTCACTCATGCAAGTGTACGTAGTGCTGTTTTAAAGATGCTTGTCTTTTCTGTCCCCATTCTTCTTTTGGAGGGTTACTGTAGGATATCATTCCTCACATATTTAGGATCTTATTAAGACTCCAGCTTCAACATATCCTGAGCAAAGGAAACACACCCCTGGGCAAAGGCCAAAAGAAAGCTTCAGCCCAAGGGAAGGCTTTCAGAAAGTTGTAATTACAGAGAGAGGGGTGGTTACACGAGTCTCCATTGCCACCTCTATATCCCATCCCTTGAACTGCTCATCTGCAGTTTTTATTAATACTCTTGGGAATAGTGTCTTTAGTAGAAAAGGAAGCTTTCCTGCAAGTATGTTGTGGCAGAAAAGTTACTTAAGATGGGACTGATTAAAAAGATTAGGCATAATTGTGTGGGGAAAAATGTTCCTGGAAATGATGTGTCATTTACCAGGCCTTCTCTTTCTTAGCTTCTCTGTTGAACAGAGAAAGCTGTTTAGCAAAGAAATACCAGCTATTCAAGTGACTGAATTACCATAGCATATTGGTAAATGTCACCAATAAAATACAGTTTAAATCCCCAGTACTTCTCAAGGAAACATTTACACTTCTAATGAACTAGAATTTGATAGCCCTGAAACCTGGCAGAAACCATTTCTGAAATCTACATTTCTTTTTTGGACATCAAGCATGTGTTGTGACCTGTCAGAGAGCAGTGCAGCTTTGCACAGATATTGGGGGCACATTGTTCTCTATATCTTAAGCCAGACATTAGTAACAAAGATGAAACTTCCTACCACATCATGAGACTTAATTTGATATATTACTGTCTTCTCCCAAGCAGTCAAAAGGAGGGTAGCTTTTGAGTATTTTAAGTTTTCCACCAAGAGGGTGAATGTTTTTTTTTTCCTTTCAGTAATATGCTTGTGTACACATACATAAATTTCTGTAGACCAAAGATATTTTGATGTTGTTGCAGCACCTGTGGGTTGGGAGTCATGTTGTTAAACCTGTGCATAATTTATCACAGTTCTTGTTCCACTGAGCTAAATCCAGTTAGTAATTGAGAGAAAACATGACAAGCTGTGTGATATGTAGTATGAGTGTTTCTTTTTCACCGGACCAAAAAAAAGAAAAATAATAATCTTGGAAGTAACAAGAAATTGCATGCTTCAAAAAGAAACAAATTGAAATGTTGAAATTCATTGCTATTTTCTAAAAAAAAAAAAAAAAAAAAGAGAGAGAGAGAGAGAAAGAAGTAACTCCATGATAAGTTTTATTTTATCAGCTGTAAAGCATTGCAGAGAAGTATGGTTTTGGTGAGGGAGGAAGATGGAACTTGGTGAGGAGTTCCTTGGGATATTTAACAGTCCAGAAAACTATCTAGCTGCATCTTGTCTCCATCATCATTCTAGAGCGGTGTAACACAGTGATAAAATTGCCCAGCTGCCCCTTCTACGTGACATTATGGAGCTCCCAGGGCAGAAGGGAGCCCTTCCAAGTGCCAGCAGCAGCAAGTGGAACTTAGGTAACACTTCAGGAGACTTTGCAGAAGATCGCAGTTCCATCTTCTGCACTTGTGTTGTGGTCTATGTCAGGGCGGTTCACGTAAGGCCAGCAAACCACCATCAGCAGGAGATCCTGCAAATGCAAATCTGAGATTCACCTCTTAAGTGCATGTGCTTTGTAATATTGTGTAGCAGCTGCTGTGTGTTGGCTGACAGCTGCCTGGAGATGGTAACTGTAGCCTCAGGGAGTAAGGCTGACTTCTCTTCATTGCATCTCTGGCAGTAACACAGCGCGGAGATCTCCTTTGTCCAGTGTAACAGCAAATTGACAGCCTCTTTGCACTTAACCCCTACAAAAACATGGGTTATCTGACCTTATTCTTCATGGGATTCATACCCTCGCAATTTTACACAGACTGAGAGCTTGGACTGGTTGGGTTTGGATGTGATATATTCAGTAGTGGGCTTTGCTGCCATCTTCAAGCAAATGGATGCTTCTCAGTGTAGCCATAAGTCAAAAGAAACCTCTACTTTTGCAAATAAATTGGTAGACAGAAAGGTAGCAATAAGTTAATCCAGGCTATTTCTTTTTCATGGTTCCTCCCCAGTTTAGGAAACCAATGTCCAGACTTTCTGATTTCTGTCACAGGACATCAGGAGAGGATGGATCTTCTTGGTTCCAGCATTAGCAAGAAGGGCTATATAGCATTTGGTAGTGGTTTGCATGGTGTGGTTGTACACATCTTAGTCTGAGAACTCTGGGTCAGTGTGCAGAAGCAATGGTTCAATTTGTCAGTAGTTCAAGTGATGCCCTGGGGAGCAAAAAAGGTGACTGAAGTGCACCCATAGGACGCCGAGTGTGTATGGGTAACTTTGAAGTTAATTTGACAGATTCTTCTTTCTGCTATGCTTACTTTTAAAACAGAGAATTTTCTAGTTGGTTATGTCAAGAAAAAAATATTTTTTCTTTAAAAGTCAGGCTTGTAAAGAGGAAAAATAAACCAGCACTTGGTGCTTTGGACTTCATATAATTTTATGTTTAACGGATGTTTGGAGCCCAATAGCTAGATACCCACTGTGAATAAAATAATCTGGTCTTTTTTTGTGTGTGAATTCTTACTTTTTGCAATTCTGACCTTGGTCCGAATTGATCTTGATACTGCTGAAAGATGATGGATAGCTGTCTTGGAAGAAACGGGCCAGTTATTTCCCACTGTGTTGTCCTACAGAAGGTACCACTCAGCACTGCTGAGCTTCCACTCACATGTTCATTCACTGCTTGAGAAGTTTCTCTGCCTCAAGTATTTCTCCGGAATTTCTCTGGAGCCAAAAATTACTGTAATGAGCTCCCTCCCTACTTACATTTAATCATAATTAGGCATAGAGCAATGAAGTAAGTGCAATTTCCTCTGATCTTTTCACAGTGAGTGCTACTATCCATGTTAGCATAAAAAGGAAATAGCAGAGGGATGATACTGGGAAAGAGACTCCTTTGTTTTGGTTTGGAAATAAAGAATAGGGCAAGGTAGGCAGCAAAGAGGAGAACTAGAGCTTTGAGTGCTGGCATGTAAAATGGAAAAGGTTTTTGTAGGTCAGTGATATTCATAATCATGTGTTAGATTCTGAAGTTTTCTTGAAGTTTCAGGAACATCTTTTTGTTTGAATGGCTTTAAATATAAATTCTAGTTTTATGGGGGCTTTCCTTTTTTTTCCCCACACTGAAGACTTTTGCACTGAGGGACTTGATCAAAGTCAAGACAATCATCACTGAACTGCTAGCAGGGTTTACCACAACCTGAGTACATGGGCGCAGAAGCCTACACTCTTATTTCCCTAGCCTGTCCCACGGTGACTTTTTGTCCACACATACCAAAGGAAAGGTAAGCTTGATAAAGAGTTTGAAACATATTTTCACCTGGATGATTTATAGTTAGCTGGAAGAATTTTTGGATTACCTTTTGATATATCAATATGGTTTTCTACTTATTTTTCAAGCTGATGAATAAATATGTTTCCAGTTGTCAATAGAGATTTAACAATATTCCCTAGTTTGAGAATCAGAATATGATTTACTTTTCCTGCTTGGATATGAGGACTCGATGTTCACTGTGACTGGTTTTGAAGAAAGAATTAAAACAGCAATTTGAACAAAGTTCGTTGTGTTGCTTTGGCTGCAAACAAAATGTTTTCTCATCTGATGTGTTGTATATCCACGCCACTTTCTTTTGGGACTTCTACTGCTATGATATCTGGAGTTTATGCCTTAACAGATTGAGACAATGTCTGATGATGTCAGAAATGATGGTGAATAACAAAAGGATAGGCTAAAAACAATTATCGTTCATAAATCAGTTTTAGGATTGAAAAATATAGGTAAATGTTGACTACAGAGCTGAGGACATCACACCAACTGACTGTTGCATGCTGTTCACAGTTTAGAAACTCAGACGGAAAATCTCCATATGATTTCAATGAAACTCAATGATGTAATGGCTAGTGACAAGAGAAAAATTCTTTGCATAAGCTGAATGAAGTGAAGAAGGTCATCTTTGCAAAGCTGCAGTAACTTCTGAAACTAATTCCAGATCTAGAGACCTGCAAGGTTGAACTGAGTTAAAGTAGCTTAGCTTAATATATTAAAACACCTGCAAAACTTTAAATAAATAAATAAATAAGCCATTGAGGATGTATGTGTTTGTGTATGTATATATATGTGTGTCTATAAACATACACATGTATACACACACATACAAAGGCTATTAAACTACCAAAACCAGGGTTTAAAAGGTAATTCAGTAGTTCAAATCCCACGTAGTGGTAATGAAAAAAAATGTTTTTTGATTTGCACAATATAAGCAGGAATAATTCTGAATTTTAATTTCCGTAAAAGAGTGAGGTAAATCCACAATCTAGAACAGTAATGTTCTCTGTGACCTGTCACATTTGCATTGTTGCATACCTGTACGCAGAAAGATCAGTATTTGATCTGACTGTGCAGATGAATTTTTAATACATAGACTGATGCATGGTTAAAAACAAAAATACTGTAATGTAGAGCATACCAGGACGCTCAAATAGTCAGTCTCAAATTCCTGACTTTTATTTGAAATCTGAAGATCAGATAATAAAGAAGTAACCACCATTGTTCCAGTTTGGATAATAAATATGAAACAGGTAAAATAGTTTACAGTACGTATCAAAAGATGAATGAAGTTGTATTCACTCCATAAACATCTTAAAGACTTGGACAATGATAGTTAATGTTCTTTCTTCAAGAGGATATTGTAGCAAATATATCTGCTACATATTTTATAAAGTGGATATCTAAATTATATATCCATAAAGTTCAGTCATGTATAATAAACAGTCTCAAAACCTTTCCTGAAAAAGTGTGAGGGTGAAGGGGAGGAATGCATATGCACAATCAATGTTTTTTTGTTCAGACGTTAAGATGAACAAAATCAGACCTACTATTTGAAAATCAATCTTGTCTTAAATAGGAAGAATAACTAACATAGCTTGTGTGAGTGAAAGAGAAAACGTGGTCAGATTAAAGCTGCTTCATCCTTGTTTATGATGGTGTCATCAGGATATTCACGAATGCTCTTGTGCAGAGTGTGAAACTCCTGCCCACATTATTATCTGTGCAGCTGAAATACAAAGAATTTATGCTAATTTATTCTCTCTGCTGGTTTTCATTACAAGGATTTTTATTCATGGTAAGCCTCTCCTGCAAAGGGGAATAGTCTTCCTGTAAATGTAGGTTTTGTGACATGAATCCACAGGGACTGTCTGTCTGATTTGGAGTTACTAATGGATTCAGCATATTACTGGAGCATTTGCTCATCTAATGCCACCTCCTTGAATTGTGAACTGCATTAAGGTTTTGTTCTTGGCCTCCTCTTCAACTGCTTCTTTCATGGTATCTGTGCCAGTGAGCGCATCCAACTCTTGTTTCTCTCATTTTGGTCTTACTAGCTCAGAGATTGATTTTGAAAGCATTCTGTGTAGTTTCCTCAAACAAGGTCAATATAACTGAAGTCATAGGTGCAAATGCTGGGTACCTGAACCCCTGCTACATACAAGCCCCAGATGGAAGAAAGAGATCATGTGCTAAAGCCTTCAGTAAAGAAAGAAAAGCTGTCAAGGGTCTGATTGCAGTACATCAGTATTAGATGGGCAGCATGATACAGGCACTGCTAACCTGAATCCCTGTTTTGAGGAGGGAATGAGGAAGCAGGGGGTCACCAGGTTGCTCGCTATGCTGCCCAAGCCCCCTCTGTGCCAGTGCAGCAGGGAAGGTGGAAGGAGGGAGGTGGGTAGAAACAAAACCTGCTGGGATGAAAGCTCATACCTAAAAGGAAGCTCGAGTTTTTCTGTAATGACCCGACCACGTGGAAGTATATATGCCAGTGCACATATACACGCTGACAACCGTCGTGGGGAACACAGGATTGAGTGACAGGACAAGCTGTGAAACATTTGTGAGACTGAAGTACCAAATGGAAAAGATAATCTAGGTGCAGAAGGATGAAGAAGAAATTCTTCTTAAACTGCAGGAGCGCACAAGATGTAGCTGGAAAATATATCAAAGAAACAGTTCTTGCAGTATTGCAAAAAATATAGAAAAAGGACAAGAGATCTTTGTGAGACCACCTTTGAGGAGGTAGCTAAGGATGTTGTTGTAATCGCTTTGTATAGGTCCTGGTGACAGGACGAGGGGGAATGGGCTAAAGTTGCGCCAGGGGAGGTTTAGGTTGGATATTAGGAAGAACTTCTTTACTGAAAGGGTTGTTAGGCATTGGAATGGGCTGCCCAGGGAAGTGGCTGAGTCACCATCCCTGGAGGTCTTTAAAAGACGTTTAGATGTAGAGCTTAGGGATATGGTTTAGTGGAGTACTTGTTAGTGTTAGGTCGGAGGTTGGACTCGGTGATCTTGGAGGTCTCTTCCAACCTAGATGATTCTGTGATTCTCTTCAGAAGATACTCGAGCATAATATATAATCGCAACAAATAAACGTAAAAGAGATCCTCTATCAACAGAAGGAAAGCTACGTCAGAGGAGCTAGTTTGATACTGGAAGCCAAATGATAGGAGTTTAAGGAAAACTGTTTTCTTAAGCCGTATGTCTCAGAAAGTTGACCAAAAGTTATGGGTCTGGAAATGAGGAGAAAGCCATGGGCTAAAAGTGTCTGAAACATACTCCTACAAGATCCTGTGGTGGAGGTTGTGGTCTGGGGTCTGGTGGTGTAAGCTGGCCTGACTGAAAGAGGAGAAAGAGCAGTGGCCTTCCAGAGGACAGAGGGGCTGGGTGAGATTCAGGAGGGATTTTGAGTCAGTGGTTCTCACCTGAAATGGAGCAGACCTTTGGTAATAGTTTGGCTGAAGAGCCACATTGTTATCTGCAATGGAGATAGACTGGGGATTGAGCAGCTACCTGATGGTTAATGCTGGGAGAACATTTGGCCTATACTGAGTGCAATAGATTTGATAGGAGTAGCTCAAAAACAATAGCTTGGATTTTTGAGAGGTGGTAATTGACTGACTTTTTCTCTGGATGATCCATAAATCATCTCCAGCTGTAATGCTGCAGGTAGCAGTATAATGTAGACATGATGATTCACCATACAGCCTTGGCTGGAGAAATGCATTGAGGTTTATATATTATTCAGTAGTTTTAATTCTTTAAGTGTTCTGCTGTCCTTTGTCTTTTAATGCTTTTCTGTTCTCTAACACGTCATGTTATTAAAAGCCACTCCTATATCAGGCTGTAATTTATTAATGTTAATAAATTATAAGTGGATATTCTAACAAGTTGTTAATACATGATTACATTGATCTACATTGATCAAGGTTCAGCAAGTTTATTTATAACAATGGCTTATAATGCTTTAATATACTTTTTAATGATGTTACGGGTATCTGTCAGCTAGGTAACTCCTGACAAGTAAGTGTAAGCAGTGCCATAGCTTGAAGTACTGCCTGACTTTTTTTTTTTTTTACGCCTTGGTTTTGTAAGACCCTTTTTGTGTGGAACTCTGCAGGTTTTGACTGGAAACTTGTACTACCTGGCTGGTTTTAGAAACTTAGTTAAAATATTACCTGCTTGAGTAATGTTGGCCTTAATTTTTTATTGGGGATGGGGGGTAGATTTCAAGCAAAGCTTTTGATATTGTTACTCACAGTGTCCTTCTGGACAAAACGTTCAGCATACAGCTAGATAAATACATGATACAATAGGTGAACAATTGGCTGACAGGTTGGGCTTGAAGGGCTGTAGTATATGAGGTTACACCAGGCTGGTGGCCAGTCACTAGTGGGGTTCCCCGGCACTCCATTTTAGGGCCAGTTCTCTTCGTTGTTTCCACAAATTATCTGGATGCAGGACTGGAATGCATACTGAGTTTGCAGATGATACTAAATTAGGAGCAGCTTTTGACTCCCTTGAGGGTAGAGAAGCCTTGCAGATATATCTTCAAAAATTAGAGGTCTGGGCAATCACCAACAAAATGAAATTTAAGAAGAGCAAGTGCCAGATTCTGCACGTGGGATGGAGCAACCCTGGCTTTATGTACAGATTGGGAGAAAAGAGGCTGAAGGGCAGCCCCACATAAAGGGGTCTGGGGGTTCTGGCTGACAGCAAGCTGAACACGAGCCAGCAGCGTGCCCTGGCAGCCAGGAGGGCCACCCGCACCCTGGGGTGCATCAGGCCCAGCACTGCCAGCCGGGCGAGGGAAGGGATTGTCCCGCTCTGCTCTGCGCTGGGCGGCCTCACCTCCAGCACTGTGTGCGGTTTGGGTGCCACAATGTGAGAAGGGCATAAAACTGTTGGAGAGTGTCCAAAGGAGGGCGATGAAGATGATGTGGGGTCTAGAGAGGAAGAGGTATGAGGAGCGGCTGAGGTCCCTTGGTTTGCTGAGCCCAGAGCAGAGCAGGCTGAGGGGAGGCCTCATGGCGGCCTGCAGCTCCCTCACGAGGGGAGCGGAGGGGCAGGCGCTGAGCTCTGCTCTCTGGGGACAGCGACAGGACCCGAGGGAACGGCACGGAGCTGGGACAGGGGAGGGTCAGGCTGGGGGTTAGGGAAAGGTTCTGCACCCAGAGGGTGGTCGGGCACTGGGACAGGCTCCCCAGGGCAGCGGTCACGGCACCGAGCCTGCTGGAGTTCAAGCAGCACTTGGACAATGCTCTCAGACATATGGTCTGGTTTTTGGGTGGTCCATTGTGGGGCCAGGAGTTGGGCTTGATGATCTTTGTAGGTCCCTTCCAACAGGATATTCTATGATTCTATGATAATTTAATTTTTGGTTTTATATTCTGGCAGATGATGGCTTGTTTCAACCATTTCTCAGGTCATCATAGTACAGCATTAGTACAGTATTTTCAGGAGTGAAGGATACCGTGAAACAAAATGCATGCCATTCATACCTCTGCTGCCTAGCTGGTGTAAAATATTTTTATATACATATAAATATATATATGAATGTATCTTTTTACTACACAAATCAAGTGCCTTTCTGACCAAACTCTTAAACTGTCAATCTTCAAACCTTAGCAGTTATACTTTTTCATCTGTTTTTATTTGGAACATCTTTCAGGTAGCTGTATTTCAGATTGATAGCGTTTTTACAAGGCAATAGTTTGGGCTACCAGCGAGAACTGTTAGTCATCACTTTATGCACTGACGTTACACATATAGTTTATCCTTTTGTTGTGACATTTTGTTTTATTTTATTTTTTGGCTGAAGTCATACACTTTTGACGGAAATTCTTCAATTATAGAAAACTGGTAACTTCATTTTGGGGGATGGATTCACTGCCACACTCCTGATATTCCAGTGAGTTGCATGTATTTTCTCTTCAGACATGATTTTACGGATCCCTTGATAAAATTGAATTTTACTTAGTGTTCCATCCTTTAATATGTTCTTCACTTTGGCCCTGTTTTTAACTGGTATTCCTAGTTACGAGAAAAACTAAAAAAAGGGAAGAGTGGAGAATGGTGAGAGAATTATGGGGTTTTGACTTTGTAAATGTTTATTTTTTTCATTTCTGTAATAACAGAGAATTATAACTTTTTTTTAGAGAAGAAAAATTAGAACTATATGCCGTAAGGCCTACAGAACATTGCTTATTACTGCATGCTTTATTACTTAAAGCTGGTTATTTGACAGAGAGCAGTTGGTTTTGGTTTTTGGGTTGTGGTTTTTCTGTTGTTGTTGTTTTGTTTTGTTTAGCTTTAGGACTTGATGATTCTGTTTCAGTTTCTTCTTTCTGTATCTGAGATCTTCTCTGTTTAATTCTTAAGGATTTCTTTGAGCATTACACATTCCTTTGTTACTCAAGGGAACCTCTTCAGAGTAAAATGCTTCTTGTAACTGATTTCCCAAATCCTAAAGTAATGCCAAGGCAGTAATTAATTTAAAATAGGAAATTTCTTTGATTTTGTGTGTGTGTGTTTTTGTGTGTAAATGTCAGCATTTACGGATGCCAGCACTTTTTTTCTAGGTTGCTGTACAGATGATCTCAAATTAGCAGTATAAAACTGGCTGATACTTGTCCCTTAAGGCAAACGCGGTAATATATTAAAGTTAAAAGATGATAGCTTCTATGTGCGGCATATACTCGTTAATCCTGTGTAGACATTTTCTCCCTTCTCAAAATAACCTTGAGTTAGGGAGCAGGTCCTATTTACATGTGTGAATTGTGAAGCCTCGTGTGTTGGACAAAATACAGGGGAAAGGTGATTAATAAGGGTCAGGCCATGTCCCCACTTCATCCTCAGCAGTTTCCATAGACTCTGAGCTGCTTTCCAGTCTTCTCTCTTTTTCCGTCTACAGATATTACAGGCAAACATAATGGATACAACCATAGGAAAGGATGTTGCAAAAATAACGTTATGCCTGTCCTTCCTGTATTTTTTTTTCTTAGAGCCTTATAAAGACAAGGGAGGAAGTGTTACTGTGCTTAGTGGTAGCTTGCATCTGACTGGGGTGCCATGATTTCACCTCAGGATTTGTATGTGAGACTTCTGCACTTGTAATTCTCACTTATTTGCTATTGAATTTGATTTTGGCCTCCTTTAAGTTGCTTCTTTTCACTTGATATGTTATTTGTGGAAAATGCATTCATTGTATCGGGAATTAAAGCCTTATTTCAGTTGTATCCAAATGTCACACAGTATAAAACAATGTCATTTTTTTACATATGTGAAATAATTTTTCATATATAAATTTCAAAGCACCATTTTGGCATATATCACTCACTTCAAGACATATATTCTTCCAGGAGGATAGAGCCAAAGTCGTATTTCAAACTGGTAAAGCAATGTTATTTTCCTAAATGCATTATTAAAGGCTAGTATGGATTGACAGTGCTTTTGGTCAGATTGTGATATCAGCGTACAGTTGTATTAAGCAATCAGGTAGTCGGGAATAGCTTTACTTTCTTGGGAGATATATACAGTTATCCTTCTATCAGCCCAAAACTTTAAACTGCTTATTTCATTTATTTGCTGCCTCCTAATTCTCTGCTCAGCACTGCATTTTTCTAATCCAGTGCCAACACTGGGAATTGTGTAAGTCAAGAGTTGAAAGAATAGTGACTACAACTAACAAATTGCTGCAGTAATCTTTTTAAGGGACATAACTGGAACTTAGGATGAGAAGAAAGATACACTGCATTGAGTTACACCATGTCAGTAGTTTTACCACTTCTAAAAGGATGTGTGCACGATTATATCAGTTTAATAGACTAGTGCCAAAGTGTGGTTCTCTTTTATTTTTTTTTACTTATCACTTTATTGTGGTGCTAGGATTGCCTCTGTCAGTTTGTCCAGTTGTCTTTTTTTTTAATACATCCACAATGTGCAGCAAGCTCCTTCTTCAAAAGTACAAAGTTCTCTCTCTCTTTTTTTTTTTTACTAGTTTTAAAGTAAGCTCAGTTTTTTATACAGTCTGGTATGTAATATACAGAGGGGAAATACATCTGATAAATTCTTCACAACAATGCATCCTCTTAATTAAAACATGAAATGTAGTACTGTAAATGTTGGTATCAATTTCAAAAGAAAAGAAATAAATGAAAGGAATTGAAAAATACTGCTGAATATATTTGTATTTTGTGTAGTTTTGTAAGTTACTTCATAAAAAGCATTGGTTGCTTAATAGTTTAAAGCCTACAAAATTGCTTTCTTAGTGGAAAGAAGAACTGATGAAAGCTGGGTATGCTATTGCACTTTCTTCATCTGCACATTAAAATGTAAATTCTCACCTTGGGTTGTATAGAAAGCCTTTTCATAGAATTAGAGTTAAATTAGGTGTGACAGTTGATCATGATTAATCACCAGTTCTTCACTGAAATAGTTTTGTTTGTCAGTGTTGAAAAACAGGATTCTGCAAGGAGTCATGCAGAGTGGGAAACATCAACCTTATTTTTGTAATATCTCAAAGACAGGGAGCGTGTCAAGTTAACGCATGCTTTTGTGTTTTATTTCAAGGTGACAGTGACCTTTCTTCTGATATTTTAAAAACATGCACTGAGGTGGGGAGAGAGTCCCAGAACAATTTTGGTTGAAAGATGGCTGGCAAGTCAGACTGTCCAGAAATCATGGACTCAGAGATGTTTCGTAGCCTCCCAGTCTTCCTGGGTGTAGATAGCAAGGGTAAAGGAGAATTATTAAGCTGGGTACAGGTGTAATTTGAAACAGACCACTATGAAAGGAATTGTGTTTTTCTGAGCATCCTGAGACAGATAAAATCTGTTCAAGGCAAAATCAGTCCTGAGAACAATGAAGGAACCTTGAAAAACTCTCTCCATTCCCCTCATCTTTACCTTTGAATCTAACTTCAAAATGAACAACATGGTGGGTGAAGTACTGAGAGGGTCAGTCTCTACCAGCTAATCCTGGCGTAGGGCTCAGGCTCAAAGACCTTTCTATTCCGTGATTCCTAGGTTTACTAGGACTTAGTTGTTTCTCTAAAAGCCAGTCAAATAAACTCTTGAAGACTCGATTTGGAGTTTTAGAAAGAGGCACTCTTTAATTGCAGCACTGGGCACACAGGGGAGCGCTCCACTTAGTGTGCATGCTGAGCTGCTCACCTACAAAGGTTATATGCACTCAGAAAATACACATTCATTAGATTTCCAAGTAACAATTAACATATTCATGCTGTTTCCCGGGACTCATTAAAATAAGTACATGTCCCTGACACGTGTGCATTTGTTTCTACTGGTGGTCTTTTGGGGTCTTCCGGTGGTCGTGGATAGTCTTCTTCATTGTGTTTGCTGGTTGAACCCAGTTCTTGCGCGTGCTCAGGCCATCTCATTCTTTCTTACCTTATTGTTTTAACTTTGGCATGTATACCGAGCTAAAGTCGTTTACACATCCAAGGACATATGCACACCACGAGTTCCTCACCTAATCTTCTTCTTCTGAAACATCCTCAAAGCCTGAATCATCTTGTTCTCACTTTGAGAGAACAAGAGTATTTGAAAAAAACTCACCCCTGTGAAAATACTGCTGCAGCTTGCATCTTAACAGAAATAGTAGAACTTATTGGGGAAGAAAAACAACAACAACAAAAACGCATTAAAGCGAGTATTGACAGTATTGTTATTAAAGTGTCAATTTTGACTTTTTTCAAAAAAAAAAAAGGCATTTTGCTGTCATTCCCACTTTGTTTCTTTAGAATTATGTTGATGTTGTGACTCTGATGACTGTGTTAACAACTGTGAAATGCAGGTCATTACGGAGATTAGGCTGGCAGCCCCTTGCATCGTTACTGCCTGTCAATCCTCTGCGCCTGGTAAATTAGGAAATACTGCAAGAGATGTAGCTGTATGTTTTAATATTTCTTGAAGACTTCCCAAGGATATTCTAATAAGCTAAAACAAACATTTCTAACTCTGCAGTAGGGTTCTCAATGATAGAATACGTAAGCATAAAACCGTACACTTCCATTGCCAGAAATGATAAATGATAGTGGTTGAAGTTCTCACGCGATGTAATTACTGGCAGGAAAAAAAGTTCTTCATTATGCATTCTGCCTTCGTCTTCTCTGTGGCTTTGCAACATTATGCTTACGTGCTACTATGACCATGTATTTGCTGATAACCTGTGTACCATATTTATGTGGATATTAAAACAGTGAACGTGCATTTGTTGCCCAGACGTGGATGTTATACACACAAACACATACACAAGGGTGCACGTGTATGCTAACTGTTATGTGCTTCTGAGCATCCTGAGAGATATTGAACTTATTAAAGGCAAAAATCAGCCCCAGATGAAATCAAACTATAAGAAAAACTTATTTTGTGACACCAGTTACACTCTTGAGTTGCTGTTACAGAAGCATGTGTTGGCCACCAAACCGGTCTTTGGCATGTGATAAGTGTCATATTTGTTAGCCCTCAGGATTCCTCTTCCCACATCTAGGTATGTGCATCCAGTCTGACTGCCATATCTCAGGCACTACTACGTCGTCAGGGTCCTGAAATAGAAAAAAAAAAAATACTAATGCCTGTAGATCAGAGTAAGCTATGGCAAAATATTTGGTTCAAAACTTGATAGAAGTTCCAATTAGGGGCTTCTGCAAGCCGTACTTTAACTTGCAAGTATTCTGTGGTTTTGGCTTTTTCCACTTTCTTGAAGCAAATTTCTGTTGCAAGAAACAGGAGGAATTTTAATGTGATTTTAGTGAATTCGGGTTTTCAAAACGTTCTGATCAGAAGATCTCAAGTTTCACACTTTTCTCTCCTTTAAAACTTCAGGAGGCTAGAGTATGTTGTATATCTTAGGATTTCTTTTTTGCTCTTGAGATTGACAGTTTTGTGAATACAAAACCAATCTGTTACCTACCCTCTTTTTAAATGGAGATATGGTTTCGTTATTTATTTCTTCTTTTTTTGTGTGTGTGTCCTGTATGAGATTCTTCATAATTTTTTGGTGATTCAGGCTTCACCAAACGTTTGCTTCCAGAGAGGAATTTTATTTGCAAGGTCTATAAACCTCGAGACTATGCTCTGCCTTTAAGTCTCTTTTAGTGCAAGTCTCTGGAGGTTCTAGTGATAAAGAAATGGCAGTGATGAAACTTTTCCCATATTCCTTACAATGTTTAATTAATAAGTTCATTTTAACCATTTTAACAGCTTTTTTTTTTTTTTTTTACTACTTTTAAAAATGTAGGCAATATCTAAGCTTGCACTTGACTGCATAACTTGAGGCATCTCTCCCTTCTTTATAAAATAATTTGGACTTCCATTTGGTCTAATAAGTATACTGGTATAGATCCGTACCATGTTTAAGATTTAGGTAACTGCTATTTTTAATTTGCAGCTCTTTCAGGTATTATGGGTCCTGCCTTGACACGGTAGTTACGGTTTGCTCTCTCTGTGGAGTGCGATACGCCTTCAGAGATAGGTGGCACTTGAGCAAGGTCTTCTAGGGGCACGTTACAGGAATCTGGAGACCTAAAAGCCATGATACAAGTCTCAAAGTAGGAACCCAGTGTTGCTGTTGAGTCTATCCTTTGGGCTCTTTTGAATCTTATCGCTGATATTTCATATTCCGTGCTGCAATAAAAAACAAATGTGGTTTCAGTTGGCATTTGTCTTTATAGAACATGGCAGATGCAAACTGCATCCCTCAAAGGTTTAAAGTTCGCTGTTGTTTTTCTTCATAAATGTTATGTGGAAATTTAGCTGCCAACATTCAGCTTTCTAGGATAAGGTATAATGGAAATTGTGTCCTTGCCAGTTTAAAAATCCTTGCGAAGCATTTCTGAGTATGTATTTGCATAATGAAGGATAGAGGTATTCCATGTAATATTTTTGAAATAATTTTGCTGAAGTATAGAACAGTTAATATTTATACAGAGAGTTTAGACCTCCCCTCTATTTCAGGGTAGCATTTAGAAAGATAAAACTCAAGTTTAAGCTTGTGTACACCTCGCTGACTTCGCTATGATTAAGTACCGTGCTGAATAACGGAATTCCTCAGCTACTTTCTTTGTAAATACCTGTGTTGCTGTCGTTTTGTGGTTATGTTAAATTCTGAGATATTTCAGTGGAAAAGGGAACTTTGCTGTGTAGATTATTATTTTTTTTTTAACCTCATCACTCTAAATTCTTTAAGCACTGGAGACTTAAGTTGTGGTAATTCTCACTGTGACATCCTTTATTAACACACAGTAATCCCAAGAGAGGAAAACCCTAGTGTTCTGCATCAGAAAAAAAATAAAATAGTATTATTAAGTGATGTGTCCTAACAACCAGAACTTTTCGAGGCGTGTATTCCTGGGTGGGAAGCTGTCTCCTTGGCCTCTTAGTATCCACAAACAGATGGAACAAAGGCCATAAGAACTATCTTCTAAGCATTATTGGAACAGCAGCTGGGGACCTTCCCCGTGTGTAGGTGGATCAACACAGAAGCCACAGAAGTCATCTGGCTTGCCATTGTTAATGCAGAGCTACCCACAGTGTGTATGTTTCTGACCATGAGTGTACTGACGACTAGAAATAATATCTAAACTAGAAATAATATCTAAAAGCTCAAACCCAGTGAAAAGAAGAGGAATATGTGTATGTTTTATACCTGTATTTATTAAATACAGTGTGCTTCCTTTTCATTTAAAAATTGTAGCTATTAGTTTTCCTTTCCATTTTTCCAGTGATGAGACAACGGAAGTGAAATCCTTTTCTAAGGAACTTGGAAAGCTTTGTAGTACTTCTACACCTTTCAGAGTTAGCGAATGTCCTTCTTGCTGGGTATAAAATAACCGCTCCTTGGAAGTATTAAACAGCCTATTCTTACAGCTTTGCAAAGGTGCTGAGCGCTTGCAGCTTATTTTATTGGACATCGCTGATGCTCAGCATTTATGGAAAGCAGTGCCTCTGGTGCACATATTTGTGGCAGTCGTTTCAAGTTAGCCGTCTGGGTCTAAGTACAGGTGTTGGAAAATGCCAGGTTAGCCCGCTATGACATTTAAATATTTGAGGTCGGATTTCTTGAAAACAGACAAAAGATGGCAAAATCAAACCGCCTGTCACCTCATCGCGTCACCCAGATTATCACTGATTAGGATATTGTGCTGACTGTCAGATTTTTAATGGGGTATGACCTCTTAAGGGTACAACCTTAGGTTTGTCGGTGGAAAACAAGGTATTTTGTTCCTTTTCCTCTGGCAATTCATCTGTCATGCGTGATTTCTTTGTTTCAGTTAGGTTTGGGTGGAGGGATTTTATTGCTAATAATGAGAGTGATGCTCTAATACCATTTACAATTCACTGGGATAATTAAAAGAGTTGCGCAAGCTTCTTTGTACCTCTTTTAATTCCCACTTGCTTGATTAGTCACAGATTCACTCTCCTATCGGCTGAAAAAGTGATAATTACCACAGACTTCATGAATAAAGCTTGGAAAACTCTTTTTTGACAAGTCATAAATTTGCTGAGAAGCAGAGTTTGATAGGGATCAGAAGTATTTGCATTTTCAAGGATGATTATTGCCAGTAGTTTTGACTGAAAAAGAAAGATGATTTCCCCAGATGTTGCAGTTTCTTGTTTCAGCATTTTCAAAATTAAATCCTTACTCTTTTGCTTCAAAATATTTTGAAGCTCTTTACTTTAAAAAATGAACTTTCCTGAGAGAGAGGACGTATTTAAGGATTAAATAACTTGAAAGTAAAAGGGTGCATTTCATTTTGGATTGGAGGTAATGTTTAAGGTTGCTCCAAACCAGAGTTTATTATTTATATTGTTATTGTGTTATTTTGCAGCAATATCTGATTTATTTAATTCAAGATCCTCTCCCTCCAGCTTTTTAACTTCTCGTTGTTGTTTACTTTGAGTGCTCAAATGTGGCGCTAGCCCAGCTCTAATCTAGGGTTTCTATGAAACTTCACTTGGAAGTTTCCAAATGCGTGTCGTTTATGTTTCAAGAGTATGTACAACATCTCCGCATAAAAGAGACAGTCCCATTAGAGTGTGTTGTGGGAGTATTACGCTTTACCAAACAGCTGTTTTACGTTGGCAGTTTTATGAACACGTTCTGCAACAGTCAGATCTGAGAGAAGATTCATCGCTTCCTACGATTTCCTAGCGAGAGCTGCGAACCACAGATTAGTGATCCCGATGCAAGCATTTGTGGAGGCTGAAGGATGGGAGCCAGCAGCGCAGCACCGCTGCGGTGTGCGACCCTGCCTCCTGAGCTGAGCTCCTGGCAGTGGCTGCGTGGGGCGGGTCGGGCAGGGGCAGCCCTCAGCAGGTGAGGGGGGACACGGGCAGCCGTGCGGCTGGAGGGTTTTGAGGAGAGAGGACTTCTGTGCTCTTCGCCTTTCTTTTTGCTGTACTACCTTTGAAAGGGACAGCATATTGCTATAGGTGCTTTGCTCATAAAATGAGAGAGTTATTTAAAATCAAGTTGGTAGGAAAGAGTTAAGCATAGGGAAAAATATTTCCCTGGGCTGCTGTGGTAAGCAGATGTGTTTGGCTATTTGTACTCTTGATTCTAAGTAATGCAGACTTATCTTTCTTTAGCAAGATGATGCATAGGTGAACAAAAGGTGTAGGCACAGCTTGATGCGATGCTGAATCTGATCCCTTTTCCTGCTGCATCACACCAAGCCGAGCCAGGGGGGCTGCAGGCAGGGGATTGGTAAAGTCTCTTGGCCTTTACAAGTCTTGTGGAAAATGAATTGGCCACATCCGTCTTGAATGAAAGCTGGAGTAATTGCTCTGATCTGCCACAGATCAGCCTGCATTCGTTCAGTTGAGCGGTAATTCTGAAGGTTAAAATGACCGTATTGACTCTCGGTTGTAATTGTACCCCTTCTGATCAGAGAGCCTTTGAAAGGAAAGGAGCCATGGGCTTATGTAGGTCTGCACGATGGCCTGTGAGCACGACTTCGTTGGGTTACCGCAGGTGTGCAGTTTTTAGCTGTGAAGGATGCAGAGCTGAGTACTCCCTTCTCTGCCCTCATCTGAGCTCTTCCTGTGTCCGAGAGCATCCTCGGAGCTGCTGTGAGTGAGGTGGGGTGGGGTGCGTTGGTTGGCCTCTTCACTGTTACCTGCTGAAACTATCGGGGTTCCTTCCAGCTGTCTGATTCAGTGGACATAACTTCTTCTGGTAAGCACAGGTTCTTGCATACCTAGCCAGCCCATGTAAAACGCTTCTAGCCATGTTGTGTTAACTTTCCAATAAATAATTTTCCTGTTTAACAACCTCTGCACGCAAAACAGTTCAGATCTCCCCAGGTAACAGGCAAATGAAGCTGTTACAGGGTACAGTTCAGACGTATTTTGCTGTCTATTCTATTTTCCTGTTGTCTAACACAATGTTTTGCGCCTGCATCTCAATTCTGCAATCGAGAACATGCGGGGAGAGAGAGAGAAGAAAGAAAAAGGTGCCGTCGCATACCAATTAGGGATCTGCCAAACGACTGTGTGCCACTTGTACATGTTTGGGGAGAGCCAGCGAGCGACCTGGCGGGCAATGCAATTTGTGTTCTTGTCCCTTTGTACTTCTCATCTGCCATCTCCCATCCCAGGATGCAATACCCATGTTTCAAACTCCAGATTTTCATTTTCGACTTCGAGGCATGACAAGTAGGTAGTGCATAGTGGGGAGGTGACATGGATTGTTTATTTTTTGCAGTTACGAAAAGCAGAAGTGTAGTAAATATTGCATGATATCCTGATGAGTACCAGGAAACTTGTACAGCTACAGATATAAATTCCCTGAAACAGAAATAGTTGTGTGTCAAGCTTTAATGCGCAGGCTTTGTACGTGCCTCTCCTGTGCATCTTTGCTGTGCATGCCTGGAGCTGGACACCGCCACGCAATGTGATTCTGTTAGAAACCGAAGAGGCTGAGAAACTCGGGTGGGACACAGAATTGTGCTGTGGCTTCTGGAAAAGCCATGCCTCGAAACAGTTGTAACAGCGGCTGTTCTATTTAGTTGCAGAAGATGAACATGCTCCTGCGCCCACTGCTGTTTGCGCCACCCCGCTAGCACAAAGAGTTGGTCATTTCCCAGTACTGGAGAATGTGGAGTTTCTGCCATGCCCTGCCTTTTTCCCTGAAGGCTGCAGGATGAGGCATCCACCTGCTCCCTGCTCAGGCCAGGCTGAGACGAGTGGAGGTCTCTGTGTTTCCTAGACGGCAAAGAAAGTGAGCTCCCCTACCTGTGTGTGCCCTCAGCTACCCCTGTGCTCCCTCTCCTGGGGTGCTCGTGCTCCCAGGTGCTGCTCCCCTTGTCTGCAGAGGCGAAGCCAGCTTCTTCCAGCTGTCCTCTCCCCTTCAGGCTCCCCATCTCTGGCTGTTGTCGTGGCTCTTTCCCTTATTTGCAGAGTCATGGGGAAAGACGCTGGCAGCTCATTTGTTACCAATTCCCATGTATCGCACGAGAATTACTCACACAACTGTTTGTGTGCCGCAGCCAGCTGGCACAGCCCCGCGTCTGCTTACACCGATGCAAGTGTGGCACGTAGCAAAGTACAGCACCCCTTTCTTCATCACGTATCTGCCTTCCCTGAAAGTGCGGGAAGGACTTGATGTGGTTGTAAAGGCCCTGTCTATAAAAGT
Organism: Anser anser; assembly: GCF_964211835.1. NCBI lineage: Eukaryota > Metazoa > Chordata > Aves > Anseriformes > Anatidae > Anser > Anser anser. The sequence continues at coordinate 37,622,907 of NC_139720.1, read as the reverse complement.
GAACATCTTTAGGATGAATTTTCTCCTTTAAGTAGTTCAGAATTTTATTGGGGTTTGGGGAGATTTTTGGAGAGTCTCATTCTGTGGTACTCTGTGCGCCCCTGCTACTAATTAGTGGTTTTGCTCATTTCTGGCTGACCAAGCGGTCCGTGCTTTCCAACACTGAGATGCGTGTCCCTTTTGTGCAGACATTCGGTACATCTGCTGTGATAACTCCAACACCTCTCTTGCCAAATCTCATCTTTTACACAGAGCTCATCCACTCTGGTACCTCATAAGAGGCTTGACCCATCTCCTCTCCATCCCAAACGCAGTTCCTCTTTGTAGTGCCAGGGTGGTGCTTCATTGCCCTGGGGCTGGGGAGGGGACACCAGCACCTCTCCTGCTCCTCGGGGCAGGGTTCAGGACAGCCGGCCACCCCACGGACAGTGTCCAGCCTTGCTGAGGATACCTGCAGTCACAGTGACACCGAGCCGTGGTGCAGCTTCATGGGGCTCTCAAATGGCTTCCAGCTGGCCAGCACCGCAGCTCCGATCTCCTTTTTCTGACCATCTCCCTTTTCTGTCTGTCTGTCTGTCTCTTAGCAGGGCTGGCTGTGGCTCCGTGCAGCTCCCTGGGCTGCTGTGCAGTGCTCCAGGGGTTGTGCCTCACTTTCAGAGAACATCCTCAGCTTTAGTGTCTGTTGTGGGGCCGCCGGCAGTTCCTGCGCTGCACCATGTGCATCGGTGGCTTTCACAGCTCAGCAGCGATGGGCACCTTTGTGCACCTTTTAATTTCTTTTCATGGGTTGTTTCCCTCGTGTCTCCCTGGAACTGGCAACAGGACTCCAGTTAATGTTGCTGTTTATCACTGTTCGTTATGGTTGCCTTCAAATAAGTCAAAGGCTTTAAAAAGAAGAAAAAATCATCTGCTGTGATCCTGTAGCATGACTTGGGTAGTACAAGCCTCCCATTTCCCTAAATGAAAGAATTAATCCTATTTAAACTTGAGCAGCCTGCAGATAAATATTGATCTTGATTTTAAAAAATGTTTAGTAATGGAAAACTGACATTCTTACAAAAATGTTACTGAAAGTCAATATTAATGATCCAGAAAGCTTTTTGGCTAGCTGTTGAACTGAAGTCATCCAGACCTGCTGATATGGAACTGAGAAACTTGCTAACACTGTTTAACATAACAGCGTGCTTCTAATCCAACAATAACTTAGAATTGTCATCATCATGACATACTCTGTGTCATTCAGCATTTTCTCATTTTTCTCATTTTTCTCATTTTCTCAATTTCTCAATTATAGAACAGAAATACTGTGTTTTTTTCCATTAGACTTGGTGATAAATATGACAATCCCAATTCATACCACAGAGAGGTTTTGGTTTGGTTTGGTTTTGATTCTGCTAATCACAGGCTTTTTCTTGAGTCCTTTTGCTTCTTTTAGTAGTTCCCTACAGCTGATAGTTCGATAGTTTATGGTTTCTGTGCATCACCATCTACTTCCACTTTCTTCCATATCAGTGAATTATCAGTGGTTTGTAAACTAGTAACAGCATTTCTTGATGGTGTGTCATCTTTTAACGTACTGTCACACGTTTCCTTTTACCAAACTGCTCTTTCCAACTAAAGTCCTCACTACTCGCTTAAATTGTGTAATCATGTTTTTTTCCCCACCCCAATATTTTTTCATTATCGGCTTGAATTTTTCCCAGTACATGAATCATTCCGGCATCTGCTGTCTACCACATGGGCTTCTAGTTCTGATGCAGACACAACTTCTTCTCTTCCCGTCTTTAGGAATTTCAGTTTGTTTCTCAAACCTGCTTTTTGTGCTAAATAAATATTCACTTGTTCTCTCTAGACATTCTTCTTTTTTTTTTATTATTATTTATTTTTACTAGTTCTGTCATCCTATTATCATCCTGAATGACCTATTTCCTGCAAGGTTGGCTCTTCTTCTGCTGAGTTATCAGCCTTTTTCCTTGATAAGATGGGCAATAGTCCCGCACAACTGAACCCTTCTGCCTTTGAGGCTGCTGACACAGCTGTTCGCTGGGGTAATCTTGGACCGAAGGGAAGTCTAATAACGTTTCAAGATCAGTGGCAATCTAGGAGGATGTGCAGCGGGGAACAGATGTTGTATTCGGATGCTCTCCCCAGTGCTTCCCTGTGCTGGCCGACATTTCCAGTTTATCCACGTTGGGCCCACGCCAGCTGGCCGCCATCCAGGCGCCCATCTCTGCCAGACGTTTGTCCAGCAGGGGATGGAAGTGCTGGGCACGGATGAGAGGCGACATATCTCCTCACGCCAGAGGCACGGCGGCCCGGGCCTGGCAGGGAGCGTGGTGCCCACGAGGGCCGGGGCTGGCAGTGGGGGCACAGCCGGCACGTCATTGGGGGGGGGGTCGGGGCTGGGAGGGGAAGGGGCAAGGGTGCTGGGTGAGAGGGGAGCCGTGCCACCCGGAGGTCTGCATTGCTTGTGAGTGGCTGCCAATTTCCAGCTGCAGGGAGTTGTTACTGAAATCCCCCGATCACTACAAATTCTGCAGCCCTACTGCGGCCTTTGAGTGGTTCCTCTATGCTCCTGAAGGGGACCTCCCACCAAAAAAAAGTCCTAAGTCTGCCAGAGTTTCCTCTCAATATCAGCAGATCAAGTGTTTCTGTCATAGTTTTCAATCTGAGGAAAATCTGCATCTTCTGACAGATGGAGGTGTGCTGTTGAACCTTCCGGGCCTTGGGCAGAGTGAGCTGGAGATGAAGGGAGTGATGGTGTAGGCCTCTGTGAAGGCAAAGCCCTCAGTCAGAAGAGCTGGAGGTCACCCAAATAGGCACACTGGTACCAGAAACAGTGAAGGGACAACCATAAAAACATAAATTTCTACGTCTGGATACTGCTGGCTGCGTGACATCCAGGCTTGAGGTCTCATGGGTTCCACAGGCCAGCACTGGCCAGGGCCATGGTGCAGCATAGGAGTGTGCACCTGAGTACAAAATCAGCTGCGTGTTCTCATGGTCACCCTGTTCCCTCTCGGAGCTGCATTAACTTTAGCTCGGCAACCTCTGTGCACTCAGAAACAGTGACTCGAGCACAGGCTGCAGCCTACATCTCAAAAGAACATTATGGAAATTTAATTTAGTTTTTGCTTCAGAGAAGGCAATATGAATGACTATGTATTTTTTTTTTCATTAAAAAAGTGATATTTCCTTTATATCATTCCTTGCCTACCATATTCTGTAATATGCCTTTCTTGCTGTAATTTGAAGATCCAATGCTGCCTGAGGCTGAAGGACTGGTGCAGCCTTTGGGAACGTGTCCACTAACAACCCGTCTGCCAGGCTCTAGAGCAGGTCTAGAGCGTGGCCACCTCCCTGCCGAGGGAAGGTCAGGTGTCCCCAGGCTCTGTGGCTGGGGGACGGAGAAGGTGGCTGATGTCCGTACAGTGTGCTTTCAGAAACCTTAGAACATGTGAAAAGGCTGAATCTTTAGCTGCAGAGCCTGGGGGTGGAGAGTTGGGGCTTAAATTGCTGAAACTGCTGTGAAGGAGAAGAGATAAAAGGAAGCAGAAAAAAGCAGGAAGAGGCTGCAACTTTGTAGGTAGTTGTAGGCTTTCTGTGTTTGGTGGTTGGTTTTTTGTTTGTTTTGTTTTTAATTATTATAATTCCAAGTAAACCTCAGACTGCTTCTTCAATTAATCATGGAAACATTTAGTTGTGCCCCACAGTCAAAGCAAGTGGAAGCTTTCAACTTAATAGCTTTGTAAAATGCCGGTAGAGAAATCAGCAGATTGACTCCAATGCCACAAGTCATCCTCCAGCAGCTTCCCTTCTGCGTGGTACCTCAGGACAAGGACAGAGCTTTGCCTTGGATGACGTGAGGAGTGAACACTTCTCATCTGAAGACAGTGAAATCACATTCCTCCTCTTCTTGCTACCTCCCAAACTCTTGATGCCGGTTGCTCAGAAGGACAGCATGGCTCGGGTCCTCCTGGAGTGGAGACTGATGGGCAGCACGCAGCACAGTGCTCACCGTGATGTTCATAGCCTCTCCCGTCAACGGATAGTGGAGAGTTTGGTGGTGCATAGTTTTGCTGTCAAAGGTGAGCGCTGCTATCTGCCAACTTCATAAATTTGCTTGCACAATGTCATGTACACCCACTCACTGCATCTGTGGTCAGGCTAGGCTTGTGGGTGCTGCTTGCTGACAAGGTTGTTGTAGATGAAAAGGAGAGGAGAGGTACAATAGACATGTTTGGTCCAGTTAAAGAAAGATCTAATAATGCGGATCTATGAATACCATTTTTTTTTTTGAAAGCTGCCTCGCAGCAAGTTACTAAAATTTGATTTTATGACTGTGTTGGTCTAGTGTGAATAGCAGTTAGTGTGATTAACTGGGGAGCTGCCTTTAAAAGCCAGCCCAGGGAATTGGGGCAGTCTCCTTTCCTGCTTCATGCTCTCATTCCTGGGGAGAGGTGATAACTAGATGTCAGAGATGAAGGCAGGCTAATGAGGAGTGTATTTGAAGAGACCGGAGGGACGTCGGAGATATAGTTATCTCTGGTAGCTGTCGAAGGAAAATTTTAAAATACCATTTTTTCCTAAAAACATTCTCAGCAACAGATATCGCCTACTTTCACAGTGTCAGTTTGTCCCTGCAGCCTTGAGAATTTCTGCCCTTTTTAGTGAGTGCTTCAGATAGCTGTAATAGAAAATGTGCCCACTGGGGAGGGTAATGTCACCTGTCACAGGGGGAAACACAGTGCTTCTGGATGGCTGTTACATTTCTAGTTCCAGTAAGCCATAAACTTGATCTCTTGCTTGGGCTTGTGTGTCTGCACACATTAAAAATTAATAAGTAAAACCTCCAAATGGCATAAAATGCAGCAGTCCAGTTGCGTCATGGGTCACTGTGAAGCCACGCTTCCTTCTGCACGGGGTCTTCTCTTTCAATGCAGCTCAAGATCTCTCTCCTGTTCAGAGCCCTTCTGGGAGGACACCCGTAATTGCTGTGGGATTGTTCCTCCTTGTCACCGACTTTTCCTGCTGTCAGATAAGGTGGCTGAGGATAGCGCTCAGTGACAAGCAGAGCCTGGCCGGTGCCGGCCGTCAGGTTGTAGTGAATTTAACCCGGAGTGACTGAACTTCCTCTGCCAGAGCTGGAAATGATCGTGGGCACATGTCCGCCGAAGAATTAGTTTATCCAGAGCAGCTTTGATAAGTTCATGATAAGATTCCTTGATAAATTGTTGATAAACTCTAATTAAAAATTATCTCTTCCAGAAATCAAACTACTTTCCCTGCACAGTATTGAAGAAAGAAAGGAAGAGAGTAATTGTTTTGTAAAACCTTAGTAACAGGTCAGATTATGTGCTCTTTTGGGGACATTTCTGAGGAACAGAAATGTCTGGGGACATTTCTAAAGCAATGAAGTATTCCACCCTGGGACTTTATTGCTTCAGTTTTAAATGCATTGTCTCGTAACTGGAATTAACCGTGTAGTCCTTTCCTATGGAAAAAATGTGGACTTGAACTGTGAGCATTGCTCTACAGGCAGTTCAGTTGTTTAAATGGTATGGTTTCATGTTTATTCTGCTTTTATGTTACTACTGATACCACAGTTTCTTTCTTGATATTAGCCAGTTGATAAAGATGTAAAAAATGAAGAAAAAACAAGCAAACAAAAAAAAACCACAAATTTTACTCTTCACCATGTAGTTAATATGAATATTTCTGTTCATGTATAATCTTACTGAATGTAGACTGTCATATTGAATGTGATCTTTAGCAAAATCCTGTAGCTAGAACTTGATAAAAGCAGCTGTTATATTTAAAATTAGCACATAAAATGTCATTAAAGTAATGATACAGGTTCACAGAGTTGCATTCTGAGTGCTAATCATACTGTCTTGTAGATGAGTTGACTGCTGTGCCTTACATCGTGGTACATCATGGGTTTGGACGATTGGCTTAAATTAATTGTTTAGCAGACTGGAGGTGGTAGAAATAGGAGTGCAGAAATGGGTAATGTATCACATCTGCCAAAAAGCTGACTGCTGAACCCATCAGCTAAATTAAAATTTCTTTCTCTGTCCTTGATCTTTGTCAGGTATAAAGCATTTTACTCAGTGGGATGTCCTGAGGATTTTCGGTGTACTGATTTGAATTGGTAGAGGAAGAAAAAATTGCAATGGGCTAGGGATATTAAAAGTCACATGGGAAGCTAGGAGACTACTGGGGTGTGGTGGTGGTGGTGTTTTGTTTTTTTTTTGGCAAACTAAAATAACAATAAAAAGAAATGGTGATTGACTAAGTTTGTCTAGTGTAGCTGTAATTATAATCCTTGATGGCTTTTCTCTGTTCACTTAGCCGAGATTTTGGGAAAGGAGTCAGTCACATCAACACCTGTACTGTTACAAATGTGAGCTACTCCACCATTTATCAGCTTGCAAATTACTTGTTTTTCATAGTACACTAGAAAAGTGTACATAGTACACTAAAATTTTGTGTGACAGGCAATGAATTGCAAAGAACCCATAAATGGTTAGGAAGTCTAAATGTTAGAGTAAATTTGGGCAAAAAGATGAAAGTAAGTAAGTAAAATTGTTCTAAGTGGGAAGCCGCCACCATGGGGTTATCTGTCCGTGGCTCTGTGTGGGGATTGCAGCCTCTTCTCGTTGAGGACTTTGTCCTTTAATGCACCTGTTTTAAAGTGTGCAGGAGCACACATCAAATAAAACCTTCCAAGGAAGGGATGGTAGCCCACACATCTGGGAATTTCAAACTAGATTGTGTGTTTATATCAAAATGCTGAACGGTCTTTCATAGCCTTTCTATATCATGTTCTGAGATTGGTATTGTCTTGTGTCATAAAATTCTCTGTTAGGAGTATTTATTTTTATGAGTTTTATGACAGGAAATGCTACAAAATTATTTTTAAAGTAGACTAAAATGGTGAATGTACGACTTTCTGTATCAGTTTTCAGATTCTTACGTGGATATTGCATGATGCCAGCCTTGCACACAGCCACGCTGACTGCAGTTTGCCAGAGGGAACCCACTACAGTGGTGGCCTGGTTTGTCACAGCTGCACTTAGGAACTTGGTGTTAAGTTTCAGGCTGTAGAAATGTGGTCCGATTGTATGGTTCATGACGGGGTTTTACGTATTTTGTGGTTACACTGAGACGTCATGATATGACGTAGCTCTGCAGAAAAATGTATTTGTGGTGAGTTCGTCTTGATTTTTCACAGTGCACTTAGCAAAAACAACAGCAAAAACAAACAAACAAAACCACCAAATAGACATGTTCCTGAATATCTGTTCCTGAATATCACTCCAGGAAATCAGCCCCCATCAGGAAAGCACCCAATCTTTCTTTAAATGTAAAGAATCCTACTAACTTTAAACTCCCACTGCTTTTTGTCGGGCTTTAATAGGCACAAATGATCCCTTAAATTGACATAGTTTTTCGAGCAGGAGCTTAACAAAAAGTATTGCTTTTGGTATTGGTATAGTAGCCCATCTGGCTGAACTGAGATACTATCCTCGCACTGTCAGTGCATAGAATAATCCTTTTGTGCTGAACTTGTTTTAACTTCTGATTTACTTTGAATAAATCCATTGCTAAAGCATAATGGGAACATTTTCTTCTTCAGCACCATTTTTATTGGAAAGAAGAACAGGAAATAACTTATATTGTTTGCACGAAACATTGTATGTATATGGATCTTGGCATAAACTTGGGCAATAGACACTGTTTGATCTCTGAAGTCATTTTATTCAACTTTTAATTAACTTTTTACATGCAAATCTCTACCGACTTTTATTTTATAATGGAGGTGATGGGAACAATCCTGAGGCTAATCTAATCCCTGGGAAAAAGAAAAAAAAAATCACATTATTCTGCACAGTTTTTCATTTCTAGTGGTAGCAAAAGCAATAATTTATGTGCCAAGGCTTTATGTTCCCTTTCTTTTGTCTTCAGGTTGTCACTGACACTTTTATATTTTTATTCCACCTGCATAATGCTAGCTGCACCGCTGCTATTGTTATCAGTGCTTGTTTGCTAAGGAGAATGCCAAAGAAAGTACCTGAGCCAAAAATTCCTGCCGTGTTTGACATAGTATTAAAAATCTTGTTTCCTGAAGTCCGTACCTTGTTTCCAGTTCCCTCCTTGTTTCCAGTTCCCTCCCTGTTTCTTTGGGCTGGGGATTGTGATAGGAAACACAGCCAGCTCCCCCCGCTGCCTTACTCCTGCGCATCCCAGAGGGCAGAGCATTGGCCCAGGAGCAGAGGGAAGCCACTGGGGAAGGGAATGGGGCAAAGCGTTAATTCCTGCTGGGATACCTGTGTCTTGGTGTCTCATGTCGTATCAGCTCCTCCAGTGTTTTCAATTTTGGATTTTTTGCCATTAGGAGCAGAAACTGAAAAGCGTTGGTTAAAATTTTCGTCTCGAATCGGCCTACAGCTTCCTCCCGAGGGGAGCAGGGGGGCAGGCGCTGAGCTCTGCTCTCTAGGGACAGCGACAGGACCCGAGGGAACGGCATGGAGCTGGGACAGGGGAGGGTCAGGCTGGGGGTTAGGGAAAGGTTCTGCACCCAGAGGGTGGTCGGGCACTGGGACAGGCTGCCCAGGGCAGTGCTCACAGCACTGAGCCTGCTGGAGTTCAGGAAGTGTTTGCTCTCAGACACAAGTTTTGATTTTGCGGTGGTCCAGTGTAGGGCCAGGACTCGGACTCTATCCTCTTGGGCCCTTTCCAACTCGGGACATTGTATGTCCCTGAATATTGCTATAGGGCATGGCCTAATGTAATTACAAGAGGAAATATACATTCTTATAGGAGCTGGGGAGAGGATTGAGAATGAGCTGAGAAGCGGAGTTGGTCTCTTCCCACTCACCCCTCCGTACTCTTCCTTCTTTTCCTTCCCCTCTACAACCTGATCCAGTTTTGTTTGCCTCTTCTCACCGTCTTGCTTATCTGGCAGACTGCATTGCATGCATTTACTGCCTGCCATGTTTTCTGTCAGGCCTCATCTCCTTTTTTGCTCCTATTCTGCATACGCTGTGAAAATACAGTGTCCCTGTGGAGGGGAGAAGTGTGGACACGAGCAGCAGGCATGATTAATGCTGTTCTGGAGCACGCAAACCTCAGGGCCGTGTTTCCAGCCCTCCCTCCCCTCTGGGCTGAGCCTACAGGAGTACGAGGTGCAGGCTCTGCTTTCATGGAACTATTTGGTGAGAAAGAACATTTTTGTGGTAAACTCTGAGCCCCTATGGGTTCCAGCAGCCTAGGGTCAATCCCACTGCCTCAGCTCTGTCCTACAGCTCCCTCAAGGACAAGTCTGCTGGGGTTCATGCTTTACAAGGAGATACCAGGTTACTGGCAACTTTGAAAACCCATAAACGTTGTAGACAATGAACTTGTTATTTATTAGCTTAAGGCAAGAAGATAGGAATACAAATGGAACTTTTGTGGAGCATAGGAGGCAAGAAGTGCTAGGGAGATGTTTTATAAGCCTTACAAAAAATATTTAGGCAGGTCCTATATTATGTATAGTGAAAAACAGCTTTCTCTGCTGGAAGATTTCTTTTGGTATGTTTTTTGCATGGTTATTTTTGGAAGTGACTGATGGAGCCCAGGTTATTTGTAAGATAAACCTTCCTAGACCTTTAAATTTCAGCGAGCAGTCTCCCTTCCCCCCTACAAAGCAAGACTTTAGACCAAACAACAGGTTGAGTTAATTTATTGATAGATTGATGGCAAACTGTGCCAGGGCTTCTCTGGGTCCCCAGGAGGTCCTTCTTCTTTTCTGCGCTCATGCAGCACGTTCCCTGCCAAATCTCATCATCAGTCTTTGCTTTCTTCTCTTCCATCCACCGCACCCTGCCCTGATGTTTCCTGTTAAGCCACTGCCTTACCTAGTGATCCCTGCGGGTCCCAGTGGCTTGCTTTGCTGTCCTGGAGATCTTAATGAGTGGGTTCAAATCCCTCACACTGCAGTGAAGTGCTTGTTTCATGCCATACAGAAATCATAGCTTAGATCATTGGCATTTTTTTTAAAACACCGTAATTTTTGGAAATAAACATCTTGAAGATCCAACTTTTTCTGTGATTTATCAGACATCTTGCCCTGCTTATTGATATAGGTCCTGTCATCTGTGTTTTCCTGTTGATTTGGCCAATAAAATTACAGCTGTGGTGGCAGTCCAATCTTCTGGTTGACAGGGGTGGTGATGGCTATACGGATGCCTCCTGACATGGTCAGTAAAATATTACTGTCTTCTGGATCTCAAAGCTACAGCAAGTAGTTGAAACACTTTGCTCTGTTCTTAGGAATTGTAGTTTTGACATTTTCTGCCATTTCTTGTCTTGAGTGTTTCTCCCTTCCTTCCCAATGAGGCAGTTTACATGAGCTTATATGGTATTCTGCACCAGGCTCTCTCTTTAGAGATTTTAGATAATGAATAATGGATCGATTTTGTGAAATAGCAGTGTGGCCGATTTCATTTAACTTTATTTTTTTCAGGAGTGTACTGCAGGTGTATTTCATTGCCTGCATGGTGTTGGCAGATGTTAATATATTCAGCACCTTTCTGGGTCTGAAGTCTCATACGCTGTGCCCTAGTAGTTGCCTATATTCTGTTCTGGTTGCTAAAATCAGCTTGTATTCCCTTGGTCCTTCATGATAAAAACGTGGACAGTGCATAGGCAGTCCATGATAGAATGACCTCGACTCTGGTGTCCATCCCCTTGTAGGTCTGCCAAAACCAGGACTTGTTTGACCTTCAGAAGGTGGCTGGTCCTGTGGGCTTGTTTGAGCATCTGCCCTAGATGCCGTCTTTCTGTATAGTCCGTTATCTGATACTGTGTCTTGTTTGTTCACTCTATTTTTAATGCATGAGGTTTCCTGTTATTTTTAATCGCTTTCTTCTCTCTGTTTTGAAATTATGTTACAAATTAAATAAGCCTGTCATTAAAATTAAGCGTGTGCACACACCTGCACACCCACGCAGTATTAGGATGGATATACTGTTGGCCATACACTGGTAGCATAGAAAAAGATTTAATAATTACCTCAGCATTACATAGGTGTTCAAACAAACAGATTAAGTATGAAAAAGTGAAATCCATGTATTTTCTCTCTGCACTCATGATAGGCCATAGGTTGATGCTGTCTTTGTTTCTAGGAGCTTCAGAGCCAAAGCCATAGTGAACGTGCAGCTGTGAGTTCCCAAAGGAGAAATGGTCCTGGTTAAAAAACTTGGAGAATTGGTGCATGGCAACATTTAAAATTACTTGCCTGTCTTCCTGAAGGTTACGGGAGTATAATTTTTGATGAATATTGCACATCCATCTGTATGTTTCTTTATAGCTGTATTTTCCATAGGATTACAAAAAGCTGACTCAGGCACGGGCTTTGTTGCATGCAGGCAAAGATGTGGGCAAGCAGTTCTAATTATTACCGTTTTCCAAGATTTTAAGAATACTGCAGACAATCAGCTGCTTGCCCCAAATAAGCTTTGCGATTTAATAGGGCTTGGGAGGCACTGACAAATAAGTAGTGTTTGACAGGTTAAAAGGCTTGTCTCCAGGAACTGGCTGCATGGATAGAGAGCAGAAGGCGGCCTGGGCTTAATGCGAGCTTTAAGCAAAACAAATGTGCATACATATTGTTTTGTCAAGTTGTCATCCCTTTTGTTACTCTGCTTTGTTCCCACTCCTAAAAGTGCACAGTACCCTATTTCAAAAGACTCTTCTTCTACACTGTGTTCAAACTTGTCACAGTTTCCAAAACCAGCGAAGTTTTGCTGATGACTGAACTTAGTCAAAATGACCACACAGCCTTTGTGGATATATAGATATATATACCCTCTTCCAGGGTAGGGGCTGAAAATAGGACATTATTTCCCAAAAGCATGAGGAAGGTGACAGGTTTATAGCCTGACTCCTAAATGAAGCGCATTCTGGAAGGTCAATTTTTCACCAAGCCTGAGTCGTGCTAGTTTGGACCAAGATGTGCCACTTAAACTACAAATAACATGGGGCAATCCTGCTAGCGTGCCAATATAAATATGTTCATAGTGGTATAATGTTTATACAACTCATCGTGGCAGTGTTAGAATTATTTTATGTATCAAATAAACCTTGCTGGTGGGATTAAAAAGGGTAACTGTAATGCCATAAACACAACATGTGACACGCGAAAGTATTCTTTACTCCTAATGCTGTCCACACCAGGGTTACCGTTGTACAAATTTTTGGTTTAAAAAAATAATTTCACTCTTCACTAAATGGATATTTCCCTACAAAGTCAGCATGTGCACCATGCTTTGGTGACAAGATCAGCCAGCCTTTGTGCTAAGTCATGCCCAGTAAGAACTGGTAGGATCCTAAAGCAGTAAGCACGCTAATCTGTGTGATTTCTGGATGTATAAACAGTACATGAGAGAGGCTTTTGTAGGGTTTTCTGAAGAGAAGAATATAATTGGGCGTAATAGAATGACAGTTAAAGCAAAGGAATAAAATTGTAGGTGGATGGAGGGAAATGTTTTCCGTCTGTGAGAGCTGATACATCCTGCGGAGCAGCCTGCAAAGGAAAGCAGTGGAGATCTCATCACCAGAGACACTTACAGGCACAAGTAGGCTGAAAAACAAATGATATAAGTTACCGCAAATAGCGTTAGCACAGCACTGCAATGCAAGCAGGATAAATAACGTCATGAAAAAATTACCATTTCTAGCTTTTTTCTTTAAACATAGTGTTGTGGCTTTGCTTATTCCTGTTGTTTCTGAAGCAAACTAAACTCCTGTTTTCTATGAAGTGCAATGTTTTTTTACTTACTTTTTATGCCACTTGAGTGACAGTCTCTGCTGTATCAGCTCCTATTTCTGTCATTGCCTTTCTCCAAAAACACACGCAACGAGCTTGTAGAAGTGTAGAAGTTCCTATTTTGACATCCTCTTTTCCCACCATCTCTGACAATTGTAATGCCAGCAGCCTGCACAGGTATTCCTCACCTGCTTTACCTTGTGGTTTGCACAGGTAGAAGGTGGTAGGTGTCTTCCCCATGAGTACTCCTAGAAGATCATAATCCGTATATTTACTGGTGGGAAGAGGAAAAAAAAAATATATATATATATATGTATATATATATTTATTTATTTTTTCCCTCAAGGGAAAAATCAGAAAGCTTTTAAAAGAATCTGACAGCAGTTTCAAACACCACTTCTACTTTTTTAAATTCCAAGCGGTCAGTCTGCAGGGAAGACCTCCACCAAGACTGGGCTAAAAAAGTTCAGGGTCAGCTGATGCACGAGAAAGTTGCTGTTAACATTGTTGGTACAGTGGAAGTGTCACACAGGATATACACAGTTCGAATGACCAGTAAATGTTCTTCGTGTTAAATTTAACCACAAATGGAATAGGGGATCATACCACGTGTTGCCTTTGGTTAATGTATGGTGAAATGCTGCCCGCCAGAAAGCTGGTTGCCTCTTCTCGCAGGGAGGTTGTGGGCAACCACAGCAGCCAGGAGCACGGCGGCTCAGCTTGAGGGCATCGTTCAGCAGCCACAGGGTACGGCTTGGCCCCTTTCCCCCTGTCAGCTCTTGCTGTCTTGCCAAGCCCAGCAAAATCCTGTGTGGAAGGAGTAGCTGAACAAAGGTAACGTTAAGGTCACTATTATATTTTAAAATTATCTATTCGTAAAAGTGTTTTTCCATAAGGTATAGCATTAATTCAGCCTGGTTTTCTGGCCCGTGGTTACTGCCTTGGCTCAGGTCTTGCTCCTTTACTCAGCTCCCTTGCCCTGTAGGAATTTTCATCATATTCTCAGCGTTTGTGCTTCCCTGTCAAATTTAGTGCTGTTTTTCTTTGAGGGGTGCTGATTTAGCATTGTTAAACAAGGCAACTGAATATCTTAATTATTAGAATGTCATAAAGAAAACAGTTTTCAGGTATTTTTTTCCAGAAAGTTGTTGCGTGGTCCCCTCACACGATGCCCGTGTGTGGTAGTACATAAGAGCAACGTGATGTTCCCAAACACACCTGCAGAGACACACACCTTTACAAGACCAGGATGCCACTCTTAGCAAGCCATGAGATGTTCAAACCAAAAAGTGTATTTTGAATATCTGGAAGTGCTTCCTGTTGGTGAGATCTGTGTCACATAGGAATTTCCTTTTTAATTAAAAAAAAAAAAAAGATTTTTCTCTAAGGCTTACAGTCCCATCATTTAGAATAAGATTGTCTACAGAAGTTACAAATACAGAAAAATCCTAGACTGTCTCACAGAGCTAAAAGAGTTAACACCCTTAGTTTCTTTGAGCTTTTTCAATTTCCCAGATTTTCAGTTTCTAGCTGCTCTGGTTAAGCCATAGATACTTCACTTATGTATGATCCCTATATTATTTTCAGTAACAATAAACAAAAGCCCAAGACAACAGAGTGAAACTCGCACTGAATCCTAAAATCATGTAACGATTCAGTAATGATTCTGTTTTATGGCATTCAAGTTTAATCCCTTAACAAATACTTGATGCTGTATAAACAAAAAGACACATTTATCAGATTTGAAGTAGTTTGTGGTTAGGGTATTATATAAATTGGATTACTTCTTTATTTGATAATCCACTGAAGTGAATCTCACCATATGCTAATATCTCTTGAGACGTATTTTCAGCGTTCAGCAGATACTGAGTGTTTTGGATGTTCTTGGAAAGTTCTGAATTTTCCTGAGCAAAACAGTTTTGGAAGGAGAGCCACATACTTCACCAGTTAGGAAACCAAGCGTTTCAACTCAGGTACCTGAGCACAGTCTTAGGAAATTAACTTTGGAGAAGCAAACTTGGAGGACATTCAGATCATTTTGAAGCAGCCAAGCTCGCTGAGGTATTGTAACTATCAATAGGAAATGGATTCACAGTTACGCATAATTACAGAACCCTACTTCTCTTGCTTGTAGATTAAAGCTGAGCTGCTGCTGTAATAAGTAACTGCATAATTCAGAAAACAGAGAATTAAATTTACATAAAGTATGATAAAATTGAATAAATTTTCACTTTAGAGAGACAACACAGTTATTCATTGGATGTTATAACTGTTAAAATTAAGTTTGTAGGAAAACCAAGGGGTACTCTGCTAAATGTAGGAAAGGAAATTACCAGAGCAGCAATAATAACTCTTCCTTCTCATAATTCTTTCATGTCACAAACACCAACAAATGTTACTTATGGAAGCATTTGAAACCCTATGCTTTCTTAATAAAGACTGCTGGAGTGCACTGAGCATGAAATTTGATAAGAAAGGATTAAGATTAAGTACATTCATATTTGTCCTACTTGGAGCCTAGTTCGCTAATCGCTGTTTTACATACAGCTCTTAAGAATTTGGGGGTGTTTCTAAGCACTACTTTGGAAAGCAGCATTGCCATTTAAAGAATCCAGGCTCATTGGATGTGATCGAAGCCATAGCTTCCTGTGAAAGGAACTTGAAAAAATGTTATTCTTCTGCACCAGTAAGATAAATTAATTCTTTCTTTCATGGTTGGAGTTCCCATAACAAGTCTGAAAGGGTTAGCACGTAGGCAAAGCAAATTGTTGACATATTGTTGTTTCATGAAGCATATACATTCAAAATCTGTACATTATACATCTGCTGAATGAACTTAGCCAATTTTGTCTCTTTTTTTCAACTGTTTATAGTCCATTACACTCTGATGTAGCTGTGGTGGCATCACGGTAACCATGAACGTTCCAGGATGTTAATTTTTCTCTAGACTTTTGCATTATTTAAAAGCAAACCTTTTAAAACATCCTCCTTGCCAAGGAAAAAGACATTTTCTGAGATTATTTTTTTTGCAGTTGTCAATGATAGTTACTAAGGATGAAGTTACACCAAACTTAAAAACATTTGTGCCAGATCTCCCATCAGCAGCCAAAGTAAAATTCCCACTATTCATTACTGCGCAGCAAATTGCATTTGTTTTATCTGCTCAAGTCTGTTCAACTCAGAACAAACTTATAATTCAATTTATTGTAAAACTTTTCAGAGTTTTAGAACTTTTAGTGACCTTTATAAGCTTGAGTTATAACAACAACAACGACAAAAGAATATTATTATTTTTCATTCAGTTATCAGATAAGGCCAGTTTATTTTTTTCGAAGAGTTTGTGCTTGTATATATCTTCCGATTGTGGCTGTTACTGGTTACAATGATTGGAGTATTGCATAAATATTCAGTTACTTTATCAGTTCTTGTTCAGAATTATTTTGTTTCTAAGTTCAGAGAAGAAAGATTTGTCTGCTGTCTTTAAAAGAAGTCGTCCCAGCAGGAAGAGATAGGGCAGTCTAGAACTTGATAACTAAGCTCCAACTTCTCTCCTGATGTGTTTTTTTTCCCTTTCCATTACTGTAGATTGACCTGAAAATTGCATTTTTCAGATTTGTTAGTGCAGAGAAAATATGTTCAGGCATTTTTTACCAGAAACAAAGAACTGGAATTGAGGAGATGAGTTTATGAAAGATCAGAGGTGTTTTTAGAGTGCTCCTGATGACTTTGCCTTTTATACTTTTTTATTGGTTGGGTTACTCACAGAGATACACAAGGGATCTCAAGTTCATTTTGTCTCTTCTGACTGATCCAGTGCAGGGCTTCAAATTGATTTTGGAGGAGGTAGCTTTAAACTATTTTACTTTGTATGACATACTTAAAATATTGGTCAGAGAGAGAGGGAGGGAGTGATTGTGTGGCTGTGAGTCTGGGTGCTCATCTGTGAACGTGGACTGAGACTTGAGTCCCTGCTCTAACGTCTGAGCTGAGAAGAGAGTAAGATGCTGTAGGAAGGGTCATAAAAGTTATACTGAGAATCTGGGTACGCCTCTCTACACTTTTGAGCTTCTGAACCACAGGTATCAGGAGATATGTGTTTATTTTTTATCTGTGAAAGCCTCCAGCTGCAAACTGTGGGGATAACCGAGAGTGCTGTAGCTCAGAATTTACCTGCTGTCACAGGTATGATACTGTGCTAGAAACGACGCTTTTAGATAATGGTAAGCTTATGCCATTTAAAGATGAAATTTAGGTTAAGTTTCAGATATATGAAGTATGAGAACCTCTGGTATTTTGTGCTGTGCTAGCAGGATTCATAAAAATCTGTTGCTTTTACGGAAAAATATTCTTCGTTATAAGATTCAGGAGTGAACAGGATATTGCAGATCCAGGAATGCCTGAAGCAATACATGGGACACTGGTGCTTTTAATTTTTGATAAATAAACTAATCTTCACGGGGACATTCTTTCCACCATAATCATCGTCTTGACAACGTTGTCATCTTCTGTATTGGAACGTGATTCTCTGCTAGTCTGTGATGGGTGCTATCACAAAGAGGGTAAGCAACAACACGTGCAGACAGTCCTACGTCTCCTGTACGCTGAGCAAGCTGAAGGATGTACTTTTTGGTGGAGTCTTAGGAGTCAGATTAATTGCCTTAGGAAAGGCACAGGGAGGAACATATGAGCAACACCTCAGGTTTCACTCGCTTGGATTCTGGTCTGCTTAGGAATCACTCTAAAAAGGTTTAAGTTCGTTCATTCCTTGGCTGAAGAATGGCTTATCCCGTAACTAGGCATTGGTGGGAAAGTTTTTGAAGAATGAGAATGATGCAGCACAGGACTTGGACATATTTAGTGGGTAATATTGGTGGTAGTGGGACAGTCGGACTAGATGATCTTGGAGGTCATTTCCAACCTTAATGATTCTATGATATTCAGTGGGCTCAGTAGTTACCACCTAGATGATAGCAGCAGCAGGAAAGATCTCTAACCAGGTGTGAAGATTGGCAGGAAGAGAGTGCTTGTAGCCTTTACCCCACCTGCAAACAGCATTCTTGTGTCAGTAGCTTTCACAGCCATCTCGAGGGACGCACAAATGGTTCAGTGGCCGTAAACCTCCCGATACACCGAATGCCTGGACTGGCCTGTTGAGGAAATACCTTCAGACTTTCCTTCTGTTCCCTTTTATGTGTCCCCAGTTGGTATCATCCAAAGGACATTAAATTGAATATAGCAAATATCTAAAGATTACATATGGTCGCTTTGCTAGCACAGTCCCAAGCACTTGCACACTGGACAATGCACATATATATAATCTTTATGGGATTACATTACTGTTGGTTTGTTAGAGTGTAAAGAGCCCTTAGTCTTGGATGGAGGCTCCCCTGTACAGCAGGGGCAACGCAGAACGCTATAAATGGCTCGCAGCGTGGTCCTCAACACAAAGAATGAATCATTCAGTTACAGGGCAGAGATGCCAGCTGGTTAAAAATAGGCAGGAAAGTGCAAAGAGCTGCTTATCTGCCTCACGGGTCACAGCTGAAGGTGGTAAGCCTACGGTAGTAGCTGCAAGCAGTAGGGCCGCTTGTCTATCCACTTGATCATTACAATTAGAAGAACTGTGGGCAGAGCTTGGAGAGGATGATGCGGTGGTTCCTGCCACCAGTACCTGGGGCTGTTGCTTTTGTGGGGACAAGTGTAAAGAGGATCCAAGGTGCTGATTTGGCTTCGCAGGTCAGGAATCTCAGCAGTGGACCTCTGGGATCATTGCTGCACTCTGCCAGGAAGGGGGGAATTAGCACAGCGGGCAGCTTGATCGCTATCGCACGTTTGCAACTGCAGAAAATACTTCAGCTATGATTCTGGGGGTAATGACCTCATTCACAGTGTAAGAGGGTTGGTTTCCTGTAGTAACTGAATGAAGAGATCTGCTGGCATAGCAGTCACCTTTATAGCATACACTGACTCGCTAGAAATTGTGTATCTGGGGCTGCTTATTTGTTCACCAGAGAAAATTGGGGGGGGGGGGGGGTATAAAGAAGGATGTAATGAATGCATTAATGCATTTCCAGGACTGTATCTGCATAGCTACACTATTTCCAGTGTTGTAAGCACGGACACCCGCGGTGTGCTCCTGAGGAGCAGGGCAGAGCTGGCACGTACAGAAGCCCCTCCAGCACGCAGCTCCCTGATGGCCTGCTCCAGCCAGGGCTTTCGGCGTGAGATTTATGCCTCCGAATCTAGCCTGTTTCTCCATCTGCTTTGCGTGTGTGGCTTCTTAAATATATCGCATCTTTACCTAATTTTGAGTTACTGTCTCCCGCTGGGAGCATGCTTTGCATCCTTACACTCCTTTGCTTTTTCAGGGTGCTGGCTCTCTGGGTTGGGTTTTGTCTGCAGGGATTCTCTGTGCTGTAGAGGGGGAAGCTGGAAATACAAAGCACTCGGACAAATCCCTCTAAGCACTGATATCAGGAGATATCATCAGGAGAACATTTTTGCATGTTTTAAGATCCTCCCTGCCAAGAAAGGTCCCCTCCGGCAGGTGGGGGCATAAAGTAAAATTTGATTTATCAGTTCTTGTGACCATACGTACAACTTTGCTAATGCAGACAAACAGATTTCTCCCCTTTTTGACAGTGTGATGGTGTCTGACATTTCAGGCTACCAGGGCTTTCTTGTCTCTTTAGTTTACTCTTTTTCTTTGGTGTGATATCTACTTCTGCATCCGTCTGCTCTTCGTTTTAATTTTCTGTCTCAAATAAGGATGCTGTCTGTATTCTTTGTCTAGGTAGTTATATTTGTTTTCCTTTGCTTCTGGGAGTTCTTTATGCTGATTTTCAGTTATCTTGGGCTGCGATTTTGCTTTTAAATGGACATTGAAAGACAATTTTTTCCTGGCCTGGGAACTTCCAGCAAAGTGAAGCTTCCCAGTCCACCAGTGAGGCAGTGGCTCGTTGTTATCCCCCCATAATAACTGAACATATGTTGCCTTAATAGGGGTTCAAAAGTTTATGAAACAACCATTGGGGCTCCGTTGTTTTCTGTGAAAGTCTGTGGACAGATTAAGAAATGTAACATAATTACATCCCCACAGTACATACACGGCATAAATACCTGACAGGATTTCAGGGCTAATATACATGGACTAAAATGCTAGCTTACACAGCAGTCTCAGTTTCCTTCCATATCTGTCAGTTGGTATGTAAAAATACGAGACTTTTTGCTCAGGGTCCCTTGCAAGTAATTTGAATGTACACTGACCTTCCCTCACCGGTGCCATTAACCAGAAAGATTTGCAGGCTTGTCCTTCTTTCTGAACTCGGGATAACCGCACGTGCTCCCACTGTAGTGCAGTATTGGGAAAATCCTGTTCCAGCAAAATATTGTAGCTGATTTATTCATTTGCTCTTGACAAAGATTCAATGAAAAAGGCCTAGCTGTGGAAATTCTTCTCTCCTTTTTGCCATCTCTCCAGTCTGATGGAAATAATGCATATGTAAGGAGTCTGTCTAGGAGAGAGCTGTTTTATGCCTTGAAGTTGATATATTGTTCATAGGTAGAGCACACATGCAAATAGGGCCCAAAAGTCATCACCATCCGTCGGTTCCTGAGAAATTGTGTTGTGTTTCCTGCCCACTTCTTAGCAGAAAAATGCATGTCTCACAATATCTGCTGCCACATACAGCACCTGCGAATAAGGAGTAATACATGCGACATCTAAGCCACATTATTGATGATCCCTATATTTTTTTGGAATTGATATGAGTTAGCAAGGTTGTTTGGAGAGCCTTAGCTTGAGTTCTAGCTCAACTGTGCCTCTTCTAGGAAAGAAAAAAGTCAATCCTCTTAGAAGATCTAGTTCACTTTTTTTTTTCTTTAATGAGGGTATGTATATTCTGCATATGCAATAATATTAGCTTTTCCACTTACCTCAAATGGAAGAATAAAGGCTTATACATCTCCCTTTTTCTTAACTTGTGTAGCTGGGCCTATGTTAATATTTCTTCATGCTTCTGTTTATTATATAGCTGACAGCTTTATTTTCTTTAAGTTTGAACCAGCATGCAGTATAGTCGAGCCTGTTAGCTTCCTCCTTGTAACAATGTAGTCCTAAAGCAATGAGAGTTAATTTTACTGTAGCAAAGGCAATGATATCTGGCTGTAGAGGGATATTTTACCAATATATTTTCTTCATTACTTGCTGCACTTTTGACAATGTACATAGCCATGCAACAATCTTTTGCCTTTAGAAAAAATATTAAATATATTCATCTTTTTGTTTGTTTGTTTGTTTCTACATCCACCTAACAGAAGATGAGTTCATTGTAGAAATCTTTTTTTTCATGCCAACCAGCTCTTCCAGTCACTTCCTTCTGAGACCTGGTTTTAAAATAAATTATACTGACCAAACCCATATCTCACTTGAATAGAAATGGATTGGTGTCTTTGACGCGAGTTTCTAAAGGAGTTTGAGACTTTACAAGACATAAATAGTGTAATCAGCAAAGAAGGCTTATCACGTCAGCAGTGTCAGCTGAAAAGAAAACCTGACTCTCCAGAAAATGTTTGCGGTTCCACTGGATCTTAGGACACTGTACTAGGTCTGTAGTCTTTGATGCACTAGGTACTCTAGTCTTTGATTCCTTTAGTCGTTGATCTTTCAAGTTTGTATTCGTGCACATGCTAGAAAGTGGTTGGTCTTTCAAAACCTGATGGAAAAAGATGTAAATAGAAGGATTTGATAGTGCTTTAAAGTGTTTGAACACTTGACTAAAGGACAACCAAGACAGAAGCTTAATTTTTTGTGATTCCTTTCCTTTGATTGAAGTAATAAAATACACATTATTATTTCTTCTCTTCAATCCCCATTTCTTTGTCAAGTTTATAGCTTGCCATTTTTAAAGCTACAGTGTAATTGATATTTTTCACACCAGTCATCCTATTCTTAGGAGAGATGTAGAAGAACCTCACTTCTCCCTAACGCTGCCTTTAATTGATGACTCTGCTCGTCCCACCAGCAGCTGCCTCTGATGCCTTCAGGTTGATCAGTGGGTGCTCCGTGAAGCCTCCTATTTAGACACAGGCTGTCACATTGCCATTCTTCAGTATAAATGTGCTTGGCATATTTGGCAACATCTCTCTGATGTTTTCTCCAGTCAGTTGTTATGACAGAGAAGGAAGCATCCTCTGGCAGATCCCAAAGGAAAAGGAGCATCTTTACAGCCAGAATATCCACAAGGTTCTGGAAGTGCTTCTCTCCTGAACAGGGATGTTCTCTCTGCTCCTGGAGTCTTTGACATGTGAAGCTTCTTAACACTAGGAGAAGGAAAGTTTCTGTGGTTATCTGAAAACCAAAAAGGCCTTTGTATATTCAGCCCGTCATCAGCTGAGCATTATCTCCGATCTGTTTTACTCCTTACTTCTCAGCTCTGTTATTCAGAGCCTTTGTCATTGAGTCAGAATTCAGAAATATCCATCCTCATCCAGCTTACAGCAGCTCTTGTACTCTGCACTGCTAGTTCACACAGTAATTAGATTTAAAAATTTTACTGTTTTTAACGCTATATTTATCGGTAACTGAAACTGTTGCTTGTTTCTGTTTAGATGAAAGTCCTTACACAAAGTCTGCAAACCAGGCAAAGCCACCTGATGGAGCATTGTCTGTGAGGAGACAGAGTATTCCAGGTAAGACTTGCTTTGCTTTTTATAACATGTGACTTGTTCGTGAACAGCAATGTAATACTAATCAAAATTAAACTAGTTATAAAAAGCAAATGACTTACAGTTACCACTAAATAATTTGTAAGGAAGGTTCCACATAAGGAGTTTCCATGGTTAGGCTTCCTGCAGCTTTTAGTATCAGGAACATCTCTGCGTCTGCCTTTTGCAGCAGATTTCAGGCATTGATCAAAAAAACCTTTTAATCAGAGGCCAATATTGTCAGGCCCTGTGAAATCTGTTCTTTTATATCTAGTTTTGACGGTGTAGGGAGATTGGCTCATATTTCCAACACTGAGCAGTATGTCAGAGTTCTCATCTTCACATGGTTTTCTGCCATGCATACACCATTCTTGCCTAGTCCGTCATCCTGTCACACAAAGCTGGACCCACCAGATCAATGGGGCTTCAAACCTGTGTGTCGTATAATTACTTCAAATGAGTCTGCAAAAGGTGCCTGTGAAAAGCAAGTATTACATACACTACACAGCAATCTAAAGAGATGTTCACCTCACGTATAATTTTAGGGGTCTACTAATGAAAACAAATGAACACTGATAAAGGTTGTGCACAGGTGGAATAACTGATGTTGCCATTCTCAACTCAACAGCAGTAACCTCTGACTGGAAGGGAAGATGTAATGCAACAGAAATCAGAAACTGTAAGGCCATGTCACACACCTTCTAATGAATAATGTTAATATTCTGCGTGCTCCATGGCCTTGTTATTGAGCAAAGTCACACATCCCTCTGAGAGGTTATGGATACAAGGGATGGAGTTCAGATTTACACTGTTGCCAGGCTCAGATTTCATCATAATAACTGACGTGTTTCTGAAGGTCCAAAGTAAACATCTTGTGGATGTTTTATGTTCAGGTGTGTGCATATGTGAGAGAGGGAGAGGGAGAGTGCGATGGTTTACTCTTCTCTGCTGAAAATATCCTAGCGATTTAAAGATTGTTATTCTCATGGTACAATCATAACTGTTGCAAAACGACTCAACTACGGTGCCTATTATGCATTCATTATTATAAGGAACTCTGATTACACAAACACCAACCAGTTTTTTTCGCCAAGTCAATAAAAATCTTGATTCATTGTTCGTCAGAGTGAATTAAGATGTCTATATGGGTAGCTCTACACATAATGCTTTAGCTCATGCATCTCTAATACTTAACATATTAAATGTCTACTTTTTTAATCTTTTGAATTTTTTCACCTTGAACTTACTAGTTGACATTTATGGTGTGGTTACTGTACTTGAGAGATACTTACACTATGGTCTGAATACAGATTAAAGTTCATGGTTTCAGATAACATAAGAATTCATGATTTTCAGTTGTATCCTATAAGAAGAAGGTTTGATGAAAGTTGTACTGGTGCAATTTTTCTTTAGATCATTTCGTAAAAATAGAAATGTCAAATGTTGAGTAGTCGTTGTGACTATTTTGAGTTTTAAAAAAAAAGCTGCATACTCTGGAAGTTTTGTTGTGTATTACAATTAATCAAATGTGGTGTATTACAAATAAATGTGTGCTGTGCATGAGTCAGAGTTACTGCAGAGAGACAATACTGACAAGTGTCTGGTGAGATATACTCTTTTAAATTTCAGGTATTCTGAAAAAAAAAATTATCTAAGCTTATATATGTTCTTCAGCTTTCAATACCATAAAGACATTTATCTTCATGCCTTGTTGCATCTCTGGACCCCTTAGGAGATTCAGATGGGGCATTAGTTAAAAAAATTACTTTTTTTTTTTTTTTAAACTTTTTCATGCCCCAGCAAATTGCCATTCTAACAATATCTAGCACAATGGATATTGTGGGTTTAGATACATGAATACATTTATCAGACTAAGCAGTATTTTGAGAAGTGATTTCACCAATTAGGAGTTGACTGGGGTTTCCGAACATAACCCCTAAACTTTTATGTCACTTTGGACACTTATAAATTTGACCTCATGTATTGTAGGTAAGCCAGCACCTTGTAAATAGCATCTTTGTCTGTGAGCAGATTATCTGCATTGTAGAGTGTCTTACTACAGATGCAGACACATCCACCCAAGCATTTTGGCAGCAGCAGGAGTACTAGTATTAGCAACACGAACTAGTTTGAGACAGTAGCACAGCTGTTTTTGGTTTTGCCTGGGGACAGGATGTGGCTTCTGACAGTATGTAGGTCAGCTCTGAATAGCTTCTGAAATGGAAGGTGCGATACAATGAACCTGGTAAAATTCTTCAGGACTTGGATGGAAAGAAGTCAGCTGGAGTTACTGTCAGTGATCGGCATACACTGTACACTGCATGGAAAGCATTCATTGCTATTCCCCCCAGATGGTACGCCTGATAGAACATTACATTGCTGAAGAGCTTTTTTTTTTTTTTTCAAGCTTGAAGCATGGCACTGCCTTTGACAGCGTAGCTGTCCAAGCCACTTGATGCTCTGTCACTCCTGAGGCATGGGCTGCAGATGTCCTATTCGCAAGGAAAGCTCTGGTCTGGCCATTACAGCCAAGAGAACTTTTATTAGTTTGTTTTGTTTGTTTGTTTGTTTTTAGAAAGGAAGATGATCCTATCCTGAGCTTTCCACAGGTTCAAACAATCCATGAAAAAATGCTAATAACTATATATTTCCAGGGTGCATGATCGAAATCTTCCAGAGTAGCACGAGATCAAGTCATCTCCCTGTGCCTGGTGAAGGTTCCTTCTTGTGACCTTCACATTCACTTAAGAGGATCCCAGTGCTCCTTCCTTTGGCCAGGTGCCAGCAAAGGAGCTTTTATTGCTGTGGGATCTGAAACTACCACACTGACTGTAAACCCCAAGATGTTGTTTTTATCCTTCCATGTGTAAGAGTACTGAAAGTCCATGTGTAAGAGTACTGAAAGTACAGTATCAATGAGCAAAGACCAAATGCACAAAGAAGTAATGTAATTCTATAGAGGTTACACGGTTCTCAGGCTTGGTTTATTTTACAGGGAAAAAAACGTTGAAATAATCATTTTATAATTAAAGTCAAATGAGCACATACTGTGAAATCAGTGCACTGAGTTTAATTCCTTTCATCCCCAGAAGCAGGGAATAGATTAAGCATCTCTCTGGAGCAGAACTGGCTTGCTTAAGATGCAGAATACATTATTCATGTGATGAGGGTACATGTCATATTTATCATGTCTTCACATGGCACAAAATCAACAAGCAACGGATCCTTTCAAGGGGATTTACAGAACTGATGAAATTATAGTTAATTCAAATTATATGCATTAATATAATTGCAGTTGGAAACCTGGACTAAATTTTGCAGATGTGTAGGTGTTGTAGTTTTATATATATACTCATATACATATTTGATTGTTCAAAACATTATTTAGCCTTACAGTCAGAATTTCCTAATTATAGAAGCGAGGCTTGAGGTAACATCAACATGACAAGCAGCCTATGAAGTAAGAAACAAATTTTCTCCTCTGAACCTTCAAATTTAGACCTTCACCAGCGTGTAATGAAACGTTATTGCTACTCTGCCCGTGTAGTAGGCCACAGCAGCTGTAGGGCTGTATGCTGTGCCTCATCCGGAAAGCTATCGCTGTCAGGCTAATACCTAGGCACATAAATGAAAACAGCATGTTTCAAAATTCACAGGTAAGGCCTTTTCCTCAAAATCACAGTTGCAGTTAGAAACATCTGTCATTTAAAAATAAAGTACCTAATACTCACGTTAGCCCATCTCTAGGTTTAGGTGGCCACGGGTTCCTGGACTAGCGCTCCTGCTTGTTGTGCCGAGGGTCCGAAGCGGTGTTTGGCACGGAGGAAGGTTTGGGTCAATAGCACTTTAATCAAAGATGTGTTTCCTGTGGTCGCTTATACCTGGGGGAGCTTTAGAAAGGGCATCAAATATTCCAACAATAGTGATAAAACGTCGAGAGCTGATGACATTGTGAAAGAGGCATTTTGAAATCCAGACTGTAACACATGCCTAAAGATAAGCCTGTTCTCAGTGCCGAACGTGGACAGGCCTGAATAGTTGTTCCCACGCCTTCCAGCTTAAATCCAATGCCTCCTTATCTGTTTAAACAACATGGAGAAATCTGTCGACGCTAATGCTGTGTAAGTTGTTCATTTCATTTGTTTATATATTTGTCTCTTTTCAATTCACTCACTGAAAACTGGAGAGGGGTAGAGGAGAAAGAAATGACACAAGCATAAAAATAATTTATTGTTTAAAAAAAGTAAATTTGAAGCTGATTAAAATTTTTCATAAAACCTTAAACAAGATTTTAATTTTGTTTTTAGTCCATTTCTGTAAGTGCTTTTTACTGAGTCTAAGAAGTTTCTATTATTACAAAAAAAAAAGTAGTCAAAACCCCCACAAATTTTAATGAGCTGAAATGTTTCAACTTCTGTTCTATTTCTGTTGGCTGAAATCGTGAGAAGTTTCAGTTAAATTCTGCAAATAGCTTTGGTTGGGTCAAAATGGTATTTTTAAGGGAAAAGCTTATTCGTACCCAATCTATTTGACATTAAATTAAAAATAAAACTTCAGCTTCTTGCATCTGCTTATTGAGACATCTGCGCTATGGGAGACTTCTAGAAATGTGAAGTATTATGGCTTAAAGTGTTCAGGGGCTCAAAACAACTGTAATGCAAATCGTGTGCTGGTACAGCTCTTTGAGCTATCTGTGAATCTAGACATTTAGCCTAGCTGGGAGGATTGCAGTGCTAGAGCTGCCTCCCTCTTAAGTAAATTCCTGTTCAAAGAACCAGTGCCAAATAACTAGGAGGTGTAGTGGGAATATTCAATGCTGCACCTTCCCAAAGCTCACCCCAGCCACCTTCTGCCCCACGGCGACGTCTCATCTGCTGAACAGATATTATGGTGATGCTGCAGAGTTATGGAGAAGAGCAGGAAAGTCCAAACTAGGTGTTAGAAATTATTCTTTTGACATTTTCTACACCATGGAAACCTGTGTTTCTCTCTAACCAATAATTATTATTAATATCAATTATAAAATTATATTATTAGATATTAATTATAATTATTAAAATGTCACTTGCATGTTTTGTACACAGTTGCACAGATGTATTAAGAGGTCAGTTGTTCAAATAGGTCACTCTGCTCTGAAGGAAAATTGTCAAGACTTTCAAGTCTGAAATTAAACTGGCCAGATTTTTCAGTTCCTTTGTACATGCATGAATACTGCACCCTCTTTCCAGTGTACCTGATTCTTTGAAGCATGCCATAATGCAGCCTTCCTATTTCAGCACTGTGTTTGATCTCAAAAACAGAGCTAGCCGCCTAACTGAAGGGAAAACACGGGATGAATGTACAGCCCTGAGCACGTCTGCTCAGTGGTTCTGTAGCTCTGGTATTAGCAGTTTTGCAGCCTCATTTTTGAAGAGTTTTGTAACAGAAGTTTAATACAAAAATGAAACATTAACCCAACATAATTTTAGAGTTGGCCAAGTTTTGAACTACTGAGCTGGAAGGGCTCACATGCAAGCCAAAAAATTGCAAGGTGCCTTGCAAGGATAATATTTACAGAGCTGATAGCAAAAAATAATTACTGTATGATGTAGTGTCCTCTGTAATGGCTTAGGACACAAAATACTCCTAGGAGAAGTCAAGTCATAGTAAATTCTTGTAGTAACAACAATAATTAATGTCCTGGGTATTTTCTGTCTCTGTAATGCTTAAATATACAATGTATATGGCAGTTGAAAGGAGTGAGGCAGTTTTCTGATGACCATTGACTCTGAACATATACAGGTGCTGTATGTTTGTTTCCAAAAACACCGAAGTTCGCCTTTTCCCCCTCCCTGACCCACAGCCTGCTGTGCAGCAAATGTTCCTGTTGTGTCTCAGGCTACACCAAATGTGACCTTCCTGTGGGGTTTGTCTGCTGCCCACGACCCATCAGCTCAAATGTAGGTCAGCTGAAAACTGAACAACTTGAAAGACCTCTGTACTTCCGTCACTATTATTTTGGTGGTGGTGGTGGTGGTCGGTTGGTTGGTTGGTGGTTTGTTTCTTCTTTTTTGGAGGGGCTGTGTTTGTTTTGTTTTGTTTTTAACACACAAATATCTGTTTAAACCTAAAACCAAAAATATCTTGCTATAAGAAAGCAGGCAAAGGTTGTGAAGAATTAAGAAAATAGAGCGTTAAACTATATGCAATGCTTGAGCTGCTAACATAAAATTGCACTAGCTGAATTTAACGTGTGTATTATGATACAACTTAAGTGAGAAAAAGGTCTATATAGCTTCACGTAATACTAGGATATGTATCATGTATTATTTTTCTTTTACAAGATAATCCTAGAAATAACGGAGAAATATAAAAAGTAATACAAGGAGATAGCAGGAAATGAAAAAAAAAATCCACATGGATTAAAAAAAATTACGGGCTTGTGATGTGATCTGAGGATAAAAGTTTCATTAAATGACATTGCTCAGGACAGAAGATGACACAGGTTATTCTGGCCGTAGCCTGACTGTTAAGATCTGAGCCAGTTACACAGTGACTGACAAATTTGATGGATAAATGATCCAAGTGGATGCTTCCCTATGTGCAAACACCTCCACAATGAGTTTGGGTTTCTTCCGTGATTAGCAAGACAGCACATATTCAAAACCAGCTGTTCTTCACAGAATCGTCTAGGTTGGAAGAGACCTCCAAGATCATCTAGTCCAACCTCTGTCCTAACACTAACAAGACCTCCACTAAACCATATCACACTAATCTTGTGCTTGCATGAGTTAACCTGGTCCCATTCCTTCTGCACGAGCCCTTCAGACTCCAGTGTCAGTGAACCATAGGTGTCAGAAATGATCCTGTCCGCTTTTTGTGGGAGTTCTGCTAATTTTTGACTCTTTGAGTTCTGCTAAGGGGTCAGCAGACCCCTTTGTGTGATTAGCCACAGGACAGCCACCTTCTGCAGCAACATGCACCCCCCCCCCCCCCCCCCCCCAATCACTAAATGCAGAGCCAGGGAGTTGAAACATGCATCTGCAAAAGCACTTTTTTTTTCTCAATTTACATTTCTCATTTTGTCTGTTTTCAAAATCAACACCGAATGCTCAGATTTGCCATTGAAGAGATTTTAGCATTTAGAAATCCATTAACAATAACCTCTGCAGTCACACATACCATAGTAAATATCTTGGGTGATTTCCTAGAGAAGCAAGTTTTCTGACCTGTGAAATGCAGATTACAGACTAGTAAGCTTTTCTACACTTGAGGCGTTTATTATATCTGCAAAGTCATTTGCTGATTTTCGTGTTTGATGAGAGGCTGTAGTTGCTTTATCATTTACAGTCTTGCTTCTTCACTGGGTATTTGTTTAACCCGCTGGAGGTTTATCAAATGGTCTGTGCAGCATCCCTCAATGCTGGAAAGTCTTGAATTTGCTTTCACATTTTATTTCGAAAGAAAAGAGTTTTCTTCCTTATCCCTCCTCCCTTCCACCCAAACAACTTTGTTGGAATGGTTTGTATAAGTCATTCATGTAATCATGTTTCATACACAGATGAACTCAAAAGAAATTTCTCTCTCATAGAAAATGAAAAAAGCCCACCGAGTTTTTACCTAAAGTAGATTGCTGTTGATTTATTTATACATTTTATTTACAGAGCACCAACAAAACATTACCACTTTAATGCTTTTCAATACTGAAAAGGATTAGATGAGAGATCTAACTTCATTCCTTTCACGATAAATGAGAAAGAAAATGTATTAAAGTCAATAATGAGGAACATGCACTTTTTGAAGTATCCAACTGATATGAGACGGTTGTGATGAGGTCCGAAAAGTTAAATATCTTCAAAATATTTTCAGTTTTATATAAATGCTGATTATGGGCACAGCCAATAGCCGTATTCATTGTTGACAATACTGAACACCTTCATTTATGTACATTTGGGTTTAGTTGTATGTAATTTTACCAAATTTGGGGGTTTCAAAATATAATACTCTAACGTATTCCTGCAGCATCTTTTCCCAGCGAAATCAATTTAGCTATTTGTAGTGTGATAAAGATAAAACCCAATATAGTATCTCTAAGAACATTTAAAAAAAAAAAAACTTGCAGCCATTTAGCCTTTGTACATGCTCACTTTAGAGCAGAGATAGCAATTTTGAGAGAGCGGTTCCATATTCAGCGAATGTGCTTGCAGCCTCTGCACCTTTTCTCCATTGTACTCCATCGGCCGTCTGTTAGTTTGAAGTCCAAGTCCTTAGCACTTGCCTTGCCGTCACTGTGGCGCAGGGTTTTTCAGTGGAGCCTGGGACCTGAAAATAGGTTGGGGAGCATCTGTGTGTCTCCTGAGGTTGGGGGTCCCATCTCGTGGCTGTTTTCCTGCATGACTTCAGCATGCTTTCTGAACCCACAAAGGGAATGCATCCTTGTGATGGTTGGCTGCGTTCATTTTAATCAATTGTTGTAATCAAATATTCTCCTTTAAAGACTTCAGTGGGAAGAGGGAACAGGCTGTAGAGGCCATGTGAGGAGGGAGAAACCAGGAAACGTCAAGTAGGTAGGAATAAAGATGATCAAGACTAGGCTGAAAGAGATATGGAGACAGTCTCTGAAAGGGAAGCTCGGTAGGCTGGCTGAGTTTGGAAGGGGAGAGGAAAGCCGTATGCTTCTTAAAGGTCATGGTGAAAGACAACAAGGACAGTGAGGTCTGTAACCATATGCTTGGGTAACTATCAGTCAATTCTTGGCTGAACGCAAGACTCATCAATCCCAGTAACCTCTGCTGTCCACCAAGAAGCTGTGAAACAACTTTACTTTGACTGTCTCTCATGGAGAGGAACAGCTGATTACAGCTACCAGCATGTCCTTTTTGTTTTAGGTAACTGAGTAGCTAAAGCTTGATATTGACCTCTTGAAGACTGCTACATTTGCACGTGATAACAAGGCTGGGATTTTGGAGAGGGGTAATGTGTGTGAGGGGGGCTATCTTCAGAAAAATGGTATTATATGTGGAGAATATTCAAGAGGATGTTCAGGTTCCTCGATCTGTTCAGAAGTTAGGAAATGCTGTGTTAGAAATTTTTCGTGCTTTATCATTTTTCTCTTGGGTGGAAATCTATTTAGATATTCTCACCTAAATTATTATCAGTCTGATATTGATGCAAAAATGTGGGTTCAACAGAAAAACTGATTTCTGCATCATCCAGCTGAGAGGATCCTCCTGGATCCAGTATCACCAGAGAGGAAGAGTAAGCAGCAAACCTGTTCATGCAGACTGAGTCACCAGGTTCAAAAGGAATTGAATAAATGAATTGGCGAGAGATTCACAAATAAATACTACAATGACTGAGGAGCAATATACTGTCTAATATCACAGTACTGGATGATGGGAAGTGCGGCAGGAGTGGACTGTACAAAGTAGCCAAGCTCTCGGTGTCTCCTTTTCCTGCTTTCCGTGATGGAACAGGACTAGATGACATGTTAGTCTGACCCAGCAGAGAGAAGTTGAGAATATTTTTTATCATTTACGGTTGTTAGATTATTTTATTCATACAGATATAGATAATTAACTTGCCTTTTTTAATGATGTTCCTTATGTATTTTCTAGTACTTCTTTACAGGAGTTAATGGATGCTTTCCATCTTTTTTTTTTTTCTGAATCTCCCATTCAGTTTCTGCAGCGATTATAAATTCAGGGCATGAATATAGCAGGGGAATAATATATCAACTCCCAAGATAACAGCTCTGTCACACCAAAATATGCTGTCCCAGATCTGGATAATAGCTTGCCTCTTCTTTTTGACTGTATCAGTAGCTCAAAGCTCCCCCTGCAAACGTTGATTTTAACATCAAAATCTAATATTTTCTTTTCTTTTTTTCTTTTTCTTTTTGTCACAAAATTCTATGTCCATTTGGCTAATGTGAAGTAGTTGAATGTGCTTCATGTTGGTAAAGAAATGGTTGTTAATTTGCTTGTTTAATAGCATTTGCATGCTTTCTCTTAGAATTGAAAGAGACAAATACATTTTGATGCTTGTGCGTCTTTCTTGTCACATCCCTGGTGTGTGGGGCTCACTGAGAGATTCATTTGTGCCTCATAGTGTAGAATAAAGGAGTTAGACCTTCTGTTTTGTGTACGAGCCATAAGACCACAAATTAACTATAACATCATTGCAAACTAGCTTTTGTTTCCTTTGGATTTAAAAGTGCAGTGGTAAGAACAAAGAGTTTATTCTTTCAATTTTTACTGTAGCTACTGTGAATTTACATGGAGTTGGTGGGCCAGAAGAGACCTCGGTGGCCATCTGAACAAAGCATGTAACTTCCCTGAATTTACTTATATTTACTTACTTCCATTTTGTATTTAAATTATATTTTAGAGGGACATTCGTCATACTTATGTGATGCAAAATCCACCACAGCTTTTTGTGGTCATTTAGCTTCACTGTTTTGTTTTCTAGGCTGAATATGTGTAGATTCTGCTTCCCCTCATTGTGCTAAAGAGTCATCTTTCATTAAAATTCAGTTCATCCTTTATAGGTACTTCATTATGAAATCACCTTTTAATCTTCCCCTTGTTAAAGTAAAGAGATTGTGTTTCTGGGGTCTTTTGCACCCAGTCACATTTCCCTAACTATTCTGAAAGCTCTTTTCTGGTTCTCCAGCCCTGTCTTTGTTTTTTAATATTTTTGTTGAATCGTGTCACAAGAACGAGGTAAAGTATCTGAGTGATGGTCACTAAATACAAAGGTGTACTAAGCATCCTGTGTAAAACTGTCTTGTTTATATATTCATGGTTCGTATTATTCTGCCCAGCGATGGTTTTGATAACCTATCAGGACTCCCAAATCCTTTCTGTCCACATTAACTTCATAGTTAATTTACTGCTCCACTTCTACTCACATCTCTTACATTGCTAGAGTGGGAGACTTTATTAACTTTCTAGGTGAAATACAGGCTAGTAGCATGAAGATGTTTATCTTTTTTATTTATTATCCTTGTCCAAATATATCTTGTCCAGATACCGTTCCCACTTTATGTCTGTGTGGTCTTGGGAATCCACTAATGTTGTGTGAAAAGCACATGAAGAAGGCTCTTCGGAAAAGTCACAAAATCACACTTATTAACAAGCTTTTCTGTTTTTCTTTTTTTTCAAGAGTACAGAAACAACAACAACAAAAAAAGAGTTTTTCATAGGAGAATATAGGAATGAGGCCCAAATAGAGAGATTTCAGTGCTCTTATTCACAGAAAACATTGGTGGAAGGACACTGAATATCAATCCAGGCATGAACAAGTGCCAATCTTCAATGCTAATTGATTTTATCAGCAAAGCAAAACGAGCCAGCTTAGTACTTAACCAGGAGACAAGATCCTGCCAAGACCTTCGTCCCATCTTAGGTGACATTGTGGCCCCAAATACTTGTCAGATAAATGATACAGAAAATGAGCATTGACCTCTGTGGTGGTAAAAAATAATACCGTAGAAAAGCACGGGACGCATGCTGCAGATGAATTTTAGGTAGCACTGACAAACCATGAACGATCATACCTGATAATATACTGTGAATATTGATCTTTGGATCATTGCTTCTGTAAACAAAAGTGAGAAGTGAAAATTGATAGAGGTCATATAAGGAAATCTTGCTATTAGATCAAGACTGCAGCAGCCTAGACCAAATCTGTCAAACATAACTAATGTTGCAGTACAATTGAAAATAATACATTTTTTAAATAACATATATAGAATATATTCACATGGGAGCAAACGCATGTGCTTTTCCAAAAAGTTTTCAGATTGAGTTCTCGTTTGTTATTAGTTATGGAATTGAAAATTTAAAAAATTAGTAAGTGTATTTGAAAGTCATTACGAACTTGTAGCTATAAAAACAGATGCCTAGTAAGGAATTTCTGTAATTTTATGATGAGAATGGTAGGAAACCCTAATGAGACCATTAAAATCCAGGAGCTTTATTCCTTAGCCACTAACAAAAGGTAATGGTGTAACACAGAGTATATAGTGGATGGGAATGTAGTAAAAAATCATGGAGCTTGACTTGCTTAACCCCACACCACTGAAAACAGACAAACTTTTAAGGAAAACAGTTTAGATTAAGTACTAACCAACTAGTATTATAGCTGGGCATGGTTATAATGTATGTTAAAATGTGATTTTTATGGCTTGAGTTAAGGGTGTTTGCAGTTCGTGGGTATTTTTAACCAGTTGTGGACACATTTTATCATGCCCATCTTCTGGGCATGAAAGGTGCACTTCTGGTGTAGAAAGTCGGAGTAGGGTCTAAAACATCGTATATGCTGATCCAGTACACATTTTAATATATCTGCAATACTATACAAATAACATTGACAGTAGTCAACACTTGAGGATCAAAAGACACCTGGTATTTTTCTAATGTGAATACATTTTTAAATGTTGCAATGTCAAAACAATACCAAATATTCTTACCAGATGGTAGCAGTTAGCATGGGGTGGGTATCTCTCTCTCCATTGTGAGTTGTAAGAACTGGGAATTAACCTGAATGCTGCATCTTAAGTAAAAGTCATCATCTGTCCTGGGTCTTTAGTGGGGAAAAACATGATGCTTGTGCAGAACTCTAATGGCCTGAAGATCATCTACTCCAGACTTTGCTAAACCAAGGAGGGAAAGAAAATCTGGAGCAGAGACTCTTATTGCAGGCGTTCTGTAAGATGTGAAAACTAGGTCTTTCCTGGAAAATGTTTGCAGCTGGGTTGGTTGGGGGTATGAATTTTGCAGTATTTCTAAATGAGCAAAGCTTCAGGGTAGGCATGGTGACATCAACATGGGAATAGTGTCTCTCTTCTTTTGCTTGACAAATTGGTCTAAATTTTATTGGCTTGTTTTTTGTTGTTTTTTTTCTTCCCGTTATGACTAAATGTCTGCCAGAGGGTTTGACATTGTATCCACACTTGTATAGTCATGTTGGGGGAATTTTTTAATGTAAATCTGTCCTTAACAGAAATGTTTTTTTGGGGGTGGAACCTGCAAAACATTTATGCAGAGCAAGCCTAGAAGAAAAAATCATACAGTAGTTGAACATGCTTTTAAAAAGCCAAGAAAAAAAAAAAAAACAGGACAAATGTGTTTATTGGATAGCTTTGTTCAGGCAGAGATTACCTTTGCCATTTTCTTTCAGTCAAAGAAATTGTGGAAGAGAATAAGCTAAATCGTGGGAATTACGGTAGAGCCTGTCTAGAAACTTTTGCCTTTAGTGATTCTTGAGAATGCTCCAGGTTAGACAAATAGCTCTGTGCAATTAGATACCATCAGCATCCTCTCCTGCTCTCCTATGAAGGATATGGGATTAATCTTAAGAAATCCAAAATTGCGCCTATTTCTGTCTGTTTTAATGAACTGATTATTTCACGCTTATGAGTAAAAACGGATCCTAGCCAGACATTTTGTTGGCATAAATCTAAGTCCCATAAGGTGCGTTAAAACTTGCATGATATACTCTCATTAACTGTGGTAAGGTAAGTGATGTTATAAAAAGGGCAGAAACACTAAATGCGCCTGCATGTTTGGCATATATCCTTTATATGTACATCCAAACTATAGGATAGGCTGTAGGTTAGGAGGAAAACAACAAGCTGGTAAATTTGAGCACCTGATACAAGTTAAGGACTGGAGTGACATCCTGAAAGATTTCAGAAGTTATATCTGCAAAATTTGAGTCTGTAATTAGATCGTCAGTCATTTTATTTGCCAGGAACTAATGAATTAAAAGGGAAAAAAAAAGATTGGTTTCTTATTGTCAAAGTATTAATCTGCAACAGAAAAACAAAGGTGGGAGTCAGATTTTTAAATTTCTAAAGTCTAAGTCATGGTGCTTTTCTGCATTAAAGCAGATGAAAATCGGAGCTATGGAACCCAGCTATTTTAGGTTAATGCATTTGGTATCATATTTGGGACAGGCAAGCAATGTAAGATTTATGCAATCATGATTGCTTTAGTCATGTGACTGAACCTATCGCAATTTTTCAAAGCAATTGAGCAGTACAGCAATACGACAAAAAAGAAGATCTGAACACCGGTCCTTTCAAGTAAAATTAATGGCAATTGCAGATGCCCAGTGCCTGATCACAGACTAACACATGCAATATTAATATGTGCTAATATGATGCCAGTTCAATTTCTATGATAATTGAGACATACACTGGCAATTTAGACAACAGAGGAAATCATATAGGTATATTCTTGCAGCTGTGCATTTTACTGTTTCACTGCAGTGATTTGTTCAGTAAGCTTGACTACATAATAAGTTACTTCATGCAAATGAATGCATCTGTCTTCATTCCTCTTTGCCATTAGTTCATTATGCATACATTAAACCTGGGGGAATAAGTACAGAGATTGATTAGAGTTACAGAGCGCAGGTTAGCAGCTGAGAAATGCCTGAATTATTCCTGTTTGTGTTTTTTTTGTTTTGTTTTGTTTTTTGTTTTTTCCTCCTATTGGCAAACTTCTCTAACAGAAATAGTAAATCCTTGTGGATTTAAAATGCTTATTGGCAGCTAAAGTTATCAGTATTCCTGTGATTCAGCAAATGTTAATATAAGCCGGTAGCTTATTTTGTAGTTCTTCAGTCCTGCTTCTTCCTTGATTTTGACAATATGTTTTCTTCATACTGAATGTTGAGTAAGTTAATGGTCCTTTTGTCAGAGGCATTTTTTTTCTATTGTAAACACCTAATAAAAATATTCGGTGCATTCTACTTGTCAGTAGTTGTTGCATAGTGAATTCACCCCTAAGCCATTCTTATAACTAGTTTTATATCACAATGAAGTATAGAAAAAGGATGAGTCATTATCAGATCACTTCTTAAAATATTCATAGCTCTGCAATCTTTCAGCATGTTTTTGAGCTACTGTCTTCCAGATGTCGGCATTTCTGGGGCTGTGGTTTTCCACAAAGGTAGAAAGTAAGCAAACCATAAATGTATCATTGATCACTGTGCACAGAGGGCCATAGATAAGTTCCACAGGAAGCATTCACTCTCATTTTCCAAGGGTTGTCTAATCTTCCACACAGACTTTGATAAACACATTTGTCATGCTGAACCTCCCTCCATACTACAAAGTAGAAAGAGTGAGTGCATCATTGAACTGCTCATTAGTCCAAGTATTAGAAAAGGTTCCCCTGGCCCGTTCCTCCGTATGGCACATTTGCTACATGAAATTTCAGTCTTCGTAATATATATTTGAAAAAGCACAATCCATCATTTGAATGTTTGCACAATAGTTTATCCAAAAATGTGATGTTGCTATATTTTTTTCTGTTTCTTATTACTTCAGTTTTGCCATGACACTAGTGATCTTGGCTCCATGTCATAAAAAGGAAAACTGATGTCTTATATTAACTATAATGTTAAATTATGTAGCAACCATAGACCACAGCAGGCAACTCAAATGATCTTAAGTAAAAAGAAATGATGACTCAGATGGAAAAATGGGTTCTAATGGCACTATTGCTAAAACTTAGCTGGTAGCCACAGGTTAAGAGGATATTGAAACATTGGAAGGAGCTGGAAAATATACCTT
Source organism: Anser anser (assembly GCF_964211835.1). Lineage (NCBI taxonomy): Eukaryota > Metazoa > Chordata > Aves > Anseriformes > Anatidae > Anser > Anser anser. The sequence continues at coordinate 37,584,817 of NC_139720.1, read as the reverse complement.
AAATGGCACAAACCTAAACAATTCAGGCAGTTCTTAATCTAAAATGGAAAGAAGATTAAGGGGTGATCTGATCAGAGTTTGCAGTTATGTATCTGCGAGGAGATTCTGAATGTAATGGTGGTAGTATAATGAGGATTTGGGATAGAAGGCTTATCTGCTCAAATTCAGATAGAAATTACCGGTGTGTGTAGCAAATTTTCCATCACCTGGTGCTTTCACAACCCTGCTGGATATCTTTTAAAAGATATGCTGTAGCTGCAGTTATTACTATATCACATTTCTTTGCTTATGTCACTCAGGAGATCAGGGAGAGAATTTTTCTTAATGGTTCCTTCCTGCCTTGAGATACACAAATGTAATCGATGCTGTAATCAATCCTTCCTGATTCATTTCGGTAACCGTAGAAAGTGGAGAAACTAGAGCAGTCAGGCTGCACTTTTGTGAAAAGTGTCACCCCTGTACAAGCAAACGCTAATTAGCCAGAGTTCTCCTGGTGGTGATTTCTCAATAAAAGACATAGGAAGCTGGACGTGAATCCATCACAATTATGGGAAGAAGTTCTGTAAATCAGAATGCCACGTCAATGTCAAAGCTCTGTGCTGTTCTACACTGCAGCATTTCTGCTAGCAAGGGAGAAGCATTACTCAGGCCCTCATCCAGCTCAGACAGGAATGGAGAGGAAACTAATGTTGTAATGGAGCTCTGTCCTTTCTTCATCGATCGCATCAAACAGAGACACACAGAGGTATCCTGGCAAGCAATTTGGAAGCACTGGCCCTTCTTCACTTTAAGACTCAGTTGCTTATAGCACAAAGCAAAATTTTCAAAAGGAGCCACATTTTATGTAGCCTACTTTGGGAGATACAGATTTGAGGTAACTATGGATTTAAGATCCATCTCAAAAGTACCTTCTACCTATTTCCCACTCAAGCAAAAAACTGATAGTGTGTGGAAGCAGAGAGATTTGATCTTTGAAAGGCCCTGAAATGAGTATTGAATCACAGAATCGCAGAACTGTAGGGGTTGGAAGGGACCTCGAGAGATCATCGGGTCCAACCCCCCTGCTAAAGCAGGCTCCTTAGAGCAGGCTGCCCAGGTAGGCGTCCAGACGGGCCTTGAATATCTCCAGAGAAGACTCCACAACCTCCCTGGGCAGCCTGTTCCAGTGCTCTGTCACCCTCACCACGAAGTTCTTTCGCATGCGAAGAGGTTGTGAATGTCGAGGCCACTGAATCATTCATCACTGTGCCTTTTCTGCTGAAGCCTCCAGTGTCGTTCCTTCAGAAACCTCCGTCCAGCTTGACAGGTTGGGGTGTCTTAGTGTAGAACAGGTCCTTGTCCAAAGGTAAGGAAGTTGCAAATGTTCAAGCAATGCAGGTGGCTGTCAACATATACATACTCTCCCAAAGAAAGGCATCAATGAAAGTGCTAGAAATTCACAGCTAGCTCAGAAAATAAGTGTGCTGTAACTAGAATACATTGTTGAGTGAGTTTGCATTTCACACTGTCTTTATTCCCACCATGGTGCAAGGTGGCATTTCAGACACTTTTTTTTTTTTGTAGATAACAATGAAAAAGAAAAGTTTTATATATTGTATATAATTCCATTGTTCCATTGATTCCATTAAATCTCCATCTTCTTAGAGTAATGTATTAAAATATTCATATTTACTGAAGACAGATGTTTTAGTGTTTTATAAATTTATCAATAATTTTTCCTCTAATTGAATTTCTCTGCCAAGATTTGCTCAGGGATTATGAGTTGTAATTCTGTCATTTTGACACTTAAGATTTAAGCATATCTTACATTCTAAATCCATTTTAATTAAAATAAGTTGATTGTTCTTTCATATAAGAATCCGAGCTTGTAATTTGATTCTTTACCTATAATAGGAGATAATAAAACTTGTCTTGTATGTTTCCAATTTCTTTCTAAGCAGATGTTCTGTACTGTATTACATTCCATGTGTATGGACATCTGTACAAATTCAGAAAACAGGAAGAACATAAGCAAAAAAATAAAAAAGAGATAAGAAAAGATATCTTAAAAATAAGAACCCATCCAAATAGTGTGGCAGTTTTAAATGTTTCTCAGTGGCAGTGATTTTGCCCTTCCCCACCACTGTGTTCTCCCACACAGTCCAAAACTAGGTGGACTGAAAAAAAAAAAAAAAAAGTGTAAGGTTGCATTGATTTTATTCCTGTATAAGCCTTGTTCTGAGCCATCTCAAGAAAATGTAGACAGGGAAGGGCTTGTTTGTTTTTCTGACTGTGTGGCCTGATGCTTTCAGTCCTTGATATGTAGAGTGAAAAATAAACTACATAGAGAAGAATTAAGAATTGGTCACTGACAAAAATTTCTAGTAGCTCCAGCTATTAGAAGAATCATATGACACCATCTGTGCTGAGATAACTCAGGTTGATCTTTCTGTATACTCAGTACCTGTAAAAGTAATGTAATGAATAATTTTAGTCTTCTAATACTAGAAAGTTTGGCGTATTTTGTGTATTGACACACAGTCTTGATTTGTTGTTTTCTGGCATTGTTGTGCAACAGAACCAAATGAAAAAAGCAAATGAAAAAAAATCATACTACAAATTCATAATTCATTATGAAATTTCTGTGAGCAGAACTATCTGGTGGACCAAAAAATACGTTGTTCCCTCACTGCTTGTCTTGCCTGGAGATGCTTCTAACCATACGGGTGGGCCATCCAGCACCAACCCTAGTCTGCATAGCCACTGCAGTTAGTCCAGAGAAACCTCTCTGCTTCTTGTACAACTGCTTCCATGGACCACTTTTCCCTCTAAGTTCAAAGCAGCCTTTTTTTTATATCCTCATATGACGCACCTGTTACCTAAGAGAGGTGAATTCAGTCAGGAATGAGATGCCTGCTCTTGAGCATGTGTCTTTGCTAGTATGGCTGTGCTGCAGCTGGAAAAGCACTTGGACAGTTTGTCATAACCGCACAGGAGACCGTGGGATGGAAATGCTATGCCTTGGTAAGGTAATAATGGTTTAACTCTGATCACTATCAAAACCAAAATGCAGTTCTCCAGCAGCTGATTGTGGGTTTTTCTCTGTCACAGTTACCAAGAATATTATTGTTGTAGGAAGAATCTTACAGTCCTGCTAAACATCTCACTCTTGAGATGTAATTACTGAAGTTACTGTGGTGTTGTTCGATAACTGTGTCATATATTGGATAGCAATACACTTATGCTAACAAATTGATACGGTTCATGTCACTAAGAATGAAGAGGCTTGGTGGTTATTTGATTTCAGGTTTAGGATATTTATATTAATTTCTAATCTGTTGGTGTATAAACAGAGTTTAAAATTTAGTGCTTATGTTAGGTGCTAAATTGAAGAACATCCCTGTTGTATACCTCCATTTTGATTTAGAGAGAGTTGGCTGCCACGGTATCTGTTTCTGTGCCTAAGAATATGAAAAACGTACCCAGAGCCAAATAGTGCAAGAACTAATTAATCAGGGAAGAAAACCAGATACAAGCTATGTTGCCATGTCCTGTAGGCCTAGCACTTTCAGTGAGTTATAGCATCACATCCTCTATATTGCGGCCTGCAGGTGATCATAAAATATCATTATTTGCTTTCCTGTATCATGCTTAGGTCAGGCAACAGTCAAATTTTCTCCACTTTATAAATGCTGGTGGAAGGTATTTGGCTTTTAGATAACATTTCCAAATGGCGAGGTTGTATTGTAGACTGACTCTCCTACAATTCAAAAAAAAAAAAAAAAGATTGTCTAATGTATTGGATATTAGCTATTAAATGGTTATTGTGAACTCCTCCAAGATGACTGTCAATGTAGACTGAGTCTGTCTTAGGCAGTATTTTGCAAATATGTGAGTCTTATCCATCTCCCTTGCTTCTACTGGAAACTGTATAGCATTTGAGGGTTGTCTGTCCACAGGCTTGAGGAAGTGAAAGTCAGCTCTGTGTTTTCAGATTCTCGTCATCAATGTGGTTTTGTTTGCTTGTTTTTTTTTATTTTATTATTATTTATTTATTTATTAGTGAAAATTTAGGTGTTTTAGGGTTTCTTGACAGCCAGCCAGGAAACGGGAAACAAGGAGTGGAGCATTCATCACTTATTGACATCCCTCTCATCATATTCAGAGCAATGCACCTACCCAAAGGACTTAAAACACTGAGTAGATGTGATGTCCCCAGTATAACAAACTGCTGTCTGTACCTTAAGAATTGACTTTATGTGATTTCTTACTAAACTGTGAGATGCCTACTGGAATGTAAAGCAAAATGTTTCCTCTGCAGAATTTCTGCTGACGTACAGGGAAAATCCATACAAGGAGGGCATTGACTGTATTTTCAACAGACTTACCAATTACTTACTTATTGATTATGTATGTCTTTTGGTAGGAAATGGTCAATAACTGCAAGTTTTCTTTTATTTTTAGGTTAAGTTCCATTTATGCCCTGTCCTGGCTGCACTGAACAAATTCATTTGCTAGGCAGAGGATACAGGAACTTAACCTGACTGTGTAGATTTTAGACACTTTCTTGGATTTAAAAGTGAAATTTTCACAGAAGGGAATGAAAAAAGACACTCAGTATCTGGGATGAAAGCAAATGTTTTTCAATTTTACTTCAATATGCAAATTAAGATATAAACTTGTAGGAATATAGAAAATAGATAATAAAACTTTTGATTAAGTGTTCTCTCAGCTTTCAAATGTTATTCTGGGAAAAATTCTTTCCTGTATTCTAGTATTTAATTTTCTTTTTTGAAGAAGTGAATGTATGCCACATTCAGAAATCTCATGAGTCAACTTATTTTCCATGCTTTTTATTCATTAAAACATGTTATTTACATACATCAAGATACAGGAAATTATAAAATGTCTGATCGTATTTAAAATTCTAGGAGCTTCATCATGATAGTATTCTTGAGGAAAAGTTAATTTTACATGTTTCTTGTAGTCTACTTACCTTCAAGTTGTTCCATTTCTTCATCTTACTGGGGGATTTACCTAGTTTTGTATTTGAGCATAGACTCACAGGATATCCCGAGTTGGAAGGGACCCATAAGGATCATTGAGTCCAACTCCTGGCACCACACAGGTCTACCAAAAATTCAGACCATATGACTAAGAGCACAGTCCAAACGCTTCTTAAACTCCGACAGGCTTGGTGCCGTGACTACGTCCCTGGGGAGCCTGTTCCAGTGTGCGACAACCCTCTTGGTGAAGAACCTCTTCCTGATAACCAGCCTGAACCTCCCCTGTTGCAGCTTGACACCATTCCCTCGGGTCCTATCACTGGTCACTAAGGAGAACAGATCGGCGCCTGCCCCTCCGCTGCCCCTCGTGAGGAAGCTGTAGGCCGCCATGAGGTCCCCCCTCAGCCTCCTCTTCTCCAGGCTGAACAGGCCCAGTGCCCTCAGCCGCTCCTCGTGTGTCTTCCCTTCTAGGCCTTTCACCATCTTTGTCGCCCTCCTCTGGACACTCTCCAGTAGTTTCACATCCAGTCTCCAATAATTTCACATCCAAGCACTAGATTATTTTTGAAGTTTTCTTGTCCTATTTCGAGTATCCCTGTAGTCTCCTAGGCTTCAGATCACAGCCTTGTTACACCAGCTGACCGGGCTGGAGGTCAGGCACACAGTTACAGTATTGCAGCAGTGGATCTAAGAGAAGCATTCAGACCAAAATTATGAAAACAACCAACAGCGTTATGTTTTCTTCCGCATTCAGCTGCTTTGTATGTTCCACCTTACAGGATTGGAGACTAAACTAAGCTCTTTGGAGTGGAAACTTCCATTACCATGTCGCATCTGCATGCACGCACAACCATGCGCATTTGCATGCCCTACAACGAGCCCATCTCCAGTGCTTGGTTGGCTTCCCAAGCCCTGTGCCTGAGGTAGGTGGATGCCAGCAGAGCCGTGGGGCAGCTGGTGCAGCACAGACCGACATTTGCCCAAGGCTGCCCTGCAGCAGCCCTGGGGGCTCGTCCCAGAGCCCAGAGTGAGCTGTGTTTTGCTGAGTGCTGCTGGAGTGGTTAGTGCTTGGGGGGGGAAGAAGTTCTCGAGTGCATTTCTCAAACTGAAGTGTAAAATGGTATTGATTTGGGCTTTTTATAGACTTGGGAGCATATTTTCTCTGAGTGGTTTCATTTTAGAACAATTCACTTGGTACATATCATGGAGCTGTATTGCAGGAGCGGCGTTCCGATATCTGATGCTTCATAAACTGTTGTGGAATAAGAAGACATTGTTTCCTATGCTCATGTTTTATATTCAGTTTGCAATTAAGCAAAAGACTTGTAAATTGAATTCCTGTTTTCCTTATAAATTAGAAGAGATCTGGAAATAACTTCTTTGACTTTCCTTCTGACGCTGACTATGCTAATGTAGTTGGCACTGTGGGGGTGCATGTGGGAAAGAGCAGGCCCCCGAGCCTTTTAACGAACTAGGAGTTTGCTGGTTGGCCTAAGTAATGAGCTACAAGCGAGCTGATACGTAAAGTATGGTTTTTAACCGACAAAGAATAACATAGCTTTTTGTTAACTAGGGAATAGAGACTGACCTCATGTTATTTAAGGAATAGTGCATATGGATGCAGTTGCTTGTTAGAGTGGTGTTTGTAGAGATGAAGTGGCCAGGTTGTTCTGATATTGGGCATTTTGATTATACTCCTGTGGGATTAGTCTATATGATGTAGAAGCAATGCAGGTGAGTAAACATGTAACATATAGCATTAGAAAAATAGCAATCGTGATTTAAGAAAGCAACTATGAAAAATGGAGAGACTGGGTTATCAAGTGGGCCTGTTTAACAGCTCTTCTAGGGTTAACAGCCCCTTATAATTAAAATCAAATTAGGTAGATTGATTTGTTCCTGTTATGGTTATGTACAAAAACAAACAAACAAAACAACAACAACAACAAACCTACAAAGCCCTTCAGAGGGGCAAACCTAATGCAACTGCTGTGTACTCTTAGATGACCTTATCTATTAGTTAGCAATAAGCATTTCTCACCGCCACCCCTTTGCAGTGCTGGTACATCTTTTTCTAGAAAGAATGTGTAGAGGTCACTGTTCTGTTGGCAGGGGTACACAGAAACCTGTCAGAATAGATGGTGAGAAGGAGGTAGCCTGGTCATTAATTTCTATGCCAGCAGTTGCAGGGAACTGTATAATCATTAGCTAGTTTAAAACACTTCGTGGATCATCTGTTCCGCATGTCACTTCAGGCAGCAAAGTATTTCCCAGCACTGGATTGCAAACTCAGAACCTATTTAAAAGATCAAAACACAGCAGTATTATGCTGTGGCAAAAGATAAGGCATGCTGAGTGCATTGCTGATGTCCTCTATACGTGTTCTAGCAAGCTATTTGTTAAATAGATTTCTTAGATGGTCCTAAGAAGCAGATTATACTACTGAGTACTTCAAAAGAGGAATTCAGTTGGGTAGGTGGGGGAGGGAGGGAAATTCTCCTTCTGAATCCAGATCTCATGGTGGAGTAAACTCTGAGTAAACAAGTGGGACATTCCAGCCAAGCACCTGAGGCTGTAATGTGCAGAATGGGTGCAACTGTGCAGTATTTTTGGTTGCAGTAAATACAACGCCTGACTCCTGTAATCACTGTGAGTACTTGCAGTTTTTTATAAAACTGAAAATAGTGTTTTGTTCCATAGTGTCTCCTACTGCTATGCAACTTGTCTATATGCTCAGGTGCAGGTGAACACATCTGTTCTTTCTGAACTGTCAAAATGCCCAGATGGGAGCGAATGTTTTTATGGAGCTCTATAGCTTCCAAATGACACTTGAAACTTTTTTGTGCCAGCCAAATCGCATGCACCAGGTAGCTATGCATCTGTCTGTATCTGATTGCATAGGGACACGTCTTGGAACAGTCTCTCAGTCTCTTATAATCTATTTTATTGTAATACACCTTCCACTTTTGAAATACTCATTTCAAAGTTTAGAACAATCCATGCTGCTGACCTAATACATTGCAGAATTTTGTCTTAGTAGAAGCTTTATAAGCCTAGGAAAATCCTTGTTCAAGCACTAAAGTCTTGCTGTACAATGGTAGAAATGTGAATAACTGAGGTCCTCAGCAGCCAGAAAGGAAAGAAGAGCCTGTCAGCCATCTAGAATGGAGTGGGAACGTTCAATAGGATGATGCTATGCCTCCAAAAGATGCAGCAGTTAACCCTGTTAGAAGTAGCACCAAGGTTGGAAGGATGCTCCACCAGGGCTGTAGGTGCTTCTGAATGCTTTCCTCTGCCCTCCACCATTACCTCTGCATTGCTCAAGTTTGGCAGTTCTTGTTCAGGGTAGCTGTTCTTCATCTTGAACTCAAGATATATTAGGTCATATAGGAAAGGTATTGATAGAGCCTTGCTGACGTTGGTATAGTACTTATTCTAGATTTTTGATGTTTACTGGTGAACATATGAATGTATAAAAGGAACTTGTTTGTTTTCTGGGTAGCTTTTTATCTTTAAATCTTGTGCTGCCATGGCAAGATTGCTAGCTCAGTGCAGTGCTGACATACAGTGGTTTGTAGTGTATGCATGGTGTTGTTTGTATTTGACCAATTCACCTAGAAGATGCATATTGATGCTGTGAAGGACCAGAGAGATGGATGATCCTTCTGGGATGTCATCATTTTCAGGATGAATCTTTAGGATTTTGTGTATTTTTCCAGAATATCAGGGAAGCTGGTAGTTTTCATAGGTCTTCTCTGGAAACGCTAGACATGAGGGATGTCTTGTGCATTTTGAAACAGTTCCAGCATAGCTGCAAAGGTGCATATATGGTGCATGTCCAGCATGTGCAATAAGGCCAACTGTTTCTGAGTGGTCAAGGCTTTCCACTGCAGGTGACCTGCGCGTGTTGAGGTTTGTGAGATTAGCTTGGCATTTTTCGAGAATGCTAAATGAGCAAACAGCATGAGAGGGTGTCCCAGACATCATGTGAGGGAAACATTATATACAACTGTGACTATGAAAGACCTTCACTTTATATCTGTTCTGCAGAGATTTCGGAGTGTTACTGTGGACGTCTATTTGTGTAAGAATAAGGAATACAACTGTTGGGTTTGATACATTTACTCTGCGTCCGGATTCTTGTTATATCCAACTGTTTGGATTAACTCCGACATCTGCTAGTGGCCTCAAATTAAGTCTGAAATTTTTTAGTACCATTATATCATTGTGTCTTTTACCCTTCTATTTAGTTATCAGCTGAAGTAATTTACAAAGCATAGAGTTCAGAGAGAGAAACAGAAAAGGAGAAGAATTGTGGTGTGTGTTTTTTTTTTTTATGTGAAACAACTACCTTTGGTTCAAGTGTTGCCAGACTTTGCATTTATTGGCTCTGCATAGTGTACTAGCACATTGGTGTAGTTTTTAATAACCTTTTACAGAATATATATCTTGGATATATCTATATGCAGAGCCTTGTGGACAGAACTTTTGAATTGCAACATAAAGAATCTCCAGATGTAGACGTTATTTCTTATTAACACACACAATGATTTTCTTGGGAAGCAGATGACATTTTAGAAAAGCAACATCTATGTTACTGTTTAATTTTAATAATGCCAATAATTTTCTTTCAACAGAGGAATTCAAGGGCTCAACAATAGTTGAATTAATGAAAAAAGAAGGCACTACCCTAGGGCTTACAGTATCGGGTGGAATCGACAAGGATGGGAAACCAAGAGTATCTAACCTTCGTCAAGGAGGAATCGCTGCTAGGTAACCACATTTCAGGCCACAAAATACATTATAAGATGTGATTGCTTCAGAAATACGTACCGCATCAGAAAGGTCACTAACAAATATGTGACTAGATGCATCTGTAATGGCAGCCCATCAGGCTGGAGAAGCATTGAAACAGCAACAGCTGGTCCCCCTCTTCCCTCAAGGCTTCTTTGATTAAAAACTAGAAATACCAATGAGATATTTGAAAGTTGTCATGAGACTAAACAATAGAAAATTGATTATATATGTATTTTTAATTTATTTATTTATTTGGTCCTTGAACAAAAATCTGAGAGAAAAAGCATGAAATATTGAGGGGAAAAAGTAAAACTAAAAACCATAATATTACCATAATTTAATAGAAAAACCTTCTCAACAACTGTTTTTTAAGATTATAAAAAAGGCTAAAGTCATAGCTATCTTGCTTACTGCTACAGAGGAAAATGAAACTGTTATTCATGAGCAAAACAGGTCAAGATTAAGCTAAATCATTCCAAGTAGCTGAGCAGAACATATGCTTTTGAGCTGTGGCCTATCTCCTTTAGCTATGATGTTAGTTGTGAAAGCAACTGTTATCTAAAAAAATAGTTCTGGCAGTATCCCGAAGAGGGAGACAGAAAGATGGGGAAGATGAAGATGTTATCCCAAATCCTGTGCCCAAACCAGCCAAATCATCCAACTACTATATTGTACAGCTGCTTTTGTACATCAGAAATTAATAATGCAACAACGTTCTTTAATATTTAACAAACTAGACTAGATTAAGTTTTTAAATGCCACTTTTTGTTTGAAAGGTCAACTTGTTTTAATCTAGATGAATGGAAAAACTTTCGGGCCGACACTAAACAGTAATTTAAAGTATTCAATTAGTTTGGTCTAGCAGATCTGTTTTTAACAAAAGGAATATGTGCTTTTTCTTAGGAGTGACCAGCTGGATGTTGGTGACTACATCAAATCTGTGAATGGAATCAACCTGACCAAATTTCGTCATGATGAAATCATCAGCCTGCTCAAGAATGTTGGCGAGAGGGTTGTTTTAGAAGTGGAGTACGAGCTCCCTCCAGTCTGTAAGTAAAAGCAGAGCAGACTGAAAGCTATGCAAAATAAGAGACGTGTGTTGTCAGCACTGAGGTGGACGTGATAGTGATCTTCATTTTTGCTATTGCTTTCAGTATAATTTTGTCCTTTGGCTTATCACAGAGTGTGGAAACAGTACAAAAGAATTGTCAGTGCAAGGAGGTGCTCTCAGAGGTGCCTGGGTATTTTAGGAGCATTAATACAGCCAATGGCAGAGCTGAGTCTTGTCAACTTCCACTATTTTTTTTTCCAGTTTTGAATACTGGGAATTAGATTAGATAGATTCCAGTGCAAGACAATCCTTCATGTTATAGTAAGATCTTCTGAGATGGGACCAATGAATATCTGTGTTCTACCTCTTTTTCTTCCTTCTCTCTGTTCGCAGCACCTTATGCTTTCCCAGATGAGCAACATACTTTAAGATTTTTCCAGCCTTTTCTGACATTAGTTTTAGGCAAAATCTCATTTCTAGAGCAGAAGACCCAGTGGAATAGGCTATTAGGGATAGGTAGAACTGCAAGAATTCTGTTAGTGAAATGAAGACTTCTTGCTGAGCAGGATTGTCTTCAAAATACAAGCATATGTTGGCATCGAAGTCAAAGAGTGCTACTGAATGTTTTCCTTGCCTCTTTTCTTTGCCCTTTCTTTTTATATTTATGTCTGTGACTCTGTGGGAGAAAATCAGTGGGAACTGAGGCTATCAGGTATGAAGTAAAAGCTAGAATAATGGTGAGTTGGAAACCTGGGGCCTGAAATGAAGGAGTAAGTGACATGTGGCACCAAGGGGGCTGAAACAGCAGCATTTAAAAGAGTGCATGTTCTTTCATGATGCTCGCTGGAGGGGAGAAGATGTGGTTTTCTGGTGTTTGGCCAGAAAAAAAATGCAGAGCTAGCTAGGAAGCTCTTGTCTCCTTAAACAGACTTTCACTGCAATAGAAGCCAAAAAATCCATCAGTCTTTTTGATGGTGCTCAGAAGAGAATGAACTCCCCACTGGATTCTAGCAGTTGGAGAGTTAGTCTAATTACATATTTGGTTGCTTTTATGACCTCCTGACAATCGCCTTAATACGTTTTGAATATTCTCTGTTGATTAGTGTTTGTTTATGGTAAGAGAGCTTCATGTTCAAAAATACAGTATTTGAGGTAATGAATTCAGCTGAGTTCAGAATTATTTTACTAGAGGTGTCGTTGATTTATGAGCATTATTTGTTTTGCACTTATTCAAGTGGGCTTCCTTCAGTATCACTGCTGTTGGGGTATATGCCACTCTTGTCCACAGAAACAGGACTTTTTATGTGGTAAATTACAGTAGCAATCATTAACCTTTTTTCTGAGTCCTTGAAATTTCTGACTCCTTCATACAAGCCTGGCTAATATTGTGTAGATAATGTGCAGTTTAGTTGTTCCCATTAACTGCTCATGAACTAGCTAGACAAAGCGACATTTTAACGTGAAGTTTTGCAGTAGGTCACATGGTGAAGTCCTGGCACCTGCTTCCCTACCCCATACATAAATAATTTCTACTGCTGTTCTCACAGTTGCCCCCTCCGAGAGAGGGCTGTTTTGGTTTCTGAGTGGGGAAATGTCAGTACGTTAATAATGATGGATTAAACCTGGCTGAGCACTAGTAATCTCGCTCTCCCTAGTGTTTCCTTCCCTGTCTGGCAGTGTTCACAGCAGGAGGATCCAGCTTCTATTTTCAGCACAAGCCACCTCACCATTTCAAACTGGAACATTAACCATGTCTGCCTTGCATCTGCCTCTTGTTGCTAATGGCTAAGGGCTTTTTTCACCTCCCAGGCTGAGGTTGGGGTGGAAGTACAGCCGCCTGAATGGTTGTTGTTCAAATGGAAGGATGCTGCATGCCCTTCTTCACTGCTGAACTACAAGCTTTGTCCCCAGCGGAGGCCACAAGCTACACGGAGCAGATTAGCGAGTGCAGGTTCAGCTTGAGTTGTGCGCTGGGCCACCTGAGGTTGATAGGAATGCAGGCAAGAGTTGTCATCATCTCCCTGCAATTTGGTCCTTTTCTGTCAATAAGGGGTTTCTAGCTGAAAAGGAGCAGCATGGACATCAAGAACACCATCCTGATCTTTGAGCCTCATCAGAAATTAGTGCACTACAAGGCAATGCTTTGAAGTGTCAGATTTAGCCTGCTTTGCTAAGAGATGAGATTTATTTGCTTTCACTGGGTTGTTTTTCTCGTTCCCTACAGTAACTTTAAAAACTGCAGGTCATGGTCAGCTGAGTTTAACAAGGTATTGAAAGAGTCCAGGGGAGAAAAAATATATATATTCCTGCACATTTCATGGGGATAGACACTTGGGCAGAATAGAGAGTCCCAGACCAGGGAGAACCCAGAGGGAGATGTAGGAAGAGTCGAGGGGGCACCACTTCTATTTGAGGCCACCCATGGGCTGGCAGCGTGCACCTTACCAGCAGCATAGCCTGTCCCCGCAGGGCATCCTAACAGGGACCAGGGAAACTGGGATTATTACAGGCTGGAGTATTAAAGGACATAAGATTTCCTAAGTCCTGCATCTCACAAAGCATTCATTTTATAGTTTTGTTGAGGTTTTTGGTGGTGGTGGTTTTTGTGTTTTTGTTTGTTTGGTTGGTTTGGTTTTATCTTTGTGTTATGTGCTACTTGCAATATCTTACTGGAAACCTAGAAGTTAATGCATATGTGATTTTGCCCACTGTCCTTTTCCCTTTGGAAAAAGAAGTTCCTGCACTCTGCCAATGTTTTTCCTGTAAAAGCTAACAGTGAGTTGGCCGTTGGTCTCTTAACAGCAGTGGTTTCAAATAATGTAAAATGGATTATTACACCCAAATGTGTTGGCTTGTGCATTAGGCTTCTCACCTCCCAACCCAGCTGCACGCCACTCCTGTAGTGTTTACAGAGAAAATACTGACTTGACTAGAAGTCAAAAAAATTTTATACTCACTCACAAATGGTGAGGAAGCATGTTACATTTTTAAAAAGGAAGAAATAACAGATCTTTATAATACAAAATATTTTTTTCATCTTAACCTAGCAATCTGATATCAGTGAAATCCCCCAGAAATCTTGACTTTAAGCAATACAAATGTTGTCATGGCTGAACAACCAGCTACACAGGTAGCTCTGAGAATTTCATTTGTCATCTTTGTGTTTCATTGTGCATTCCGTCTTTTCTAGCACTCTTCTGCAACTATAAGAAACAAAATGATGCCAAAATTTAAACAGCAAGGCTTAATTTCCTCAGCTGTTGTACATGTCTATGGCTCTTTTTGTAAACCATTGGCAACCTGCAAAGTGTCTGGTGCAAAATTCTCTCAAAAAGAGCATGAGCTGTAGTTAATTACAAGTCTTCAGTCTGATTGTTCTGTTAGAGTCTTTCCAATTGTATGACCACAAATACAGTAACTGGTTTGGAAAAGGTGCAAATCTATACATATAATCAGGAATAGAAAATAATGATGGAGTTTTTTCTCTTTTCTTTTTTTAGCTATACAAGGATCGGGTGTCATCTTTAGAACTGTGGAAGTTACTTTACATAAAGAGGGGAACACTTTTGGGTTTGTAATAAGAGGTGAGTTATTAAATATGAATGGTCTGTATTTTTGAAATCAGCAAAAGAAGCTAAGTTTTTAGAGCACTAAGGAATCATTTCAAGATTTATGGCTTACAGTTTGTAAAAAATCTTTGTGATTTATGTATTATATCTTCCATACATTAGTGTAGTGCTTTTATGAACTGCTCTAATATTTGTTTATGGAACAACAGTAATTAATCTGCTATGCCAAGAACATGACAAACTTCATTTCATGTTAAGACCAGACTCTGCTGCCACTGAAACCAGCAAGAAGCTGTTTTATTACATAAAATAGTAGTTCTGAAAAAAAAAAAATCACATATACTCTTTCTATAAATTAGGTACGGAATCTGATTAAACCTGCTGGCAGTCTGAGGTGTATAACAAAAGTATTTTCTCTGACTTAGAGAACAGAAGAAAACACGCAGCTGTTAAGTAATATACCCCAGTGATACATTATGGGAAGCATATTAGCTTCTTCAGAAAAAAAAAAAAAAAACTGTGTTGTGGTGGGTTTTTTTATTACTTCTTTAATATATAAATTCCTTAGTGGCTACTCATTTTTTGGAGTATACACACAGTACAGGTGTTTTATTTTCTCAGTGCAGCAAACATTACAGAACAGTAAGTTTTCACAATGAGATCAGGTTTGGAGAGGAGTTGCTAAGAAAGGAATATACCTTTAATAAGAATCACTCTGTAGAAACATTGTATAAAGGATCATCTATGCCATACATTAGGTCAATTTTGTTCCAAATAAACACCACTGGAGGTTCATATGAATGGCTTCATCATTTTTTCCTCTTTTTAGCCCATATGTAAGTGTGCACGCTGCAAGCTTTAGACTTACCTCTTGGAAATGAGCTTTCATAAAAAGCATAAAATGAAGGTGGGCTTTCTCTCACTTTTCTCTTTCTAGGTGGAGCACACGATGACAGAAATAAATCTCGTCCTGTTGTAATAACATGTGTTAGACCTGGAGGGCCTGCTGACAGGTACAATTCATCTTTCTCTGTAATGCAAGTGAAAGAGAAATGGAGAAAAGTGAATTATTTGGAATAGAAGTTAAGGCTTGGAGTGAAGTAGATGTATTCAAACCTGGTCCTTTGAAATTCATGATTTACGCATTTCATTGTAATAATAATAACAGTAATAGGAAACTACAGAGGCTCAGCACATCACAGTGTGGTGTGAACTTTAATTAACAGGATATCTTGCGTGTTTCAAGACTACCCATTAAACACTTGCAAAAATTAACCTAAAGTAGTTAGAACAAATCTCTGTATTAGGTCAGAGCACAATTTTGCAGCCTTCAGACAGGTACTGAAGCTCTTAATTATGCTTTTTGTACACTAACACTACAATCTTTTTCTCTCACACTCCAGACAAATACTTATATGTGTTTGGGTGTTGTTTTGTTACTGTTTTAAAACATTTTTTCATACCTGCATGTGAGTTCACACATGAATTCACCTGGAAAACTTCAGAGTTATGGTTTGGCCCAATGAACATCTTCCTTTTGTAATGCCATCTTGTATATGTATAAAGAAAAAATATTCACTTTGTGTATAAGTTTAATTCATATTTTCAAAAATGGCATTTGTGCCCTTAAATCATTAAAGAAACTTAAAGGGCATTTTTTTTTAAAGGAGATTGATATTCTATAGCTTATGTTGACATTTTTGCCCTTTGAAGCATCAATTGAGAAGCAAACATTTTGAGAGAGCTTTTGATTTTTGTCCCTCCCTTTTTTCACCACCCTCATCGCCCTTGCCTTCTTGTTTTTATCCCTGATTCTTAAGTTGGCAATGTTAGTACTTCATTTTCTGTTATAATTCTGATTATGTTATGAGATAAGCCTAGGAGACAGTTTACATTTATAAGCAAATTGTTTTTAGGTAGGAAGAAAAGAAAAATTGAACTATCCAAGTAGGAGATATTTTTGAAGAAAATCAGTAAATGGACATTTGTATTTTGCAATCTGTTTCTTCACCTGTATGTTCGTAGTACTTCGTACATATTTTTCAGAAAATATCTGTGGGGGAAGGCGTTTATGTATGTGTGAAAGCAGAGTTGTGTGGACGAGGCAGAAACAAAGCATATGTTGATGCAGAAGCTATACTTGGTTGTGATTTAACATGACTTGATTATTTAGCTATGTGTTAAGCTGTTTTCCAATCGCTGACTTTCCAATTAAAGCAATTTTCTTTCCACCGTGCCCTCTGAACGTTCTCACTGTCAAAGTAAATGTTAAGTGTTAAGTCAAGAGGGATGGATGTCAGAGAGGGTGTGAGAGAATCGTTTTGCATAAACAGTATTATCTCCAAATCAATTTATCTTATATTAATAAAGATCATTCCTTTAATCTCCCTTCAGAGAGGGCACAATCAAACCCGGGGACAGGCTGCTGAGTGTTGATGGGATCCGACTGCTTGGAACAACACACGCTGAAGCTATGAGTATTCTCAAACAATGCGGACAAGAGGCGACTCTGCTGGTTGAATATGATGTCTCAGTAATGGGTACGTTGAGAAGTGGGGTTTTAGTTCTGGGAACCATCTGTGCTGTTTTGCTGCCTGTTCTTGATGAGCTATTTTAGAATTGATTGTGATTTGTTATGCTCTTAGCAGCACTGATATTCTCTTCCGTACCGTATCATTAATCTTGGGTTCATAAAAAGGTGAGCAGTATTTTACTGCAATTTAGCATTCTGACATGGTTTGTAGAGTGAAACCATAGTGTGGATTCTAGCAAAGTAACTTTTCCAGTGACTAGTTTGTAATAAAGGTTAATGAAGTGTAAGCATTTCTTTGTCACATGGAAGAGAGTTTACTTGCCCTTACAGGAATTCTTTTGCCTTTTGCCAGTGCAGCTAGGTGGCCGAGACGTTATAAAAAGTGACAAAACTGCCATATAGTGGGGAGAAGAAACGTTTTTAAGAAATGTAGAGGTGGCAGCAAGTCATGACTTGAGAAATGAGCTAACACTTCATACAAACTGCTGCTGAACTCACTGAAGGTATTGAAGGATTTTTGGAAAGTCAAGGAGAGCAGGTGATTTTTCACAACAGGTTTGAGAATGAATTATTTCCATGGGCTTTGGAAGGAGTCATATCCCCTCCACTTTTGCAAGACAGTCAAAATTGGTGGCAGCAAGAAATAGAAATACTCAGCAGTCAGACTAAAGCATTTCTTCTCTGTTTGGGGATTTTTCTATTCTATTCCTCCTCAGTTCCACAGTCAGATTTCTAGCCTAGTAGGAAAGTGGCCTCATAGGAATTTGTGAAATAGCACTGTCAAACTTCAAAGCATTGGAAAATATTAACACTTAGGAAAATAATGTAAGATATTTGTTTATTCTGGAACAGCTCTCTTTGTTCTCTCCAAGACACAGATCTTTTTTATTATAATATATGTCTGTGTTTACTTAACTATCCATAATGGAGTGACAGGTTTGCATGGTGTCTGGCAGGTCTGCTGGACATTCATGCAAGGTTCATGTCCAGAAATGCAGTGAGAGCTCTGCATCTGGGCAGGAACCTCCCATGTAGAAAATGAAATGCAGGTGATCTTGTAACCTGACGGGACTAGAATTTAGCTGTTTTCTGGTTTTTATTGTTGTTTTTTCTTTTCGAAGATGATGGTTGACTAAATATTTTCTATCATGAGTGTTAAACCAGATTCTTCAAACTCCACCTTCTCTATGAGAAAGATCTCATTGAAATAAACCCCTGGCTTTGGACAGCCACAGTTTCCAACTAGTCTTTCATTTCAGAGAAAACTCACCGGAAACTGAAGGAGGTGGAAGAACTTGAGACTTTGAGTCACAAAGAAAAAAAGGTTAAAAGGAATTGAACACTGAGAAATTTATGGGATAGTGGTCCTGCAATGTCACCAAGAAGAAATAAGGAGGGATCCAGTAGGCTCTCTGTCTAATGCATTATGTTTTTGTTAGATTTTATCTAACCCCCAGTTGTTTTTTACTTTTTCCAATGTGCACACCATGCATAGTTTTCCAGTGGTATAGTGAAAAATTTTGTTGGGAGGCTTTCTTTGCTTTTTGCAGTTATGTTATGAGTAGACCATGTACCAAAGGCTGAAGATCAGTCATCCTAATCTATTCATTCCTGGCCCTTGAAAATGGTGCTGATCTGGATCTTCAGTTACTACTGCTCAAGTCAAAGTTTGAGCAAAATAAAAGGGAAGATATGAACCATGACCAGAAATGTAAGAATTGGAAAAATGTTACTCTGTTCTCCATCTTTTCTGTTACCCAGAAGATAAGGTATTTGTAATGCCACCTCAGGGTTGATATGAATATAAAAAATAGGCTAAAACAAGAGGAATAGTACTAGATAAAATGGCTTATCTGTACTGTTGCCTGGAACTGGTTTAGCAGTTTAGCCTGCTGAGAGCGAATAAACAATCCAAAAGTTCTTTGAGAGTTTGGTCCATTCTATAGGGTCCTCCTAGAATAAACTTTCAGTGGAATATCTTACTCACAGAGATACAATTGTTCCATTATTTGCTTTAAAATCTTCTCTTCTGTTAGCAGATAGCTATATCCCATAAAGTAGCGTTTCATGTGATCAGAACTGGAAAGAGCCATAAAATATATTCTGATAGCATGAAATTGGAACTTAATTTGAAAAGGTTACACTAGATGAAGAAAATAATCCTGAGCTATTTTTCAGCTACAGTCCTGTGGTGTGTAACTGACTTTTTATACTCCTGTAAGCATAAGCTGTTTCAAAGGTGCTATATTTCTCTCAGTTTTGTTCCTTTGCCTGAAGTCTTCAAGAGGTCATTTGGGAAGCTTGTACATTTTATTGGTTCTGGAACCTAGACAAACTGGAATAGAAAAAAAGCATCAAGGGGTTCCATACAGGATACATAAGTGTGTAAATATTTTAAGAGATGTGGCTAGTCCCTGTGAACTTGCTTGTGCTTGCTTAAATACAGCCTTAAGTATCTTGCTCAGCTGGGTCTTAGGAAGTAAACCTGTTAGTTCAGCATCATGAAGGAGATGTTTTTAGCTTTTTTTGTTGGTGGTGGTGGTGGAGGTGATGATTATTTTGTGTCTTTTTTTTTTCTCTGATTTACAGAACTTTCAGTTTAGTTAGCCAGATGAATTTCATAATGTCTTATATCATGGAGTGCATAAGCTTTATGTCACACTTATCTAAGAAATCACGACTTCCCAATAAGAAAAAGTGTTTGAGAGATCTTTCAGGTAGAGATAAAAATCATATGGGAATGACTTACGAATATGGAACGCAATGGTAATAATAAGCTGCAAACGGAGATTCACACTGCCCCCTTCTAAAATGAGAAATAAAAGCTTATCACTACATTTATGTGGAACAAGAGCAGAGGCAGTGTGCCTTCAGGTTTTCTAAAAGCTGCATTGATGCTACTGGGTTGTCTATAGTCTCTGTAGCTGGGGTTGCATAAGTTCAACTTGGGTTGAATCTTCCATATTTACTCTGAAAGTCAGCATTCAGAAAAGTTCAAAGGTGATGGCTACCTTGAGTTTAAAGCCTGGCCTATAAAATTTTTGCATAGCTCTAGTTCATCAATTGCTGCCTTTGAGCAATCTACTTAAATCTTGGATGTTCTTGTTGGGGTAATCTTTGAATCAAGAATCCTTTAGTTAAACAAGACCATTAGTTATTGCCAGAACTTAGGCACAAATCTAATCTTATTTATTTATTTATTTGGTTGTTTGTTTCTTTGTTTGTTTGTTTTAGCTACTTGCATCTAAGAAACACAAAGTCATTCTATCTCA
Source organism: Anser anser (assembly GCF_964211835.1). Taxonomy (NCBI): domain Eukaryota; kingdom Metazoa; phylum Chordata; class Aves; order Anseriformes; family Anatidae; genus Anser; species Anser anser. Next base: position 37,564,610 of record NC_139720.1, on the reverse strand, counting down.
TCTCTTCACTGGGTGTTACTTAGTTCAATCCACATGTGCCCATAGTCTTCAGGAATGAAGGAACATATTGCTCATTCTAATTCCATATGTTTATCTGGCTTATTTAACAATGCTTGCACTTATCAGAGCCAGAATACAGTTACTGTAATGTGCCACCCTGTAATTGTTCTCTGCAAAGATGGTCAGCTGTTTTTTTGTCCCAGGCTACCAGCGTCACCCTGACATAGAGCCACTCCACTTCAGCTAGAACAGCACCCTCAGTTCTGAACTCTGGGCTTACCATTGATACAACTTTATAGAATGGAAATTAGTCATGCAGTCGTTTGCTAGTAAATCTGACAGCAGTTTGACAAATACTGTCCAGCTTTTTGCCTCTTTAATTTCACACATTCAAAAGAAAAGAAAAAAAAAAAAGAAAAAGCAGTAACAATTTTATGAGAGTACACTTACAGAAATCTGCCTCACCCTCCAATAATTCTGACGGGAATTCAATGCCTGACAAGAAAAGCACTAGGGAAAGGAAGCACGCGTAGTTTAAACATCAGGTGATATAATCTGTGATCCAGTGTAGACTTCAAGTAATTTTTGCAACACGTTAAGAAATGTGGGAGAAAAAAGAACCACGTGGGCTGCCCCTTAAGTTGCATAAAGCAATATAACTCAAGCATACCCAGAGCTGTGGAGACCTTTAAGTGTTACCAGGTTTTACAAGACCAAGGAACAGGAGTCATTGCACTCTAGCATTTGACTGTAACTGCAGGTCTCCTGACTGTCACAGAGCAATGGACCAAGATGCCTTGAAATTCTAAATACAAATGAGTTAGTTAAATCTTTAGAGAAGAGTTCCTCTCTCATGTTGCTTCAGAGACAGATTGAGAGAAAATTCTTGTGCAAAGACAAGGTCAGAATAGCTCTAGTAGTTGAAGTGTTACTCTACTTTAAATGCTGCTACACAAGCACATACAAAAATTATGCCAGAAGACAATGAATGAAGTTGAATGTGCCAGTTAGGAAATGTTATGGTTTAGATTGTCTGCTCAGTCTCTGTCCAGCTAGGTGTGCATGTAATGCAGTCACGAGATCCACACGGGAGAGAATAACCATATGCAGTTATTCATTATGTATTTTCTTTCTGTCTTCAATATGTGGCCACAGGCTTATGAAGGGCACTATGCTAATCCTTGTCTGAATGCTAAGTCATTAATTTCCTGATTTTTTTTTCCTGAAGCCTTAGTCATGCTACAGTGTGTGCTTCAGACAATATGCAGATCTCAAGGAGAAAACCTCAGTGTCCCAAGGTCATTCCAAATTTGTTGGCTCTTTTTTAAGGCAGAAGACGACATAGACATCTCTCTCTCTAACAGAAATATCCACTCACAGACATATCACTACGAAAACCATGCAGGTCTTTTAGTCTCTCCCGGAGGCCAATGCACCATCCACATTCATGCTGTGCAAACTAAGCGGATATTTAGATCTACTTGCTGTGGCATGTTAGTCTCCCATCTTACTGTTCAAGTTCCTTGTTAATCAAATGCACTATTTGTGCTCTTTGCTGTCAGTGCCCAGATGCCTGCATCAGGGCCATTATTATGAACAGACAATCAGCAGTGAATATACACAATAAGTAAGTTATCTCTCTCTCAATTGTTCTAGCTTGTTAGGATTTCATCTGGAGAAAGATACATGTGTTGGGGTGTGACTTATCCTTGGCACCAGAAGAGGCTTTTTCCTTTGGAGAAGTCTGTAGCTCATTTTGTTTTGTTTTGTTTTTCTGCTATCAAGTTTTCTGGCTTTCAGGACTGCTTTTTCACAATAGTAAGTGGGTTCTTCCCTTTAACCCTTCATCTCATGCTACTACTAAATACAATACATACTGGTTTCACTGAATCTCATCTTTGCCAATAAGTGGACTGATACCTTTCAGTCAGGCAAGTTCCTACTTGTTTGTCTGCTTTAATCTACTCTGTTTACACTGTTTAAAAGGAAAATAATACCTTTTTAACACTTCTTGAGATAAATGATAATTGGATGACATAGATACCTAAGGTAAATACTTACTATGGTTTAAACAAAAATCCATCATTTTGGTCTTGCAACTTCAAAATCCAGTTCTTGATTTGTCAATGCTTTGTGTGATAAGAGATCCTGCCGTCGACTACAGATATTGAAACAATAGAATGGTTACAATTAGTGACCAATTTAGTTTAAATGTCCTCTCAACCTTTACATAAATTGTGACAGAAAGAGAATCTAGTACTTCAAAGCAGCACTAAGCTGTCTTCTCAATGTTATTTGACCATCTTTCCTTCCTCGCAGTTTCCTCTTTACTCATTACACAGCTCCCACCTAACTCATTTGCTTCTACCTCCCTCAAAACTTAAAATGCTTGTCTTATTTAAGGGATACTTATTTCACCATAAGAACTCCTGAGTAGTGAAAGAAGTGTTGAATGAGCCCTTGTAAGAAAATAGTATGTGTATATGTAATGCACCATACCACCGTATTGCAGAATCAATGTCAATTTGTTGCTTCCCAACATTATTTTTTTTCGGGGTGTGTGTGAGCTTACATCTTTAACAGTGTTTGTGTTTTTATGTACCATTTCCAAGATTTCTCTATGAGGAAGGGGTCAGGGAGAAAAAAACTGTATGGCATTATGTCTGTACCCAAATAGTTCCTCAAAAGAGTGAGAACTATTAGATCCACCAGTCTGCTCCCTGTTATTCGCTGGGACCAGCTGTTTAGCACAATACATACGTGCTTCCTCGGGACCAAGCAGAAAAGGCTTGAGAGACATAGACCAGTGGATTTCAAATATGTTTGCTGACAGCAAAAAAGCATGAAGGTTCAGGATCCCACGTTCCTTCATGTCTCTTCCTGTCTGTTTCATGCAAGTGTGACAGTTTTGTTTGTTGGTTTTTTTTGCTCTGTTCTTTGCTCTTATCCTAGTTTCTAGTTGCATTACAATACTTTTTTTCCAACAGCTGCTTGAATTTCCTTTCCTTACTGACCAGATGGAGACTACTTTTCTAGAAATTCCTAAATCCCCAACATGCTATCTCTCTTCTTACAGCCCAATTTTCTCTTGTCTTTTGCCAAGTAAGCCTTAGGTAATTTCCCAACATACTTCTCTTTCTCACACTACTGATTTCCCTCCATAAAATCCTTTTCCAGTTTCTGTGCCCACCCCTCTTTAGCACTTCTTCCTTTCCTTGTCTTTCAGCAAACCACTCCCAAGTTCCTTGTGCTGCAGCTTCTTTTCAGATTGATCACCTTCTCCCCTCAGTTCCTTTCCCATATTCCTCCCCTTCTTGCTCAAGAAGTCCAAGTCTCCCCTTCTCCTGACATTCCTCTTGACTCTCAGAACAGGCTCTATCAGGGAATGACGACTCATGGAGAACATGAATTTTCAGTATAAAGCCCACAGGATTTTCTGTGTGGGGACAAAGCAGTACTGTTTTTCCTAATGATGCTCTCAGACACAGCTGACCTGTTTCAGCTGAAATAACTAAGGGAAGAAAAAAATGAAGCCTGAGAGAGGTAATTGTTATAAGAAATAAAGAAATCACACCAACTATTTAGTCCATGCATGGCCAAGTTGTAGGTTTTAAATAATTAAAATCAAGGTGTTTTATTGAGAAGTGTCAAACAATGTTAAGAAGAGCTGTGATTCCCAAGGATGTTTGCCCTGTAGTGTTTTTTTTATTTTCTTTTCTCTGACTGGTCATGATTTGTTGTTACAATTTGATAGCCATGCTGCTACTAGATAATTACAGAAATTAAAGGGGAGTCATCGTGTTTTATAAGTATTTCATAAATCTTACAGATATTACTTTCTTCACAAACTTCTTGATCATCCCTAAAGAGAAATAAATAGAGTTTAGTAGAACTATATAAGTTACAAATTACTCTAACAGGTCCAATTAACATTTCTCTCCAGTGCTTTTGAAACCCTGGCCTCATTAAAAGCAGCTTAATAAACATTACCTTGTACAGGAGAAAAAGCTGTAAAGGTGAAATGAGATGTCCCTGTAACTGAAAACTAAAAATACAATTTCATTGTCATAAATTGCAAGGAAAGGGTATGTGGGGGGTATTCTCTTCCAATTTCCACTTCTTAAATGAAAAAAAAAAAATCTGCATTGTCTTGCTGTTTACTGAGAGTAATGGACAAATTTGTCTTCAAAGTCTTGTCAGGAAGGCGAAACCTATACTTGAATGCAGTTAGTCTAAATAGCGTACGATTCAAAAAAATAGTCTGAGATATCTAATATATTTCATGATGGGCATTCACTAAAATAAAGCCTTCATAATCCATTGTGCTATCTCCTCACAGAGCACATGGTCTGAATTTTTACATGCTAATTCAAGGGTTTGGATGCTCAAAAGGAAGGAGCCTCTGCCTATAAATAAATAAATAAATAAATATCTATATCCTATTCTGTTTCTTCTAATAAGTATTTAAAAACAAACAGTGGGAGGAGGAGATGGCTGTAATAAACTGTCCTGTCCACCATCCAGGCTCCAAGTGGAGGGAAGGAGTCAATAACCCTCCTATGTATGTATCTTACCGGTTTGTTGCAAGGAAAGCTTTTTACTCTACATTTGGTAAATGATGGGAAAAGGATTGGTCAAATCTTTCCACGTTGCATGAGGGCTACCCAGATGTGCCATGTAATGCAGAGGGAAAGAGAATAACCATCTCTGCTACAAGGTCACACCTCTGGTCAGCTGTAAGTCAAGAGGTCTTTCATTAAGTTGGCTTATCTGTCACTTAGTGTGCTGGTCAACAGCAAACTAATGAGGATAACGAAGTATCCCGATTTGCAGTGGTATGAAAAACAAAAATTGAGCAGGTAGCTGAAGTACTTAAAGTCAGAGAGCAGGTGTGAAAGTTTTACAAAGAGGATGATAATTAAACTTCCTGGAGATTAAAGGATCTTCTGCATGTGCTATGCAATTCAATGCAAGAGAAACATGGTAATCAGAAAAAATCCAATTAAAAAAAATTCAGCCTCGGATTTGGCTTAGTGGCATTGCAGTCATCCAAGAGACTAAGGAATAAGGGACAGATTTGATTTTCTTTATATCAGAGAGAACTTGGGCTGTAACCCCAGAAGCTGTGTCTAAAAGGGCCCATCTCTGAGGAAAGAGCAGCAGCAGCAAAGGCACCAGTCCTGCCTGTGTGCCAGGGAGAGGAAAGCACTCATTGTCTCCCAAGACTTTCCCTGAGGGAAGTGTTTGAAAAATCCAGAATCAAACTGCTGTATCCTTTTGATGTTTTTTCATTAGTATGACACACTCAGACTGTGCCTGATAGGTTAGGTCAAGGGGAGAAAACCCAAGAATAACTTCACTCATTTCCTGGAACACCTTTGCTGGGCATGAACTACAAGGTTAAATTTGGATGCAGTAGGGCAGATTTTCAGTCCTTTTTACTAAGGTTCATGGTTTATTTTTCATTTTACAGAACTGAAAAAGGGTGGATTTTTAACTATGAATATTTTTAGGTATTTTGCCTAAATATTAAATGTCTCAATCAATGGCCTTCTGGTGCAAAACTGGTATGAATGTGATCCAGAGCAGATCCTTTGAGATTGCACCATCTAGTATTCATCATGTGGGAGATGTGTACTGCTCACAAAAGATAGTACTAAGGCTTGGGAGCTGGAAATGTAGGTAGGGAAAAATCAATGTCTAAGCTGAACGAGTTATCTTGAAATCAACAAAGATACTCAGAGATAATTGGACCAGTGGCATTTCTTACAATGTGATTTTGTTACACAGAATTATACTTTTGAGGCTGTTACTCAGCTGTACGATGAGTAAAATGTTATACTCTGTGTATTTGCTATTCAAATCACATTCCCCTACAGTAATTCTAAAAACCCATAATAACCTGTCTTTGCATCTTTTTCTAAATACATGGTTACCATGCTTCGTCGTTTTAAAGAGATCATTTCACAGCCTATGAACTCAGTATTTATCAGAGTAGTTTGGGGAAACAGGGTTGATAAAAATTACTCCATGTGTTAGGCAGTCTTCAGCCAAAAATGTTATTGGATTTGATTTTTCTTTTTTTTTAATCAATTCATTGGTGACTAGTGGTGTTTGACCTTCTGTGAGTCTCATGCTTTTCATTTGTAGGGAAACTGGCCAGAATATTCTGACAGCTGTTATCAATTGGTCGTGTTGCTATTACAGTGTAGATGCTGGAGGACCCTTAACAAAATGACGTTTCTGTCATAATCGAATATGCATTCAAAATAAACCAAATGCAAGCAGGTTTCATTTAAATCTTACCTGCTTTCTTCTTGGGGGAAGAGGAGGGGATGGGAGTGGTTTTATGAAGAATGCTTATCTAGACCATTCACGGGTTTCATCTTTAGTTGCAATTCTGACATTAGCAGAAAAGTCATGGCTCACTGCAGCCAGAAAAAGCGCCGAGCCCTCCTGAGGAGGCGAGCGGTGAAGGATAAGACAGCTTCCCAAGGTTGCAGGTAAAGCTGTGGCAAGCAGAGGCTTTTTCCTTCTTCCTTTGTGCCTCCGGACATTTCTTCCCTGACTGAAAACTGCGGTTTGACATGTCAAACCCACACCACTGCAAAAGCGGTCTTCCTTGTAAACGAGTCAAGTCAGGTGGTGACCCAGACCCTCAGGTTACCTGGATGAAATTGGAAGTAGAGCAGGGCTTTGCCAATAGACAAAATTGGCTACAGGGTATCAGAGGCAATGAGGCTCTGGGGATAACAGAGACACAGCATGGGAGAACAGAAACAGCGATGATATTGAAGAAGAAAGGGCTTTCTAGGATGAGTTTTTCTCTTGCCTTACACAGAGGTGTATATAAGCCATATTGCCTCTGAATTACAGGGTTGTTTTCACTTTTTTCTGGCATATAGTCCAAAGGTTTTATACATGAAAAGGTAGTGTATCTACACCTTGAGGCAGAGCTTTGGGACTTGTTTCATGTGACTTAGAACATGTCTCCACACTTTCTTTAAAAACTCCTAGTTGGGTTTTTCTTTATCCTTCATTTTATATCCAAAAGCTATTGCTGATTCAGGTCATCCTGCCGGAGTTCTTAATTGAAATCTGAGGGCCTCAAGCAGCTTAAAAAAAAGAAAAAAAAAAAAAAGGAAGAAAGAAAAAGAACCTGGACTGCAAACATATTGAGCCTGTGGTTTCCACACTGTCATTAGTATGTGTCTGACACAACCTTCCCAATAACTGCAAAGAAAATCTGAAACAAACTATCCCTGGAATTCCTCCTGCCATTTTTTGGCTCAGGGAGCCCACCAACAACTTAATAACTAGCTGTTCCTGACCACAGTTAACATCTCCATTCAAAAAGATACGCTGAATTCGTGTATTTAATGCCCTTGAACTGGATTTTTAGCTAAATGTGTTGTTTTATCTTGATTGAATAGAGTCTGCTAGCTGATGTTCTCTGCTGAATTTAGTAGTTTTTGCATGCACACGAAGCTGGATCTAATCCCTAGCTACTGCAGTGCTGCAGAGTGCTGCCCTGAAGCATTCCAGATGAGAACAAGAACTACGGATCCTTAGGTGAGCCGTCTGTTGCCTTTCATGAAGTTAGCCAAGGCCTGGTCCAAGCCTGTTTGACTCAGTAGAAGGCCTCTCATTGACTTCAGCTGGGATTTAAAATAGGGCCCAAAGGAGAAAAATCTAGCTCTTGTCCTACATTTGAAGAGCTTTGCCATTAGGAAAATAAATAGTGGTGCTGAGTTTCTTTGTCCCCCTATCAGTTCTCCCAAAACAGAGACCCAGTCGATACCAACCAAAATGTCTCATGACAGCATAAGAGTCTTCTAATTTTAGCAGTGTTTGCACCACTAAATCAATGTGTTCTTTTTTCACTGCCAGAGTGAGAGTATCTGCTTTAGGGATTCTACAGCCAACTAACTCTGAAGGGTAGAAAAGACCTGTGTTATAAGGAGCTAATCCTGGTGCAGGTTATTTAATAACAGTGCTGCTTACACGGTTTAATTGCACCCAAGTACCACTCAGTCCTCTCCCTTCTGCTCATGAAAAGAGAGCATGCCAGGCCCACTTTCTCTTTCCCTCTTTAAGAAGATCTTTCTTTTCTGGTACTTCAGCATGAATGTGGGGATGGGGCATACATGCATGAAATTACTGGGTTTGTGTTTTTTTACTGGATTTGTAGTCCGCCCCAGTTTGTATCTAGATCGTGGTGAAACTCTCAGTCTTACAGCCTGCAAGAGAAACTCTTAGATTAACAACCACTGTGCATTTCATTTGGTTTGCTTTTTGGCTTTTGCACAACAGACCAGATTTCAAATGTTGATGGTTGGTGTCATAAAACACAGGGAGGCATTGGTGCTGCTGGTCTGTCTCATTCAGTGCATTCCATCATTCTTTAGTTGGATAGGGAATGTGAGAGAAGCATCATCTGCTATGTTTAAACTAGAAAACAGCTGCAAAAGAAAAGCAAAAGAGAAAAGATGTGTCCTTTCCACACTTCGTTATGAAAGCCCTGGCAGAAAGAACAGCTTGTTTGAGACTTCTGTAAACCACCTCCCAGTTAAACCCACTAATTTTAAGAACTGTTAAAACTTCAGCAGTTTATGCTGAGGTTTTTCTTGTGGCCCCATTCCAGCTTCCACCAGCTAACTGTCTATGTCTGAATTATTTAATTTTTTTTTAGCACTTTGAGGCAAAATTGTTCTGCCATTTCCAGGAACGAGTTTTAAAGAAAGCTGTTTTGCCTACGAATGAGAATGTTGGAGAATCTTTTCTTTGTGATGATGTGTCTTTTTGAAGCACTGGAACACAGACCTGTACTTCAAAGGTAGTGGTTGCAGGAAAGAGAGCTCTTTTCAGGAAAGTCTCTTCTGCTGCTTATCCCAGTGAAAATCCACCCAGATGCAGCTACATTTTGAAGTCTGAACAGGTACAGCTCAGTGTGCTCAGGGGAAGCAGCATTTTTGATAACTTTCCCAAGAGTTTCCATATATCAGGACATGGTTTTTCTTGTCTTTGCAAAGTTTCTTTCATTTCAGCTCTTCAAGGACTGGAAATGCGAGAGTTACAGATGCCCATATAGCCTTACCCAGAGTCCATGCAGCATATGTATTATGATACAGCTTTTAGTTGGAATATTGCATACAGATGTCTCACATTGGTCTCTCCAGACTAATAGATGCTTTTGACCTTCATTTATTTGATCCTCATTTGTTTATCTATGCAGAGGGGAAAATACCATGCTTTTGCTCTGAAGGGTGGTTTTGAGATAAGATCATTAATAAACTTGGGTTGTAGTGCAGCACTATACAATAGCTCCCCTGCCCCATGTGTTCAGGCAAGGATGAGAATATTCAGTAATTAAGGCATGAGTATGAAAGAAAAAGAGAAAAGTTTGGTGCTACTCATGAAATAGTCGCTGTCTACCTTCTCTGTGAGGCTCTTTAAGAGAGAAGAATATTTGAGTAAGTAATTAAAGAAGGAAGGTAAAAATAAGTTCATCCAGGCAATATTCATTTTGAGGTTCGTTAAGTTTGAAGTGCTTTGTGCCCACATGGTGACTGTAATTATTTTCCTTTTAATATCATTCTGTATGTAAGTAGACTGGTCTGTCCTTTTTTTTTTTATGTGCATGCGTTTTTATAATGATGTATATATGATGTTCCACTAATTTTAATCAGCTCCTAATTCATTTGTTGTTTGTTTGTTTGTTTTCATTTGTTTGTTTTTTACCACTTGTATAAGGACAGTCTTTGTGTTAGGGTCAGCTCAGCAGTGTTGAACAAAATAGCCTTCTGAGAACTGTGGCCTCTTAATTTTTCAAGGGCTTTACAGCTTAGGTAAATTGGGGTGGGAAAAGAGAAAGAGGAGAGGAGAGAGAAGAGAAGAGAGAAGAGAAGAGAAGAGAAGAGAAGAGAAGAGAAGAGAAGAGAAGAGAAGAGAAGAGAAGAGAAGAGAAGAGAAGAGAAGAGAAGAGAAGAGAAGAGAAGAGAAGAGAAGAGAAGAGAAGAGAAGAGAAGAGAAGAGAAGAGAAGAGAAGAGAAGAGAAGAGAAGAGAAGAGAAGAGAAGAGAAGAGAAGAGAAGAGAAGAGAAAACACTCCTGGAAAAGGCTTTCCATTTTTTCTTTTTCACATTATCTCCTTTACTCAAATTCAGTAACTACTGAATCTGTGCACCTCACAAGTACTGGAACTTCTTCAAAAAGAAAAAGACATCAGACAGGGGCATGAGAGGACCTGGAGTCCCGCCGAGCCTGGCAGCAGGAGCTGGTCTGGCAAACAGAAAGGAGGAGACACATAGGAGCCTTGCCAAGGGTGATCCTGGCAGCAAGCTGGGAGCTGAGACAGAGGAAAAAGTGCACTTCTCACTGCTGGGATGCTGGTGCTTATGGGGTGCAGGGGTTTCTAGGGGTTACTGCTTGATTGGAGCTTCGGGTAAACAAATATGGGAAATCAGTTTTTTGCTGGAAATGTATGCTGCGGTTAACAGGGGTTACTGAGACCGTCTTCTTTTACTTTAAATATATGCATGCTCCCAGTAGTCCTGTTTCTGTTTTACCCAGAACAGGCACTGGGAAGGGAAAAATTGGGAAACACGCAGACAATAGGTAAGCAATCCTGGATCATTTGTGCAATGTGGGATCAAAAAGCTTATGTTCAGAACTATGGCTTCCGTGTTGGGTTTGAGGGTGAATTATCGAAATTACTCTTTCTCTCTTTTTTGTTTATTTTGGTTTTGTTTTTTAATTTTTTGTTGAACTGCTCCTCAGGCAATACTAAAGCAGAAAGAGAGGGCAGTTAATAAACTTGTTTTCTCTCTCATTCTGCTTTAGTTTCATTTTATGAGTGGCTGGCATCAAATGGCAAAATATTCTATGCCCTTTCTAGCAACCCCAGAGAGCTGTAAAATTCTCACTCTGCTCCTTGGTGCATTAATATCAAGGTCAGATCTCAGCCCCAGCCTTCTGCATGGTAGCATTTCATACAGTGGTTGTGCCAATGCACCAATTATTTATAAGACAGCTGCGCTAAAGCACAGATTACTGAAAATAAACCACAGTTTTTTGGGGGAAAAAATGGTACAGATATACTTACTTGTAGCATCAGAAATTCATATTCTCTGTTATGGACATCAATACAGAGTCTCAGTTTAGGTGGTTTTAGTTGGTTGGTTGTTGTTTGTTTGTTTGTATTGGTTTCTCCTCATCTAAATAGACCTTGCAGAGAACTGTTTTAGGCACGTCTGAAACCTCCTGCCTATTGAACCAAACCAAGACTGTTGATTTCAATGATAGCAGAAGTACACCAAAAGTCAAAGACTGTGTTTAACATGTGTGTAGAGGTTGCTAATACGTACAAAGCAATCATGAACGTATGAGACAGTATGGCTCAGTACAGAAGACCTTGATCAAAGTCTTGTCATGCACCTCAAGCACGCCAGGCAGCCCAGCCATACGGGAGCAGAGCTGTGCTTGGATCTCTCACCTTGCTGAGAGTCACTGTCGAAATCCTGGCAGCTTGCTCATGTGGCTCTGCTGGTTGCAGGGCCTGAGCTCTACCAGCTGGGTGGGGAGATGGAGCCAGCACAGGGAGCTCGGTACCGCAGCATTGCACCGCGTGATGTTGGCATGTCCTCCGTTGCCTTTTCTGTTTCATGTGCATGTCAGCTCTTTTATCAAGATGTCCGGACTCTCCAGGGCATGCCTTTGCTCTGCAGCTTCTGGGATTATCCAGTACATCATTAGCATGGTAGCTCCCTGGGTGGATGGAAATTCTGTCATCTCCACACAAAGTTTGGGTGTTTGCAGCATTCATTGCCATCTGTCAAGTGCTGGCAGTGAGGGGTGTTGCACTCTGCAGACTTCTGAAGAGAATCCAGCCCCTCTCTAATTCTTACTGTTCACGTTAGAAGCAAACTTAGGATCATTATGGCAAATAGACATAATTTGTGGGTATTGCAGCACTTTATAGTAGTGTCCACTTACAAGCATACTTTCAAGGCTGGCAAACATAAAATGTGAAAACCCAGCTGTGTCTTGGTTTGGAGGCAGAGGTGCAAATTATGTTGTCCTCATTTGTTCTATCTGTTATGATGAGTTGGGGACAGAATCATACAAGAACAGGGGTGTTTTGAAGAAATCCAAGTTCTGGTGTATTTTAGTTTCCTGCCCTACTTACGAGAAAAAATAAGCATGGGAAGATCTTTTGTACATAGGTACATATGCATCTGTGTATCTGTATCTATGCCTTGTGCAATGGAGAAAACAGTGGTTTGTATTGCAGGATCTCAGCAGAGGAGCTTACATATTATTTGCTGTGTTTTGGAGGTCTGTCTTAGGAGATGGGTTTAAAATGTTACTGTTCCTGAGTTCCTGGAATGAAATGCAGGCAGAAGTACATGCTGCCATCAGGGGGTGGAGATTTGAGTTTTCAGTAGTTCATTCAGTTTTTTTCTAAGAAGTCTACTATGAAGTAAACTCAATTTTTCAGGTAGCAAAGGAAAGAAATTGCAGAGCCTGGACTTAATTGGAATGCATGCAGACTAGATCAGATCCAGAATCATCTATATAGGCTTCACCAGCCATGTCCCCTCTCTGTTTGAAGTTCAGCAATAGATAAATCAGGTTTTAACAGGGCATGTGAAAATAAAGATGTAGATAAATGGAGAGATTGGGATTTAATACTACTTTTGGGTATAGGAGAGACCTAGTAAAAACTGAAAGATGTCTGAGCATGAGACAGTGTTAGTAGGAAGAAAGAGTGCCCCAAGACTTGAGGAAAAGTCTTTTAAGCAAAAAGGGCTTAGGCAGGCCTTGGAGTCTGAACATGAGAGAAAATCTGAGAAGAAAAGTCCACAGGCAGATTTTGAGTACATCCCCACCCACACTGTTCTGAGCACTTTGAAGGCAAGGGCGGTTCTTAGCTGGTTAGCAGGCATTTCTGAGCTGAGAAGGATGATGGGGTTAAGGTTGCAAAGTATGAAATTAGGTAAAGGCAGCTCTTAAGCTTTTGATCTGAAGAACTCAAGTGCATTAGAGGCATATAAATGAACTGCAGGAATTAGACGAGAAGAGGAAAATGGAAAGATCGTGCCAGTCAGTTGACGAGAATATGAAATTGCTTGTGCATAGGGGAGGAGATAGACGATGCATTCATTTAGAGAATAATGCCTCTATTTTCCATTCTGAGGCTGAGAGATCCCTCTGATTTCATTGTCACTCATTCTGCTGGCATCCCCTTGAAACTATTCCTATTTCTTATTTTAAAAATCTGATTATTCTAAAAGTGAGAGGATGTAAAATGTCATTGGTGGTGATTTTTTTCTTAATAGCAATTTCATCTTTTTCACTGGACTTCGAGCTTTCTTCCAGTTAGTAGCCCAGCAGCTCCAGTGCCGTACTGTTATTGGCAACACTGATTTTTTTATTTTTTTATTTTTTATGTATCGTTCTTGCCCCTCTAATTCCAACTGAGATGGGTAAAATTAGAACAACTGTTGCTCACTCTACGGCGTGCCTGAAACACATAGATACTCCATAGCCAAGGGAACACTAGGAGCGCACATATTTTATACAAAGTTGTAAGTCGGGCCTTGGAGACTGTCACTGACCCTTTGAACAAGAACATTATTTAATTTTTAAACAGTTGTTTTATTATTAAAGAAACTACCACCCTCACTTCCCGAATATTGCTTGCAATGTATAATGATGGCTTGCTCTGTTCCAAAACGTATTTTAGAGTAAAGTCTCACACGTCATTAAGCTTATTAATATTTTCTGTATTCCAGTTCTCAAGGGAGAATTAGAAACACTGTCAATGACTCTGAGCTTTTCAGCCATCATTATCAGAGCTTGCTAGCTGGCATTGATTCCAGTTTTCCCATAAGATCTGAGATGAAAAAAGGTTACTCTGCTAAATGAAGCATGAACAAAGCCAGGGTGCAAACATTATGCAGTATAAGTGGAACAGAATGCCAAGGCCAGTACTGCACTTCAATACGGTATGTGGGGTTTACTTATGACCTTTATAGTCACAAAAGTATGAGGAATCAAATAATATTGCTCTGAATGAGTGATAATGGGCCTACCTAGCTGTAGGGCATCTTGAATGTTGCTCCTGTGCCCTTTAGACACTGCAGAGGTTTTATTCCTGCCTCTTCCCCTGCTGCTGCTTTCCTTCTTGAAACCATTGACCCATGATCCCAATCTCAATTTCTTAATTAGATCATTTAAAGAAATATGTAATTAATGTTCCCTTTTTTGCAAAATGGGGATTAGGGATTTGTTGAGATCAAATTATCTCCGAAGTACAAGGAAAGAGTATTACATAAATAAGCAGCCTCCCACCCCCAAAATATTAGTATTTGAATAGCCATCAGTCAGCTGTGTGTGCGTTAGGGAGACTTAGGTAATTATCTAGTTGGTGTTAAATGCGAGCGAATGAAAATGCCCCCAGAAAGGAAAGTAAAAATGCTTGCAAGACAATCTGAGGCATATTTTAGGAAGTGGCTGGTGTTGTGTGGCTTGGTGCATCCGAAAGTGGTTTGTTTTTTTTTCCATCTATTTGCGTTTATGAACTGGTGGACAGCAAATGTGGGGAAGAAAAAGATATCAGTGGAGAGAAGCATGGAGGGAGGACTGATGTGGAGGAAGCCTTCCCACTCCCAGCAAGTCTTTCTCTTGCAGAGTAAAAAGAACTAGCCATTTCTGGGTTTGATTCCTGTTTCCCTTGAGACCATGGAAAAGGCGGACAGATGGAAGAGGTTGATCGCCTCTCACTGGGTCAGACTCAGAAGAACAAGAAAAGGGAAGTAATGGGGTCATGGTATGACAGATGATTATGAGTGTCACTATCACAGGTAGGATATGGTGCCACTGGACTGTGAGTTTGGACAACGTTAAGGGTATCAGTCATAGAGAGAGTGTTTCAATGGACACAAAGAATGCTCTTTTTGAGCTGATGTTCATTAAAAAAAAAAATGTCTTTAAGAATACAATAAGCAAACCACATGGAAGATGACAAGATTCATTAAGTGTTTAAGATGCTGTTTGACAGTAATGAATAGTTTGTCAGTTAAGTGAAGAAAAGTGGATGTGAATGCATGCAGAATCCCTGAGCGCTTTTACAGTGCTCCATTGTTAACTGAGCAGTGCTGTAAGGGGCTTTGCAAAATAGACTAACTGGGGAGCATAACTGCTAAAGCCGCAGCTCTTAGAAACAAAATTCATCCAGTCTGTTAGAAATTCTGCCTGACCTTTGGGCTGGTTACCCAGGCTTAAATCTCTACAACTGGACGTGGATTTTAAGTGCCCTGTAAAAAATGTATCGACTCTTGATTTTCACATTTCAGCACTGTAGTTTTCCAAAGGAATGGCAAATACTCCAAACTCCTGATCGTAAACCTATGGGATGTCTGACACCTGAAATCCTGAGCCTTATCTAGAAAAAAATTCCCACTTGCTCTCTGTGGGTTGCAAAACTTTTGTATGAAGGGAACAAAGGTGAAGGTATGAAGGTGAGGAGCAGGAGAGAGCACATTTTTGATCAAGAAAAATTATTTCTGTGAAATACTGGCTTCTCTTGTGACATGACTGAGACATGTTTAGATCTGTTAATGCATTACTACAGAAAATTAAAACCTTGCAATGGGAGAACTGTAATGTTTGAGGAACTCTGTATTTATTTACCGATCTGAACCAGTGCAGACTTGCTACATACACATATACTACATACACATATATACATCCCATATATTTTACTGCTTTCAGTCAGAGAATCACAACAACAGAGAAGGCTACATGGACCTGCTCTATACGTTTTTAAGGTGAAAAAATTGTTAGCCTGTGAACATGTAATAGGGAAGAAGCTCAGCAAGAGGAAAATCAGTGTGAGATAGTAAGTCATCCACTTTATTCTCACTCATGTTATTGGTAGAAGATACAGCAGCATAAAGGCAAGAACAACAGCAGTCTTGTGGAGAGACTGGTTCAGCTACCTCTTTAGAGTCAAAGTCTGTTTTGACATACTTCCTCCTTGTCTGTCTCTTTAAAACCACTCAAAAAAAATATTTATTTTGGCATAACTTCTGAAAAAAATAAGAAAGCACCAGAAACGTTTCAGTTAGAGAAGTGTGAAGCACAGACAGTAGCAACAGGGCTCAGTGTTCCTACAAGAACATGCTCACTGCATATCAGCACTTCCCAGCTTGAAGTACAAGAGGCCTTAGGGGAAAAAAATGGCATCGTAGACTAACAGAGTTTGGTTTCCTGTGGATTTAGTGTCCTTGTTGATTGCAAGCTATGATTGAAGCTTTTCCTATTTTATGGCATTTATAAGCACTGTTTCCCATGTAGATTCTCTGTTGCCCAATACAAGCAGCTCACTTTTTGGCCCGTCCCACTGTTGGAGTCCTAAAGAGGTTTTCTGTCCTCAGGCATCCACCAGCTGTTGAGCTGGACTCAGCAGTTAAGCCATGAGGATAGGGAAGAATTAGTAGCTATACACATTTATGAGTATGTGAACAACCACATGTATAGTGATCATGAAGGCTTCATGTCCATTGGATATCAGACTCAAAAATGTTTTTTTCAACTTCCAAAATTGTTTGTCATTATCGTTTGAGGTTGTGACAGTGCTTATTTTATCCAAAACTTTTTATATATCATGTAGTATATTTATACACCATAAAAATATATTTGGAATTAAAAATAATGAGAAAAATCCCTTGTTGCTGGTGGTTAAAGCTGTCAAATGAAAAAGGTGTCCTGCTAGCTAACTGAAGAAATGTATTAGCATGCGGAAAGCAATGCTTCTTCCTCTGAGAGATTTTAATCAAGCCTTGTGTACTGATTGAGATGCAGTG